>NC_138961.1:236067500-236667500 GCF_055761805.1 Camellia sinensis | reverse complement strand
AAAAAAAAAGCGTATGTCAGTGTTACGGAATGATAGCCCACTACCCTCGATGTGGAACTTCTCATCACTTGGATCATATGTCTGAATTATACAACACACGGTTGCATCACACTTCCTGTACGCATTGGGATCCAATTTATGAACCCAGATTGCGTCAATCATTAGCCAAAACGGTATTTTTTGTAGTTGTTTCACGTGCCTTTCACCAAATTCAAGCTCTAATATTGTTTTTATAACACTGGCTACGTTTGACCGATACATTAACTTAGATGGGTCCACGGTACTTTTTTTAAATGTCTTTAATGTAGTTTTACATTTCTTGAAGGCCAGGTGTGCTTGTCATTTGGTTGGCAAACGTGTTGATGTCTGCCTTGCAGAATATGACCGTTGACATCTACCATTGCTGTTGTGTCCCGCATTTTGACTTTTTGCACTGCCTAGAACAACAATAACATAACCACATTACCAAAACATTATCCAATACCACACACACACCCACCAACATAACTACAAACCCCAACATAACTACAATACACTCCGCATCAACATCCCACAAAAAATTAGAATATGAAAACACGTAACCCATACGAACATAGAATGGATACGATAACAATTAAGCCGTATGCACCTTCTAGTCCCACGTAATACAGTAATATACGTCAACTAAACATTCATGTGCCCAACAAAAAAATCACAGAAACGACCCATGCAATATCAACAAAGAAACATCAACATTTAGTAAATTCAAACCCATCCCCAACACAGGGAAACACATTCCATATAACCCGTAATACGAACTACACACATAACATTTGTGCAAACAATCCAATTGTTGGTTAACACAAAAAAAAAAAAAAACCATCGACAAATTTTAAATGCCCCAAAAACAAGGGTCCCCCTACCCACATTACCAACCCACCAAACAATAAGCCCAACACAACTAATACACATATACACAACAAACACCCATGTTTGGATTACACAAAAAAATACCCAAACCTACATTACCAGAAGACAACAACACAAATAAAATTCAATGGTCAACGCAAATATACAAATATAAACCCCATACCCCAACTGACATCAACAAACACTGACATTGATTACGAAAACAACATCAACACAATGTACTGCACAAATACAAACAAAGCAATCACAAAGTATCAATCCCGCAATATGTATTTTCATCTAAATCATACGGTATAAAAAACCCCTTTATGCCATCGTAAACCCTAACAGTCCATACCTGACGTCATGGTTTCCGACGAAGCCTCTGGCCGCTGTGATGTGTGTATGTCTTACAAACGTTGCAGAGTTCTTATCAACCCAACAGATTAGCAGCGAGAGTTCTAATTGACTGGTAAGTTTGGCAACTAGGGTTTACACAATGTACTCGAATGGTATTTTCGGTATTAACATCAACATTTCCAATTACAATCTCAGTCTTGCCAAAATACGCGGTAAGAATCACTAAAACATCAGCATTTCAAATCCAATCTCTTCACTCTGCAACGTTTACAATTCTACCACAAACAACACTACAGTTCGTCATGGGGCTTTTCGGTAAATTACACACTAACACCAACCCAAATTTACCCCCCAATTGCTGAACCACACACGCCTTTAAACATGGGTATTAATATATTTACACATAAAATAGGACCTATCAGTCCAATTTAAAACCGTCAGGACTTAATGGGTTAACATTCCCAAATTAGGGATTTAATGGTGCTTTCTCCTATATTATAATCTCTTCAATTGTTTGATTACAATTTTTTGAATAAGATAAATAGAGAGAGAGAGAGAGAGAGAGAGAGAGACATGAGTTTGGGTTTCAAAAGATTTGGATTAAATCCAACTAGTAATAATTGATTGAAGTTACAAAGAATCTGATTTTAGAAATTTTACTCCAGGTAACACCGGAATCACCAACGATAACGGAGCAATCTTCGGACTAGTTTGTGGTACTTGGAGCGATGGTGGAAAGTCGGGGTTTGAGGTGGGAGGTGGGTTTTGGGGTGTTTGGGATTTGAGAGGTGGTGGGCATTTGGAGATTGGAATGGGGGATTTTGGTGGTGGTGGAGAGGGGTTTGAGGTTGGGGTTGAAGGAAGGGTGGAGAAGAGGTTAGGGTTTGGGAGTGTGGCAAGAATTGCCATTGCTTTAGCTTTGATCTGTATTTGATAATAATATTCAGGTTATATATATATATATATATATATATATATGTATAGATGATTACAGTAGTATATATAGATTATGTGTTGATGAGGTTGTATGTAGATTTTGGTGGTTTTTTCTACTGCAGAATGAAGAACAAAAAAAGGAAGAGGATAGATAGAGAGACTATTTTGTTATTTTGGTGGTTTTTGTGGTTTTTTCTCAGATTTTTATGGAGGATGTGGTGGGTGAGCAACATAGTTATCAGAATCCCGATCCGGATCTTACGATCCTACGATCTTACGATCTATTTAAGTACAATCGATCCGGATCGTGTAAAAAACTCCTTATAGGTAGAATCTTTCGATCCTGGTAGTGGGATCTTATAGGATCGTAGAATCCCGATTCGAATCCGATCCTATCCGATCCAATTTACAAGCCTTATTTTGTATTGTATGACATATTTTATTATAAATTTTATGTTTGTTGTCTAAATACCAATTTATGTGGTCAAAATAAATAATAAAAATTAAGTAGTATTGAATCAAATAGACTAAGAAAAACAAACTAGAAAACAAACATTCAAATATTGCGGTAATTTAAAAAAATTAAATAGTTGAAAAAACAAACTTAGCTTTAGCAGAGTCTAAGGAGGGTAAGATGATTGCAATTTTATCCCAAATTTTTGAGAGATTATTTTTGTGACTTGAATCCGCTCTACCAGGAATGCTAACGACAAACCTTATCATTCGATTAAGTTATTCTTTTGAGTTTTTAATATATTTTCATATCCAACTTTGTTAAATATTTTTTCTTCACTTTTTATGCATTATTGTAGATTGTAAAGTATTTTGTTATAGAATTCTTCTTCTTCTTCACCTTCTTTTTTGATGAAATACAATACTTTTGCCATCGAGTTTTCTATTGTATAATATTATATGTACATTTTACATAGAGTATTATATTTTTCATAATATCTTCACTTTTTTTTAATAGAATATAGGCTCATTTCGTATATACTTTATAAGAAATATTTATTTAAATTAAATTATTATGTAATCTGTCCTTTTCGGTAGGATCTTACGATCCTCGATCCGATTCTACGATCCGATCCTATAAACACCTCCAACGATCCAACGTAGGATCCCGATTTTAACAACCTTGGTGAGCAAGCAATGGCAAAATGGTGTTCTATAATTGTGTACCATAAATATGAAAAATGTTACTATTTATCACAACATAATTTTAAATAAATTCAAATACTAAAAATATAATTATAACATTATTAATCACAAATTCAATTGAATGAATTCGCAAAAATATTAATTTTATTTTTATCTTTTACACTATTGTAATTCTTTCTGTTTTATTTTTAAATTATAAATTTCATCCATTTAGTTTTTAAATTCTTTAATTTCAATTTATATAGTCTGATTCAAATTAATAATAACTTGGGCATTTGGTCGAGTAATTGTGTAACAATTTTTGTAATGTGAGATTTTAGATTCAACTCTTATAAAGAGAAATTTGATATCTTTTCTTCTCCATTTGATATCTTTTCTTCCCTATTATAGATTTGTAATTAAATATTATATAAACCATAAATAAATGAATTAATTACTTAATTACTAAATAATGAAAGTGACCTCAAAATTTTTGGGTAATTAATAGTGGGTTTGGTGGCATAATGGTTATTGTTGGCACTATAAATCTGCAATTTTTATTATTATTTATTATTTATATAATTGCAAGACATGTGGCATCCTCCTACTCATTTGGAGGTTATGATAAGTTATGAAAAGTGAAAAGATGATGGAGAATAAAGTAGAGAATATGGAGTATAAATTGTAGGTTAAAGGAAGTTATGAAGACATGGAGGGATGTGTGGTATTGTGGGGATGAAGATTGAAGAGTGGGTAGTTTTAGGTGGTTATTGGGTAGTTATTACTGGAAGTTTTTTCCTATAAATATTTACCTATAAATAGCCATTCATGACTACACTGTAAAAGATGGAGCATTCATAATCAAAGACAATTGATTTCAATATTTCTTGTCATTTTTCTTATCTTAGGAGTAGTTTAACATAGATTTATATTTCGAAACATTTATTTTCAGTATTTCCTTTTCAAAGCATTTTTTGCACTTCCTTTTCAAAGCATAGGAGTAGAGGTAAGTAATTATTACTTTGATTGTTCACTCAATCGTCTTTTTTCGTCTCCCTCTTTCTTCTTTTAATTTTTCTTTTCTCTACACTTGGCAATTTTGAAGTCCTCTTTGTTGAGGCAAAAGAACCGTCAACGCAATCGCTTGATAATTGGCTTGAATTTAATCTGTAAGGATTTTTCAATCCTTGCTGGCACACTCACATTTATGGTATTTTCCTTCGTAGGAAAAATAAGCCAGCAATTTTTGGCACGCCCGATGGGATGTCAAGTGTAAGAAATGAAAAATGAATTGAATTTGTCCATTTCAAATAGTCTACATGAAATTTATTGGCATAAACAAAAAATTTTGGATCTTCAAGAAGAGATCCATTTTCTTGATGAAATAAACTTTCATCCCTTACAACATTATTTGATGGAAGAAAAAAGACACCATTTAATTAGAGAAATTTATCAACTTGATATGGAAATTCACCAATAAAATGATGAGTTATCAATTCTCACTACCAAGTCTTTAACTGAGGCTTTAATGCCCGGAATTGGTGAATTTTTTCATGGTTAAAAATAGCAAAAGTAAAGAGTTGATTTCATCAATGGCTCGGGGGGTTCAAGATTCTGTTTTTAAAGAGCCAAATTATGAAATTAACATAACAAAAGAGCATGTTCTTGAGCTAAATTTGGCTAAGAATGATGTTTTATGCATGGCTTGGGGGGTCTCAAAACCAATTTTTAGAGAGTCAAATCATGAAAATAACATATCCATGGGTGATTTTCATAAGCCATTAATGGCCAATATGGAAAAACAACTCACTTTACCAAATAATTATGAAAATCAATTCAGCAAAAGTCATGTTTTTAAAACTAACATGGTCAAGAATAATGAAAAAGTCATTGTTCATGAATTCAAAATTTTGATATTTTTCAAAGTGTCAAAAAGTAAGAATTTTCATGGTCACACTATACCATGACTTTTGTTGTTCGAAATTCATTTTAGATTTGTAGATCACATCAAACGTTGACTTTGATGGAATAGCTAATACATAATATTTCGTTATTGCAATATATTGAGTTAAAAATATTGTGATTAGTTGATCCATAAAACCATCACCATTTGATTTTGCGGTTACCTTCGAAGCATGTCTCAAGACACTTCGAAGCATGTTATTTATTGAAATATCAATTTATAGCCATTAATGGCTAGTTAAAATGCCAAACTAATTTCATAGTAATCCAATTCTTTGGATTTGGTTCGAAGAGGTGTCGTGAGCACTTTCGAAGGACGACTTTGATCCTTTAGTAACATATGTAACTTTCGAAAGGCGGTTTTGTCATCAATAAATACCTTTGAAATGTAACATGAGACGAGAAAACTTTCAAAATGTGTACCTCCCATCAAATATATGTAAAATGGAAATTAATTAATTATCGAATAATGCCTATTTCTTGCATGATAATTAGTGGCTTTACTGATAACCATTTTTATAGCCATTTGTTACATGAAAATGTAACTAGTATTCTACAAAAGTTGGTTCGAAAAACAACAATTTTGGTGTCTTCGGAGAATTAATAATTGGTTTAAAGCATAAAATTAATATTTTAATTAATTATGTGTGAACCAAAACATACAAAATTTGAATAACCACAATATTGGCCAAAAGCTCCTTCGAAAGCCCTTTTGCCATAATTTTGTAAGCTTCGAAGCACTCCATCTTGCATCAACAACAGCTTCGAAGAGAAAATAGTGATGGTTGTGAACCTTCGAAGCTTTGCCAAGCATTTCCAATGATGTAATTCGTCCTTTGTCGGCACTTTTGACCTTCGAATGATGATTTGGGTCCTTTACACCACCTTCGAAGCTGGTTATTTAGCATGTGTAACAATATACTAAGGTGAATCATTGGCTTTACCTTGAAAATATGTGGTTATCCTTCGAAGCTTTTCAACAATAATATCATTTCAATGCGTATATATATAATTCACAACATCTAGTCATAATTTCATGCTCATTCGAGGCACTTTATTGGTGCTGTTATATCATTTGAAGCACTTTGTTGATATTATTCGAAGCACTTTATTGCTTAGATTAGTCGCGTGCTTGGTTCGGCCTTTCAAAAATTCAAGTAAATATCATTTTGAAGGGCCGCAGGGGGTAATGTTGGCACCATAAATCTGTAATTTTTATTATTATTTATTATTTATATAATTGCAGGACATGTGGCATCCTCCTACTCACTTGGAGGTTATGATAAGTTATGAAATGTGAAAAGATGATGGAGAATAAAATGAAGAACATAGAGCATGAATTGGAGGTTAAAGAAAGTTATGAAGACATTAAGGGATGTTTGGCATTGTGGGAATGAAGATGGAATAGTGGGTAGTTTTAAGTGGTTATTGGATAGTTATTGCTGGATATTTTTTTCTACAAATATTTACCTATAAATAGCCATTCATGGCTATATTGTAAAAGATGGAGAATTCACAATCAAAGACAATTGATTTTAATATTTCTTATCATTTTCCTTATCTTAGGAGTAGTTTAACATAGATTTATATTTCGAAGCACTTATTTTCAGCATTCCTTTTCAAAGCATTTTATGCACTTCCTTTTCGAAGCATAGGAGTAGAGGTAAGTAATTATTACTTTGATTGTTCACTCAATCGTCTTTTTTCGTCTCCCTCTTTCTTCTTTTAATTTTTCTTTTCTCTACACTTGTCAATTTTGAAGTCCTCTTTGTTGAGGCAAAAGAACCGTTAACGCAATCGCTTGATAATTGGTTTGAATTTAATCTGTAAGGATTTTTCAATCATTGTTGGCACGCTCGCATTTATGGTATTTTCCTTCATAGGAAAAATAAGCCAACAGTTATATAGGCTTCGTTTGGGAAGAAGAGTTGGGTTGGGTTTGGGGCTATTTCAATTACAAAAAGACAAAATAAGTTTTTTAATTCAATAAGACAAAACATCACATCTAACCTATGATCATTACATTCTTTCTCATAAACAGTTAAAAAGGTCAAAAAGCCATTCCCAAACGAGATTTTTTAACTTAGGTTAAAATAGTTAAAAAGTCATAAAGCTAAAAAGCCAACTCACTTCCCAAATGAACCCATAAGGGATTGGAGGGGCAAATTGGTCACCTTGAACCCGGAATTTGGCGCCAAAACACTAAATTCTAGTGTAGACACACTTTTCTGGTACGTTTGCCACATGCGTTGTTTAGTTTATCAGATCTTGTGATTTTTGCACATCGCTCCAAATTACAAGAAGTTTATGAGTATAATTATAAATCTCAAAAAAATAATGTCTAACTGCATGAAATCATAGGGAGATAAAGTGTAATTCATCCTTTTATTTTTTGTGATGTTGATTTTTTTTTTTAATTTTTTTTATTGCGGTACAAATTTGTAATTTTGCAAGTACTTTTGGACCATATTGTAATTTTTTTTGGTTACAAACCATATTGTAATTTGACTCTCTAACGACTCTTGTCAGATTTCCACGTGAAGGACAACAAGCTACCCTCGTTTGTCTGACACTTTAAATGACTGAGGCCAGTCGTGAACTCAACTACACAATTTAAGGATTCTTTCGAAGATTAATGTTTTGTAGCTCGAAACTTTTCCCCCCGAATCGCCCGAATGCCCAAAACGACGTCGTTTTGGGCATTTTTTTTTCTTTTTTTTCTTCCATTTTCCAGTCGTTTTTCCATTTTCCATTTTCGTCGCAGAGAGGAAGAGGGAGAGAAAGAGAGAAGAAGAGGGGAAGAGAGAAAGAGAAGAGAGGTTCGCCGATCGCCGATCGTCGCCCAGCCCGGTCGTCGTCGCAGCCTAGCCCCGCCGTTGCAGCAGCTCCGATCGTTGCAGCAGCAGCTCATCGCAGCCCCAGCCCCGCCGTCGCCTCCGGTCCCGCCTCCGCCTCCAGCCCGATTTTATTGGCCCCTTTCCCTCCAGTTCTTCTTGTTCTCCTTCTTCTTCTCCTCCTTCTTCCTCTGATTTTCTTCTTCTGAAAAAAAAAAAAAGAAATTCGAGGGATTCGGGGGGCTCAAATTCGAGCTCCCAATCGAGACTGTTCTTTCGAAATGGTAATTTTTTTATTATTATTTTAGTTTGGGATTAAAAAATTTTGTTCATGAAGAATTTTTTAATTTTTTTAATTTTTTATGAGAGAAAGAATATAATAATTATGGGTTGAATATAATGTTTTGTTTTATTAGATTAAAAAATCTATTTTGTCTTTTTATAATTAAAATAATCTCAAACCCAACCTAACTCATCTTCCTAAACAGAGGCTAAATTCAATTTGACTCGTAACATTAATCGAGTTTAAACTTAGACTCAAAACTCAACAACAAATTATTATTATTTAAATATATAAATAATATAAATAAAAATAAATGAACCAAACTTGACGAATCAAATTTATTTAAACTTGAGTTCGGCTCGTTTAATAAACGAGGTTAAAAATCTAACTCAAATTTGTTCATTTACTTAATGAGCTGAGATCGCTAATAGTTTGATTTGTTTGTAACCGTACGGAAGGGAGAACACATCTCCCTTTGGGTTCATGGAACTTATCACTAGTCCCGTTTTAATAATTTGAATAATTTATTTTATAAAACTCTCAGTATATCTTTTATGAAAAAAATCAATTCGATCTGATAATCATAACACTTTCATTCTATCATATTTGTCTTCGAAAAAATAGATGACAAATATATTTTGAAAATAAACTATTCATAATTTAGAGACAAACAAGATAAAATAAAAAAAAATTATGATTATCAAATTGATCTAATTTTTTTATGAATGATAAATATTGAGAATTTTACAAAATGAACAGTTCATATATCATTGAAAATATCATCTCATTTCTTTATTTTATTTTATTTTTTTTTGTTGAGATTTTAAAAAATTATGTTACTTTTTTTTCCCCAATTTGCCGTGCGTTGATAAAATTTAAATAAGTAAATTTTTTTAAAAAAATTAAAAGTCAAAATAAGTATAAAAAAGGAACCCACTGTTTTTTTCTTTTTTCTTTTTTATTTTGATTTTTGTCTTTTAAATTTTCGAATTCATTTTATTAAGTAAGGGATAGTTTGGAATGATTTAAATAAATACACTTTTTAACTTTTTATGAAAAAATATACAAAAAAATAAAGATATAATATGATCAAATACACCTCAAACTTAGCCTATACTTCACAAATTTAAAACTTTTTAAAGAATTTTTAAAAAAATCACTAAAAATAAAAGTAAACCAATAAAAATGTAACAAAAAAAAAAATCTCAAACAATTACGCTCGAAAAATTATGCAGTGATCTTGAAACAAATCTATATGGTATTTTAATTTGATATTTATTAGTTAAAATTGTGAAATTTAATTTTTATTAAAGTTTTGAGAAATATCAAATAATAAATATTGTGAAACAATAATAATCACTCATTCTCTTCACTTTTTTTTTTTTTTTCAATCGATCTTTCTCTTCACTCCCCGTGTCCCATTCTCTATCTCCCGTCTCAAATCTCTCATCTCCCTCTCTGTAGTCTCTCTGCATAAATTTTGAAACCCTATTGCTGCAGATGGGTACAAGGAAGATCTCCAAGATGTAGATCAATGGAGAATTATTCAATACCCTAAAGGCAACGCGTCAGGCAAGAGGTAAATCAAGAATTGATTTTTTTAATAATTTTTTATTTTTTTTTAAAGAAAGATGTTCAAAAAATAAAAATTTGAAACCCTACTTCTGCAGATGGGTACAAGGAAGATCTCCAAGATGTAGATCAATGGAGAATTTATTCACTACCCTAAAGGCACCGCGTCATGCAAGAGGTAAATTAAAGAATTTATTTTTTTAATAATTTTTTATTTTTTTTTAAAGAAAGATGTTCAAAAAATAAAATTAAAATTTTTATAATTTGTAATGATTTTTTTGACATTTTAACCAAAAATCTTACTGTCTAAACATGGCTAATGTAAGCTTGAAATCAAAACTTCTGATGGCATAATACCTTCGTTTGGCATCACAATCTTAAGTTAAAATTGTTGGAATTATCATTTTTTATATGTTTATTTTGGGCCAATTTTAAAATCAAATTTGAGTGGGGTCCACACGTCTTTTGAGGTAGGTTCAAGAGGTGAAGTGTTCTTTACCGCATGACAAGTCACACAGTAAAGACGTGTCACGACCCAAACCCGCCCCTATGGATTTAGCACCGTAACTGGCCAGTAATCCGAGATTACCGAATGCCTGCTTAACAGTAAAACAGTAATTCAGAGTACAGGGGCTGGCGAAAGCCAATACAATAATTAAAATATGTCCAATGAGCTGTGACAATTTACATGCAAAAAGACTTTTCATATCATATACACATATACAATCAGTACCAAAACAGTATGTACAATATATACAATCATTCAGGACAGAGACTTAATCCCTATTTAAAACAGTATAGTACAACCATTCAGTCTATACAGTAATTTACAAAATGGATACAAAAAGGGGGAAACTAAAACACCCCAAAAGCCCTGGCTTGAAGGACTTGGAACCTCGCAGTAAGGCACGGTGGTTGGCTTAACAAAACTGGAGTTTACCCCGACACTTCTAGCAACGGTCCGATGTCTGTACACCTACATATATATATGAGCAGTGAGCTAAAACCCAGTGAATAACATAAATCGTAAAGAGGTTAAGAATGAATGTCCTTTTAGTATAGAAAACAGCCGATTGATTCAGTACATCAGTCATTCAGTCATAACAGTCATATGTGGTACATCCAATAGCAGAACAATACAGTAAACAGTAGGTCTTAAAAGACCAAACAGTCAATGATGGCCATCATAACAGTAAACAGAAGTTCCAAGATAGGAACTGATAGAGATCTCTGTAACAGTAGCAGTAACAGTGATTGCTATGGATGCCACAATACAGTTCAAAATAGAGGACATACATTCATTCAGTTAACAGTATCAATTCAAAAAGCAGTTCAGTTAAACATTCAGAAAATATTCATCTTTGAACATATCTTTACAACATTGTTACTCACAGAGTTCTAGGCTACAAATAAGCTAGTACGCGTCCTCGGATACCAACCCTACACAGTTACAAAGTGAACACACACTAAGCTACACAGTTGGAAAAATAATAACTTAATCCCTATCTTGACTCAGTGTGGTTTTACATCAATATCCTCATTAAGATGCCTTAAACTAGGCCTAAGAATGCCTAGGATGAAATGAGGATGCAAAGATGCACTTTTAAAACACTTAACAAATTTTCAGAAAACAGGGGTCCTGCTCGAGCGTGGGTCTACTCGCTCGAGCGTACAGGCAAACAAAATACTCCGCTCGAGCGCGAGTTACCCCGCTCGAGCGGACTATAAAACATGCCAAAAATACTGGATGTGTGAAAATCACGCTCGATTGGGCGCTCGATACCCGCTTGAGCGTGTGACACAAGTCCTCGCTCGAGCGTTCAATACCCCGCTCGAGCGGACTGTAAAACAGTGTAAAGTGCTGGATGCACAAATTTCACGCTCGAGCGCCAGTCACTCCACTCGAGCGTGAGTCCAAAATCTGGAATTTCCAGATTTGAACCTCAAGCTTAAAAACAAGTTTCAATGTACCAAATTCGTTCATTTTGGGCTAATTTTCTGAAAAACACTTCAAAACTCATAGTATAACATGTTTCAAAGATCAATTTGAGAAATCAAATCCCAAAAGTAGTTCAATTAAATCCAATTTCAAACTAATTTTCATGAACATAACTCAAACATGACATGTATGAGTTTAAACCAATTCAAAGCTTCAATTACTTGCTCCAATGAGCCTCAACTTCCAAAAACAAGATGAAAACATGGACTATAACATGAACATGCATGTACCAAATTCCATGTAATCAACCTCAAAATGCAACAATGTAGACATGCATGCATGATATATGCTACAATTCAACATTATGAACCAACTCTTAGCTAGAATCTCTAATCTCTCGTGGATCATGCAAGACAACACACACATACATCAAAGAGAGGTTGAATTCTCTACCTTAGGTCTCCAATTCCAAGCCTAGAAGCTCAATTTTGCAAATCTTCTACTAATTCTCCAAGTCTCTAAGCCAATTTGAGATGGAAACAAGCTCTCTCCTATCTCTCTCCCTCTCTAGTCGGCCATGATCAGAAGAATGGGCTGAAGAAATGTTGTGTTTGCATGTAATAAGGCTCAACATGTATTGCCTAAATGGTCCACTAACATGGCAATATGGTAAATAAGACAACTTGTGTAATTTAACTTATTTTAATCTAATTTAATCATACCAAATCCAAATTCAAGTAATTATACCATAAAATCCTATAAATTCTAATCATCACATAACACTAATTCATTTCTGGTTCGGCCGCCGATAAGGCCTTCAATTTGCAGTTTAAACATAAAACGTGAACAGATAGTTTAACAATCGAACAGATAGAAATGCACTTAAACATATATATACAATCAATCAGTTCAGGATTTCAGTCAATTCAGTCGATTATCATAATCAGTCTCAGTTTAACAGTAATCAGTGGTTTATCAGTAAACAGTGGTGAGGGTTGTCACAGTCTCCCCTCCTTATAAAGAGTTTGGTCCTCCAAACTCGAATTACCTTCATTTTGGAAGAAAACAGGATTCAGTGGAAACAAGTCAGGATATCTTTTTATCATATCATCCTCCCTCTCCCAAGTGGCATACACGCCACCATGGTTTTTCCAGTCAACTTTTGCTAACGGAATCTCTTTGTTTCTCAATTTTTTGATCCGTCTGTTCACAATCTGAATAGGTCGTTCTTCATAAGTGTAGTCATCACTTAGCATTACACGGGTAGGCTCAATCACATGGAAGGGATCCCGAAGGTATTCCCTCAACATTGAAATATGGAACACGTTGTGCATATGCTCCATTTCAGGAGGAAGCGCTACTTGATACGCCACCGGATTGATTTTCTCAATAATCTCATACGGTCCGACATATCATGGTGCTAACTTGCCTTTAACTCCAAAACGAGTCTGGCCCTTCATCAGTGTCATTTTTACAAAAACGTGATCACCTACTTCATATTCTCTGTCTCGTTTTCGGACATCCACATAACTTTTATGTCGGCTCTGTGCGGTTTTCAGTCTCTGTTGGATCAGTTTTACTTTTTCTGTAGTTTCATACACAATCTCGAGCCCAAGCAAAGGCCCATCTCCAACTTCTGCCCAGCAAATCGGAGATCGACATTTCCTGCCATATAAAGCCTCGAAAGGCGCCATACCAATACTTGAATGGAAGTTGTTGTTGTAGGCAAATTCAGCTAAGGGTAGATGACTTTCCCAATTTCCCTGGAAATCAAGAACACACATCCGCAGTAAATCCTCCAGAGTCCAGATGGTCCTCTCTAACTGACCATCTATCTGAGGATGGTGGGCACTACTCAGTTTCAATTCAGTACCCAATGCAGTCTGCAGGCTTTGCCAAAATCTCGATGTAAACTTCAAGTCCCTATCAGAAACAATGGACACAGGCACTCCATGCAATCTAACAACCTCATCAATATAGATTACAGCCAATTTGTCCGCATTGTAAATTGTTTTGACAGGTAAAAATGAGCAAATTTAGTCAATCTATCAACAATAACCCAAATTGAATCCATACTTTTACTGGAGCGAGGTAAACCAACAATAAAATCCATGTTAATATGTTCCCATTTCCACTCCGGTATCGGTAAGGGTTGCAGTAAACCTGCGGGTCGTTGATGTTCGGCTTTAACTTGTTGGCAATGAAAACATTTTGACACAAACTCAGCAATTTCTTTCTTCATTCCTGGCCACCAGAAATTCAATTGCAAGTCTTGATACATTTTCGTGTTTCCTGGATGGATAGACAATTTTGAACTATGACCTTCTTGCAGAATTCTTCTTTTCAATTCAGAATCATTCGGTACACACAATCTTCCCTGAAATTTCAACACATTACTTCCAAATTTGAAATTCGGCTTCGGTTTGGATTCCCGTTCTTCAATGATCTTCTTCAAGAAGTCATCCTGTTGCTGTTTCTCTTTAATTTCTTCAATCTGTGCCAGTTGAATAGAAATAGCAACTATTGTTCCACCTTGTTCTCGCAAAACAATCTCAATTTCAGATTTCTCAAGGTCACAAAGCAACTCTTTTTGTCCGGTGAGTGAACAGGCTAAGTTTCCAATCGATTGCCGACTCAGTGCATCGGCAACGGTGTTAGCTTTTTCCGGATGATACAAAATCTGTAGATCATAATCTTTTATCAGTTCTAACCATCTCCGCTACCTCATATTCAGTTCTTTCTGTGTGAAGAAGTATTTCAAACTCTTGTGGTCTGTATACACCTCACATGTTGCCCCATAAAGGTAGTGACGCCAGATTTTCAGTGCAAACACTACTGCAGCAAGTTCTAAATCATGGGTCGGGTAGTTCTTTCATGCAGTCTCAATTGTCGGGAAGCATAGGCAATAACTCTCCTATTCTGCATTAAAACACATCCCAAACCTTTATGAGAAGCATCACTAAAAATGGTAAAACCATCCGTACCTGAAGGTAGGGTAAGAATCGGTGCAGTCACAAGTCGAGTTTTCAACTCTTGGAATGCTGATTCTCTACTAATAACATGTCCCAAAAACATAACATGATCAAGCAAAAATTCACATTTACTCAATTTCGCATACAGTTTCTGTTCTCTTAGGGTCTGTAAGGCAAGTCTCAGATGATGTTCATGTTCTTCTCTACTTTTAGAATAAATCAGAATGTCGTCTATAAATACAACAATAAAGTCATCAAGGAATGGTTTAAAAATTCTGTTCATAAGGTCCATAAATGCAGCAGGTGCATTGGTAACTCCGAAAGGCATAACTAGGAATTCGTAATGTCCATACTTCGTTCGAAAAGCAGTTTTGTCAATGTCCTCTGGTTTAACTTTCAGCTGATGATATCCGGATCTGAGATCAATCTTAGAGAACACTTGAGCACCCTGTAACTGATCAAATAAGTCATCAATACGCGGTAATGGATATTTATTTTTCACAGTTATCTTGTTCAGTTCACGGTAGTCAATGCAGAGTCTCAGTGAGCCGTCTTTCTTTTTCACAAACAAGACTGGCGCGCCCCACGGTGAAGTACTGGGCCTGATGAACTTCTTATCTAACAGTTCTTGCAGTTACACTTTCAATTCTTTCAGTTCAGTCGGAGCCATTCGGTAAGGAGCTTTAGATACTGGCTGTGTACCCGGAATCACATCAACGATGAACTCAATCTCCCTATCAATCAAATCCCCTGGCAGATCGTCTGGAAATACATCTGGAAATTCTCTGACTATATGAATACTGTTCACATAGCGTTAACATCAGTAGATACAGTCAATATAGAACAGAAATACCATTTACACCCCTTTCTAAACAGTTTGTATGCTTTCATAGATGAAATCAAATATGGGGGAGGTACCACTCCACTTCCGTTAAACACAAATTCAGGTAGGCCAGGTGGACGGAAAACAACTTGTTTGGTCACACAGTCTATAGTAGCATGATATTTTGTTAACCAGTCCATTCCCAATATCACGTCACAATGATCAATGTTCAGAGGCAGTAAATCAATATACAGATGCATATCCCCAACAATAATTTCACATGCAGGGTACATATAAGCACAAGTTACAGATCCCCCAACAGGTGAAGATACAGCTAACAAGTACTTCATGGGTTCTAATGGTCTATTCAATTTTCGTGAAAAAGCATACGATACATATAAATGTGTAGACCCTGAATCAATCAGAACATATACATTTTGAGTACAAATTGAGAGGATACCTGACACGACGGTCTCGGTATTTTGTACGTCTCCTGGTACGAGTGCGAACACTCGGCCTTGCCTCATAGGCTCTTTCCCAGTAGCTTTGGAGTTGGGTTTTGGTGGAACAGTTGATGCTGCTGCGCTTGGTGCAGCTTTACTATTGCCCTGAGGAGTGGAAGGGCAATCTTTGACCATGTAACCCACCTTGCCACACCTGTAACAAGTACCGGATAATTTATAACAGACCCATTTGTATTTCTACTACATTTAGAACAAGGCGGTATGGAACCACTTCCCTGACTGGAACTAGTTGTTGACCCCATATTCTGCTTCTTATTCGATGAATTGTTTCTGCCTTTCTTGAATTTAAAATCCCGTCTCTTCCCGCGCCACTCAGTTGCGAGTGTTTCAGTCTGTTTCAGTGCTTCAATATTTGATTCAGCCATGATGGCTCGGTTAAGAAACATCTACATATTTGAGCAGTTTCAGTACATTAATTCTGTCAAGGATTTCAACATTAAGGCCGCCTTCAAACTTCCTGGCCTTTTTGTAATCAGTATCAACCATGTGCGGTGCATAACGGGCAAGTTCGGTGAACTTTGTTTCATACTCTCCTACGGACATGGCACCTTGTTTCAGTTGTTCGAACTCGGTCACTTTTCTGTCCTTGACACACTGAGGGAAGTACTTTTCGAAGAAGGCTTCTTTGAATTGAGCCCAAGTCATAACAGTGTTGACATCACGGATAAGCATCCACCACCTTCTAGCTTCTTCTTGCAAAGTAAAGGTGGCCAGTAGCACTTTGTGTGCTTCAGAACATGGAAAAACTTCAAATAACTTTTCAGTCTCAAGAACCCAAGCTTCAGCTTTTAGCGGTTCGAGGCCTCCCTGAAAGGATGGCGGTTTCATCTTACTAAATTTTTGTGTCAAAGCTATGATATCATCATTCATAGGTGGCTCTGGTTGTACTGGAGGAGGTGGGGGCTGTTGGTTCTGTTGTTGCCCTAATCTTTCAGTTAGTAGTTCCACCATTCTCTCCAACATTGCCATTCTTGCTTCAGAGGACTCAGTTTCATCAACAATTCTTGCGTTGTCCATCTCACTATAGGCAGTTATAACAATTATAAACATAGGCAGTTGCATACTTAGGCAGATTATCACATTAGCAGTTATATTCATGTCGTAGTCACACACACTTATCATGCGCATGTAATGCCCTAATCACTTTTCTAGGACATCCTATAGCTCATTTGGACACATGTGTGCGGTATAACTCGTGATTTAATAACGCTCTAATACCACTCTGTCACGACCCAAACCCGCCCCTATAGGTTTAGCACCGTAACCGGCCAGTAATCCGAGATTACCGAAGGCCTGCTTAATAGTAAAACAGTAATTCAGAGTACAGGGGCTGGCGGAAGCCAATACAGTAATTAAAATATGTCCAATGCGCTGTGACAGTCTATATGCAAAAAGACTTTTCATATCATATACACATATATAATCAGTACCAAAACAGTATGTACAATATATACAATCATTCAGGACAGGGACTTAATCCCTATTTAAAATAGTACAGTACAACCATTCAGTCTATACAGTAATTTACAAAACGGATACAAAAAGGGAGAAACTAAAACACTCCAAAAGCCCTGGCATGAAGGACTTGGAACCTCGCAGTGAGGCACAGTGGTTGGCTTAACAAAACTGGAGTTTACCCCGACGCTTCTAGCAACGGTCCGATGTCTGTACACCTACATATATATATGAGCAGTGAACTAAAGCCCAGTGAATAACATAATGCGTAAAGAGGTTAAGAATGAATGTCCTTTTAGAATAGAAAACAGTCAATTGATTCAGTATATCAGTCATTCAGTCATAACAGTCATATATGGTACATCCAATAACAGAACAGTACAGTAAACAGTAGGTCTTAAAAGACCGAACAGTCAATGATGGCCATCATAACAATAAACAGAAGTTCCAAGATAGGAACTGACACAGATCTTTGTAACAATAGCAGTAACAGTGATTACTATGGATGCCACAATACAGTTCAAAATAAAGGACATACATTCATTCAGTTAACAGTATCAATTCAGAAAACAGTTCAGTTAAACATTCAGAAAATATTCATCTTTGAACATATCTTTACAACATTGTTACTCACAGAGTTCTGGGCTACAAATAAGCTAGTACGCGTCCTCGAATGCCAACCCTACACAGTTACAGAGTGAACACACACTGAGCTACACAGTTGGGAAAATAATAACTTAATCCCTATCTTGACTCAGTGTGGTTCTACATCAATATCCTCATTAAAATGCCTTAAACTAGGCCTAAGAATGCCTAGGATGAAATGATGATGCAAAGATGCACTTTTAAAACACTTAACAAATTTTCAGAAAATAGGGGTCCCGCTCGAGCGTGGGTTTACCCGCTCGAGCGTACAGGCAAACAAAATACTCCGCTCGAGCGGACTGTAAAACATGCCAAAAGTACTGGATGTGTAAAAATCACGCTCGATTGGGCGCTCGATACCCGCTCGAGCATGTGACAGAAGTCCTCGCTCGAGCGTCCAATACCCCGCTCGAGCGGACTGTAAAACAGTGTAAAGTGCTGGATGCACAAATTTCACGCTCGAGCGCCAGTCACTCCGCTCGAGCGTGAGTCCAAAATCTGGAATTTCCAGATTTGAACCTCAAGCTCAAAAACAAGTTTCAATGTACCAAATTCGATCATTTTGGGCTAATTTTCTGGAAAATACTTCAAAACTCATAGTATAACATGTTTCAAAGATCAATTTGAGAAATCAAATCCCAAAAGTAGTTCAATTAAATCCAATTTCAAACCAATTTTCATGAACATAACTCAAACATGACATGCATGAGTTTAAACCAATTCAAAGCTTCAATTACTTGCTCCAATGAGCCTCAACTTCCAAAAACAAGATGAAAACATGGACTATAACAATAATATGAACATGCATGTATCAAATTCCATGTAATCAACCTCAAAATGCAACAATGTAGACATGCATGCATGATATATGCTACAATTCAACATTATGAACCAACTCTTAGCTAGAATCTCTAATTTCTCGTGAATCATGCAAGACAACACACAAATACATCAAAGAGAGGTTGAATTCTCTACCTTAGATCTCCAATTCCAAGCCTAGAAGCTCAATTTTGCAAATCTTCTACCAATTCTCCAAGTCTCTAAGCCAATTTGAGATGGAAACAAGCTCTCTCCTATCTCTCTCTCTCTAGTCGGCCATGATCAGAAGAATGGGCTGAAGAAATGTTGTGTTTGCATGTAATAAGGCTCAACATGTATTGCCTAAATGGTCCATTAACATGGCAATATGGTAAATAAGGCAACTTGTGTAATTTAACTTATTTTAATCTAATTTAATCATACCAAATCCAAATTCAAGTAATTATACCATAAAATCCTATAAATTCTAATCATCACATAACACTAATCCATTTCTGGTTCGACCACCGATAAGGCCTTCAATCTGCGGTTTAAACATAAAACGTGAACAGATAGTTTAACAGTCGAACAGATAAAAATGCACTTAAACAGATAAAGACAATCAATCAGTTCAGGATTTCAGTCAATTCAGTCAATTATCATAATTAGTCTCAGTTTAACAGTAATCAGTGGTTTATCAGTAAATAGTGGTGAGGGTTGTCACAAGACGGTTCGTCAAAACTATTTATGAGTGAATGAGAAGTTGACATCGTTTTCGGGTTTATGGAACGAACAATTAAAGAATAAAATGTGGGGTTCCTTGTAAGGCTTGTCCCACATTGAAACTTTATGTGAGCTTTTGTAAGTATATGAGCTCTAGGTGTACAAACTTGGGTTGAGCCCCAAGGGGCACTCTAAGTTTGTAGAAGGGAGGAGTTATGAATAAAGTGAACCTTGGCTCAAACCACCACACGCAGGCCGCCGTCATCCGTCCGTCTGGCCGGGCTGGATGTGGATTGTGGGTTGGGTCTTAATATTAATTTTTTGGACAAAATTTATTTGAATTTTTTTCAAAATAATTTTTCTAAACAAAATTAATTCAAATTTGAATTCAATTTTTTTTTGTCCAAAAACAGTGCTCCTCCAGTCCATTTCCAGCGATAACCGGTCCAGCAGGAGCAAACAGTCCGTACCTGTTTAGTTTGAAGTTTGTATCTATTCATTTCAAACTGTATCTGTTCAATTTCAAATTTGTACATGTTCAGAATTTCTAAACAGTCACCATTTGTCCTATAAATAGAAGTCTCATTCCAGTAGATTTTCACAATCACAAACATCTGAAATTCATTTTTTGCTTTCTAGATTTTTCTCTCTTGCATTATTGTTCTTCATATTAGTTTTAGGAAAAATATTTGAGAGTATAGAACGCAAGTTCTAGTTTGCCGAAACATATTGTTTTTAGTGCTAATACAATCTGTGAAAGATCATTTCATCCTGAGAGATAGACGTCATTTATCCGTAAGCACAAAAGCGGGGCAAATTTATCTTAAAGACAGAGTGTCACACACTCAACTTGGTTTATTTTTCTACTTATTTATTTTGGTAAAATAAATTATGTAAGTAATTTATTTTTATTTGTTTGATTTGTTTCAAGTTTTTATTTTTACACAGAAGATTGTTCCAACAATCTTAAGATAGATTTGAGTTATTCTATTGAAATATAATTTTTCATTTGTTTCCTTTCTTTCTTTCTTCTTCTTACAGAAATTATTTTCTGTGATTTTATAAAATAATATTTTGGTTAGAAAAACAAATAGTAGTAATATACTGTTTGAAAAATAGTAGTAATATACTGTTTATTTTCTTTGACAACTAGTAGTAATATACTGGTAGTCATTAGCAATTCAAAATATTTATTTGTGAAGTTGGTCAGAAATTAATTTTGGTTTTCAGAAATAATTTCTGAGTTTCATTAATTAAAATTTCGTTTTCAGTATTTTAATTTTTGAAGTGTTATAGAAATATTTTTCTGTGTAGAATTAATTTGTTTAAATAATATTTTA
Organism: Camellia sinensis; assembly: GCF_055761805.1. NCBI lineage: Eukaryota > Viridiplantae > Streptophyta > Magnoliopsida > Ericales > Theaceae > Camellia > Camellia sinensis. Next base: position 236,646,309 of record NC_138961.1, on the reverse strand, counting down.
TTTTCAAATTAATTGGAAATAAAAGTTACAATTTTTTATTTCTTTTATTTTTACAGAATTTAATTTTGTATTTATGGTTTAAATTTTCTGTGTAGTATAAAATTCTAATTATAATTTTGTTTTATAATTTAAAATTCATGGTTACTGAAACTAATGCTCAAACAAGTACTGATATGGTGGTTACAATTGCGCTAACCCCTTCTCCTATTGTGACTGTGCCAGTCAATCATGGTGAAAAGTCAGAGAAGTTCTTAGGAATTGATTTTAAAAGATGGCAGTAGAAAATGCTATCTTACTACTCTCAACCTGACACGTTTTCTCCGTGAGGATGCACCTATTCTGAAAAAGGATGAAATCGACCAGCAAGTGGTTACTGCGGTCGATGCCTGAAAACATATTGATTTCCTTTGCCGAAATTACATTTTGAACGGACTTGATAACATATTGTACAACATCTACAGTCTTATCAAGATGGCAAACGAACTTTGGGAGTCTTTGGAGAAAAAATACAAGACAGAAGATGCTGGCTCAAAGAAATTTGTGGTTGGTGAATTCTTGGACTTTGTGATGGTTGATTCTAAGACTGTGATCAGCCAAGTTCAAGATCTCCAACTTATTTTGTATGACATTCATGTAGAAGGCATGTCTTTTAGTGAATCCTTTCAAGTTGCTGTCTTAATTGAAAAATTATCACAAGGCTAGAAGAAATTCAAGAACTACTTCAAACACAAGCACAAGAAATGACTCTAGAGGAATTGACTGTGCATTTGAGGATTAAGAAGGACAACTGCAATTCTGAGAAGCGGGTTGGTAAGCATCCAATGGAGTCTGAGGCTAATGTGGTGGAACATGCTCCAAAAACAAAGAAATGAAAGTTTTCTAAAGAAAGTTTCTCACAAGGCTCTAAAAGGGGGGAAACTAAAAAGTACAAGTTTAATGGCAAATATTACATCTGTGAAAAAGAGGGACATTGGGTTAAAGATTGCCGTAACAAGCGCAAAGGCAAAGGAAGATCAAACAAGAAGCCTGCTCAAGCCAAAATGACCGAAGTTGATAAAATTTCCAATGGTGTTGAGGACATAAATCTTTCTGCAATTGTTCCCGCGGCAAACCTTGTCAGAAATCCTAAAGAATGATGGGTGGACATTGGTGTTACTTGCCACATCTGTGTCGACAAAGAGATGTTCACATCTTTTTTCTGTAGTCGACAATGGCGAACAACTTTTTATGGGCAACTCCTCGACTTCTAATGTTGAAGGACAATGAAAGATTATTTTGAAGATGACATCTGAAAATGAACTCACTCTCAACAATGTGCTGCATGTATCGGACATTCACAAAAATCTAGTCTTTGAATCTCTGTTGAGTAAAAATGGGTTTAGGTTAGTTTTTGAAAGAGACAAATTTGTACTTACCAAAAACAGGATGTATATAGGAAAAAGTTACAAGTCTGATAGCCTTTTCAAAATGAATGTAATGACTGTTGTACCCTCTATTATTAATAAAAATACATATTCTTCTTACTTGCTTGAGTCTTCAAATTTGTGATATGGTAGACTAGGACATGTTAATCATGAATCTTTACATAAATTAATTAATATGGAATGTTTACCTAAATTTGACATTGATTTAAATCATAAATGTGAAATTTGCGTTGAGACAAAATTAACTAAAACTCATTTTCATTCAATTGAACCAAGTACGAAGCTACTTGAATTAATTCATAGTGACATTTGTGATTTTAAATCAATTCAAACTAAAGTTAGGAAAAAATATTCTATCATTTTCATAGATGACTGTGACAACCCTCACCACTGATTACTGCTAAACTGTGACTGAACATGATAAGTAACTGATTAGACCAAAATTCTGAACTGATTGCCTGAGTGTATTAATTTAAGTGCATTTCTATCTGTTTGCCATTAATTGATCTGTTCATGTTTTAAGTTTCGAACTGTAAATTGAAGGCCTTATCGGCGACCGAACTAGAAATTGATTAGTGTTTTATGTTAATTAGAATTTATGTGATTTTATGGTAGATTTAATCGAAATGTGATTTGGAATGATTAAATTAGATTGAATAACATCGAATTACATTAGTTGCATTAATTACCAAATTGCCACTTAGTGGCTTGACACTAGACCATCCCTTTTCTACCTCATTCATGTTGGATACATCTTTTGTTCATCTTTGAGAGACCAAACAGAGAGAGAGAGAGAGAGAGAGAGAGAGAGAGAGAGAGAGAGAAAAAAAACTTGATTTCAACAAATTTAGCTTAGAGACTTGAAGATTTTGAAGAGAGATTGCATAATTGAGCTTCTAGACTTGACATTGAAAACCTAAGGTAGGAAATCATCTTCTTGATTGTAAATTCTAGTTGTATCTTGCATGGTCCATGAGCCATTAGTGATCAAAGTCTAGAATTGATTTTAAATTGTTGAATTGAAGCTTGAATCATGCATGCATGTTTACATTCTTGAATTTTGAGGTTGTTTTCATAGAATCATCACATACATGTCCATATTTTGGTTATAGTTCATGAATTCATCATGTTTTGGAAGGATTGGCTCATTTGATCTTGTATTGGAAGCTTTGATTTCAATTGAACACTTGCATGTTACATATACATTATGTTCATGAAGTTTTGTTTGGATTTGTGTTTAATTGAACTACCATTGGGCTTTGATTTTACAAATTGATCTTTGAAACATGTCATATTATGAGCTTTAAAGTGTTTTTCAGAAAATTGGCCCAAAGGAATCAAATTTGATGCTTTAAATGTCGAATTTGAGCTTGAAGGTTCAATCTGGAAATTCCAGATTTTGGACCCACGCTCGAGCGTAAGACTTCACGCTCGAGCATACACTCTGAGTACATGCAGTCCGCTCGAGCGTGGAAAGTAACGCTCGAGCGTGAAATGCGTGTATCCAGTACCTTTCACATGTTTACAGTCCGCTCGAGCGAGGGAATGCACGCTCGAGCGGAGGTCGAGCGCCCATCGAGCGTGAATTGCATGCATCTAGTACTTTTACCTAAGTTTGCAGTCCGCTCGAGCGAAGGAAGTCACACTCGAGTGGAGCTCCTTTATCTGCATGTCCGCTCGAGCGTAGAAAGCCACGCTCGAGCGAGACCCCTGCTTTCTGAAAAATTTGAAAAGTGTTTTAAAGTACATCTTTGCATCCTCATTTAAGGCATCTTAATGAGGTTATTGATGTAGAACCACACCGAGTCAAGATAGGGACTAAGTCATTGATTCCCAAGTGTGTAACTTAGTGTGTGTTCATTCTGTAACTGTATAGGATTGGCACCCGAGGACGCTCACTAGCTACTATTAGTCCAGTGCTCTGTGAGTAACAATGTTGTAAAGATATGTTCAATCATGAATATTTTCTGAATGATCAACTGTATTGCTTTCTGAAATGATATTTCTTACTGAATGAATGTTTGTCCTATTTGTAAACTGTATCTGTGGCATCCATAGCAATTTACTGTTACTGCACTGTTACTGCTACTGTCACAGAGATCTCTGTCGGTTCCTATGTTTGGAACCACTACTGTTTACTGTTATGATGGCCATCAACTAACTATTCGGTCTGTTAAGGCCTACTGTACTGTTTGCTATTGGATGTACCACATATAACTGCTATGGTTTTTAAATGACTGATATGACTGCTTATTGACTGAATGGACATTCATTCTTAACCTCTTTACATAACTGTTATTCATTGGGCTTTAACTCACTGTTTATATATATATGTAGGCGTCAGGCACTGGACCAATGCTAGGAGCGTCAGGCTAAGCTCCCGTTTTGTGAAAGCCAACCATTGTGCCTCACTTCGAGGTTCCGAGTGCGTCAAGCCAAGGCTATTTTAGGGTGTTTTAGATTTCCCCTTTTGCCTTTGTTCTGTAATGAATGTTGAGACTGGCACTATACTGTTATGGTAGGGATTTGGTCCCCAACTTGAATGTCTGTATATGATGTGTGTATGTACATACTGTTTTGCTTATGAATGTGAATGTGTTCAAAAAAGTCTTCTTGCATACAGAATGTCACAGCTTATTGGACATCTTTTAATTACTATTTTGGCTTCCGCCAGCCCTGTACTCCGTATTACTATCTTTATTGTTAAGCAGGCCTTCAGTAATCACGGATTACTGGCCGGTTACGATACTAAACCCATAGGGGCGGGTTTGGGTCGTGACAATGACTATACTAGATATAGTTATATTTATTTAATTCGAACAAAGGATAAAACTTTAAAAACATTCATTCAATATAAGAATGAAATTGAAAATTAATTTGGTAAGAAAATAAAAAAAAAACTAAGAAGCGATAGAGGTGGTGAATATGAATCACATTTTTGTGAGTTTTGTAAAGAACATGGAATAATTCATCAAATCATCGCTCCTTACTCACCTCAGCAAAATAAAATTACTGAAAGGAAAAATAGGACATTAAAAGAGATGATGAATGCCATGTTAATCAGTTCTGGATTACCTCAGAACTTGTGAGGGGAAACAATACTTTCTGCTAATTATATATTTCATAAAGTATCCCGAAACAAAGTGAATCAAATGCCTTATGAAATGTGTCATGGGAGAGTACCATCCTTTAAATATTTAAAAGTAAAGACTAAGATAGGTTCTAAAACTATTGATTGTATTTTCATTGGTTGTGTCAAGAATAGTAGTGCATATTGATTTTTGATTCATAAGTCAGAACATTCCAAAATATATGTAAATACTATTATTGAATCTCGGAATACATCGTTCTTTGAACATATATTTCTGAATAAAACTGGACAAGAGACTAGTACTAATAAAAGATCTTATGATGCTATTACTAGTTGTGATCAAGAACAAGAGCAAGAGATAGATCAAAATAAGGAAGAGGAACCTAGGCGTAGTAAATATGCTAGAACCTCAAAATCTTTTGGTCCAGATTTCCTAACATTTTTGTTAGAAAATGGGCCTTTAACTTTTAAAGAAGCTATGTCCAATCCTGAAGTTCCTTTATGGAAAGAAGTTGTAAATAGTGAAGCTAAATCCATCTTGCAAAATCATACTTGGGAATTGGTAAATTTGTCACCAAGTTGTAAACCTTTTGGATATAAGTGAATTTTTTTTAAAAAAATAAATAAAAGCGGATGGATCAATTAACAAATACAAGGCAAGACTTATGGTCAAAGGATATAGACAAAAAGAAAGTTTTGACTACTTTGACACATACTTACCAGTTCCTAGAATAACATCCATTAGAATACTAATTGCCATTGCATCTTTATACAATCTAAAAATTCATTAAATGGATGTTAAAACAGCTTTTTTAAATAATAAGTTAGATGAAGAAATTTATATGAAATAACTAGAAGGATTTTCTATTCCAAGAAAAGAAAAGAAAGTGTGTAAACTGGTTAAATCATTATATGGTTTAAAACAACCGCCAAAGCAATGGCACGAGAAATTTGATAAGGCAATGATGTCAAATGGATTCAAAATTAATATGAATGTGACAAATGTGTTTATATTAAAAATACAAACAAAAGTTACGTTATAGTGTGCCTTTATGTGAATGATATGCTTATCATAAGTAGTAATAATGACATGATTAAAACTATCAAAAAAATGTTAAATAAACATTTTGATATGAAAGACATGGGGATTGCTGATGTAATACTTAGTATGAAAATTACCGAAACATCAGAAGGTTATGCTTTGTCACAATTACATTACATTGAGAAAATACTTGACAAATTCAGCAAAGAAGATGATCATCTTGCTAGAACACCTGTGAATGTTAATTTGTTTCTTTCTAAGAATGTATAGGAAAATATTTCTCAATTAGAGTATGCCCAAATTATTGGAAGCTTAATGTACTTGATGAACTGTACTCGCCCGGATATAGCTTATGCAGTAAGCAAACTAAGTAGATATAAAAGTAATCTAGGAGTAGAACACTGGAAAGCAATTATAAGATTTCTAAGATATCTCTGATTTACTCGTAACATTGGACTTAATTATACTAGATATCCAGTAGTACTTGAAGGATACTATGATGCAAATTGGATATTGGATACTAGAGACTCAAAATTCACCAGTAGGCATGTCTTTACTCTTGGCGGGGCAGCTGTATCTTGGAAATCTTCCAAACTGACTTGCATTACTAGGTCTACTATGGAATCAGAGTTTATAGCTTTAGATAAAGTTGGGGAAGAAATAGAATGGCTTCGCCACTTCCTTGAAGATATTCCAATGTGGCCAAAATCGGTGCCTGCTATATGCATGCATTGCAATAGTGTGACACCTTAATTATTTAATTAAATACCATGTATAATTAAAATTAAAATTAAATCAAAGTTTAAAAAAATAAAATAAAAAATTGGTGCGAAGTTTTGTTGCCACCCTAACATATAGGGTGGTGAATATGGCCTTATAGGTTGGTCTAATCATCAAAGTAGGGAAACGTGGGAGTAAGCAGTGAAAACACCTGTGGGACAGGTGGCTTAAAACTGCCACACAGCAAAAACATTAGTGAGGCCTCACCAACTATAAATAGGTTACAACATAAAGAACGAAAATATAAGCTAAAGCGTGGAAAATTAGTAGTAAGGAGTGAAAGTTGGTAAGCAAAGAAAAGGAAACGGAAATAGGGAGTGAATCAAGGCTAATTTAGAAGTAATCTTAAGGTAAGTTATATTATACCTTGAGTCACCATCCTATATTTTACGTATATTTTGAGTTATCATAATTTATTTTACGCAATTTATGTTTTATAAATTATATTCATATTTCGATTATGTTGATGATTTTCTAAACTCTATTTGCTTAAAATGAAACCCATAGATATGTTTGTATAAATTTTATTAATTATTTGACAATGATTTTATAAACAATTATTTTCTGTAAATACTACCACGGGAGTCTCATGCCTTGGGGGACTTAAATAACATTAGCCCTTGTTTGGCCACTTTGTAGTCCTCTGTTTGTCATGGATCTATTGACCCAGGTTTTGATTGTCACTCCAGTTACCTATATTAGTCATGTATTTCAGTTACCAAACTAATTTCTATTTAGCCTAATAATTATCCATGGATTTTGTTTGGACCCTCGTGCTCACTGTATAATATTTCTCATTCTGCCATGTGATTATAGCTGTTATCCTCTTTCAGGTGATGAGATTTAGCGGGATCATGATTGGAAATGAACCACAGTGTTGTTTTTTTTTTTTACTATCTATAATTATGATCGGACTCTTGTAATAAAATGAAGCCCATATGACTATTTTCTTTTTACTAAGCTTTTTGGTACCCATTTTATTTTATTTTATTTTATTTTATTTTATTTTATTTTATTTATCTGTTTACGCTACTACTATTAGTACAAAAATTTTAGAATTATTTTATTTTATTTTTCTTGTTACGACGCCAAACCTTTGGGTACCGAGTTTGGGTCGTGACAGATAGTCAATCAGCGATAAGTAAAGCACAGAGTCATATGTATAACGGTAAGTCACGGCATATTCGTCGTCGACATAACACCGTGAGACAACTACTCTCTAATGAAATTATTTCTATTAAATATGTGAAGTCTAAAGACAACATAGCAGATCTACTAACCAAAGGATTAACAAGAGAGTTAGTTGAGAATTCATCGAGGGGAATGAGACTTTAGCCTATTAAATACCACAACAGCAACCCAATCTAGTTGAATGGAGATCCCAAGATCTAGGTTCAAAGGGACAACCGAGTTGTGTATAACTCATAAGGATCACTAGGGAGTCAAACTCCTACTCATTTCTATGATGAAATAGTGATGTCTGTAGCATTTTAGGTTAAGTAATACTTTTAATGATTCTTATATCTAGGAATACCTAGTGAAGTATGGCACGATAATCTTTATAAAAATCACCTATATGAGTGTGAACTATGCCGGTTCTATGAGATTTGTGAAGGGCTACAATTCTCTAGAGCACTTATGAAAGACCAGGTTGTTCAGGGCCAAAATGAACACAATAGTGAGAACTAAACTGTGTTTGGTAATATACTGTGTGAGTTCTATTGTCTTGGTTTACACAAATGGCTGAACAGTCCAAGACATCATGTTCACTGGTTAGCTAGCAAATCCGATAATGTCTCGCAAGGGAAGGTTCAAAGCCAAAAGCTACCTATCATTTGCAGAATATTTCTAATTTCTGAACTTTCTGAACTTTCTGTAACTAGATCATGTTGTTGTATTTTCTCTCTGTCAAATTCCATTGATGTAGGGGATTCTTGGAATTATGATTTTTTATAGGCTTATTTTGGGCTAACTTTGAACCTAAATTTGAGTGGGGTCCATACGTCTTTTGAGGTGGGTCCAAAAAGATTAAGTGTTCCTTGTCGTATGGCAAATCACACGGTAAAAACGGTTCATCAAAACCATTTATGAGTGTAATGGGAAGTTGACGTCGTTTTCAGGTTCATGGAATGGACAATTAAAGAATAAAATGTGGGGTTCCTTGTAAGGCTTGTTCCATATTAAAACTTTAAGTGAGCTTTTGTGAGTATATAAGCTCTAGGTGTATAAACTTGGTTTGGGCCCCAAGGGGCATCCCAAGTTTGCAGAAGGGAGGAGTTATGGACAAAGTGAGTTTTGGCTCAAACTACCCCAAGTTTGCCGCATGGCAAGTTACACGGTAAAAACGGTTCATCAAAACCATTTATGAGTGAATGGGAAGTTGACGTCGTTTTCGGGTTCATGAAATGGACAATTAAAAAATAAAATGTGGGATTCCTTATAAGGCTTGTCCCAAAGTGAAACTTTAAGTGAGCTTTTATGAGTATATAAGCTCTAGGTGTACAAACTTGGATTGGGCCCCAAGGGGCACCCCAAGTTTATAGAAGGGAGGAGTTATGGACAAAGTGAGCATTGGCTCAAACCACCCCAAGTTTGCTGCATGACAAGTTACACGGTAAAAACAGTTCGTCAAAACCATTTATGAGTGAATGGAAAGTTGACGTTGTTTTCGGGTTCATGGAATAGACAATTAAAGAATAAAATGTGACGTTCCTTGTAAGGCTTGTCCCACATTGAAACTTTAAGTGAGCTTTTGTGAGTATATAAGTTCTAGGTGTACAAGTTTGGGTTGGGCCCCAAGCGGCACCCCAAGTTTATAGAAAGGAGGAGTTATGGACAAAGTGAGCCTTGGCTCAAACCACCACACACGCCCATGTTGCTGTCGCTGCCGTCCCGCAGAGCCGGGTCGGGCCGAGCCAGGTCGGTTCGAGTGTGAGGTACAAGGTGCGGATTGTGGGTTGGATTATAATATTAATTTTTTTGACAAAATTTATTTAAATTTTTTCCAAAATGATTTTTCTAAACAAAATTAATTCAAATTTGAATTTAATTTTTTCTGTCCGAAAACAGTGCTCCTCCAGTCAATTTCCAGCGGTCTAAAAAGTTCAAACTGGTTGAACCAGACCAACAGGTGCAAATAGTCCTCACTTGTAAAGACTCACTAAAGAGAGACTTCATGTAAAGAATGGTTGAACCTTAGTAATGTTCTTTAGATATAGATATATATATTCATACATTTATGAAATAATTTCTATTCTATTTTATTACATTCTCTTTTCTTTTGGTCATGCTCTCTGTTTTTGTTTTTATTTTCCTTATTTTGTTTTTTTTTTTTTTGTTTGTCCTTTGTACATCATATTCATGCAATATGAGTAATAATTGTTTCAATTTTTTTTTTCCCTTGAGTGTTTGGTTGTTATGTTTTGTAACAATTGTACGCCGTCATTCATGAATATACTTGGTGTGAACTTGGAGTGAAATTTTATTGGCTTATTTATATCCAAATAAAAAACTCTGACTCAATATTTAATAAGTTAATAGATAAATAAAGTATAAACCATTAATTTAGAAGAAAAAAAAATTGACAATAAGGCGTACATCTAAAATTTGGACTATTCCTTTCCGTCTAACTTCGACCTAGAAAGAAGCCAATCTCTTATGTAGATATTTTCAAATTAACAATGCTTTGCAAGATTCTTGTAATAGGAGTTATTTTTAATGATGACAATTTGTCCTGCTTTCACTTAGTTCGTGAGAGTCTTCTCACCTTGATAAGAAAATAGGGAGCCTCATTTCCTTTATTTCGGCTTTGATTATAGGGCAAATTTCACTTTACTTCTTGTATTTTAGGTTGGATGCGATTTTCTCCCTTGACATTCAAACATCACCACATAACTCCCATGTGGTTTGTAGACTAAAACGCATGGTAAACTTTTCTGTCTAAGACAGCGAAGTGTGAAAGTCAAGCGCCTTTATAGAGAGTGGGCCAATTTTTATGACGAAAATACCCTTTATATCTCTTCAAATTTACAAAGAATGTCATTCTTTTCCTATTTCTATTTTTCAACCATTAGCAGCTCTACTCTTCCTTCCATCTTGATCATGTGTACATATATATATATATATATATATCAAATCCAATCCATACATACATATACATATATACATATAATTTTCTTGATCATGGATATGGGTGGATGAGGAGAGGAGAGAGAACATTGTTATACAAAGATACATGGTGCAGACAAACCCAATTTATATTTTTTATTAAACCCAGTTCACATATCCGTTTTATCTTTAAATTTGATCATCACATATCAGTTCAGCATTCATTTGACATTTTTTTAGTGCATTTGTTCTCTATGTTTTGTTTTTTCCCTTATGGGTCTTCACTTGTGTCATGGTTTTCTTTTCCTCAACGATTCAGTCTTTAATCTTTATTGTTTCGTAGTTTGATTAAGAAAAAGTTCAATGTCTTTTCATTTTCGGCAAAATGGGAGTGTGAATATATGTTGAATGTATTGATCTGAATACTGGGATTCATTTGGTATTTTACTAACAGTGGAATAAGGAAAAGATTTGAACTTGCAGAAGAAAATGCTATCACAGAGTTAATCTTCTCTGTTAGTGCAGCAACTTTGATCCTTTGGGTTTTGTTTGTGTGTTTGTGTGTGTGTAGAGTTTGCTCATCAAACACTCTATTTGTGCAGTTCAATTGGGTTTTACCCGTATATATATGTATATATGATTGCTAATCATTGAACACCAAATAAGATTGCTATGCATTGAACACCATATGAAGAAGATGAAATGGAGAAAGAGAAGAAGAAGATGAAGATAAAGGTATAATTGTCAATTTATAACTTCTGTGAACAAAAGTTAGGCCTCGTTTGGGAACAGATTATTTTAGTAATTTTTTGATTTTCTGACTAAAATATGAAGTAAAAAAAACTAATATGTTTGAGGTGAATTTTTGACTTTTTACGAAAAGATGTGCAAAAAGTAGAGAGAAAAATAAATCTTTGATTTTTTGATATAGGCTATAGGCTTTTTGACTTTTTTAGTAACTTTATGACTTTTAGGCTAAAACAGTTACTTATCAAACGAGGCCTTAGTGTACGTTTTAGTTCACAAACCACATGAGAGTTATGGGGTGATGTTTGAATGTCATGAGAGTAAACCACACCCGGTCCAAAACACAGGAATAAAGTGAAATTTGCCCTTGATGATATTAAATAAATAAATTTTAAATATACCTACGTACAATTTAATTTGTAAATATAATTAGTGCCATCACTCTTGAAAGAGAAGTTTTTTTTTAATAAGAAAATCTTCACATGTTTTTGCAAGTATAAGGTAACACTCGTGACGAAATTATGAGAAATTATAACTTAGGAGTTTGCACTTACCCTTCAATCCAAGCACTATTTAAATCAAGATACACACAACAAAAGGTCCCAAGCCAACTGCGCTACCGCCCAAAGGCTTAAAAAGGAGTTGTTCTTTTATATTTTATACCATTCTTTTATTAGTGCCATCACCCTTAAAAGTAACAAATTATTCCCTTACTTCCCCACCTCAGTTGCTTCCTTGATTTTTCCCACCTCATTCTGATAAATTTTTGTTTATAATCGCGTGTCTGATAAATTAAGGAACAAAAACAGGACAGAGACAAAAAACTACAAATCGAGCTGCATACTATCTTATTGCCATTCCTATGCATATTTTTCTCCTCCACACCTCTACTACCTTTCTCTATTTCCTTCCAACAGATTTTTTTTCCCAAAGCCAAAAGCTCTAACGAGATGAATGAAGGGCATAAACTGCAACATGTTAAATAGTGTGGGTTTTATATGCAAAAATTAAAAATCCAGAATTTTTGTAATTTTTTCTAGTAAATGTTTCCAGGCAAACGGTGTCGTTTAGGGTTCTGCCGCCACACCGTTTTATCCTCTTCAATCGCCATCCTCATCATCATCTCTCTCCGCAATGAGCGCCTGCAAAACCCTAGCTCGTTCATCTTTCTCTTTTCTGGAATTCAATCTTCGTATCAACAATGGACCTAGCTTCTCTTCACTCTCTCTACCACACCCTCTTTCTATCCCTTCCACCAATTCCTCCAATTTCTGGTTCTCATCTCTCTCCTCACGAAATCGAGGTAAAACTACCCCCTTCTCTCTCTATATATGTATATCTTTGTAGATCTTCGTTTTCCTCATATAGTGTCTTTTTAACGCCTAGGGTTTAGAGATCTTGGACCTTACAAGCCTCCCTCAAGATGTTACGGTTGCGTTGAAAGAGCCGTTATTGATTGCAATGACGACGAGACAGTTACTTCGAATTTGGTCGTAGAACCACCAGAGGACTCGTCGAAAGACACTGTGGAAGAATTGCTATCGAACAAGGATGACGTTTCGAGATTGATGAAGATGGAACGCAGACCTGAAGTTGAGAATGGAGCTCAATTTACTCAGCCGAAGCGTTGGTTTCCTTATCTGAATACGTTTAAGGCGGGAGGTACAGTTTTGAGTAGTGGTCAAGTGTTGGAAGCTCTGAATCCCTATATAATGGAGACGAGGAAGGAGAGGTTTAGGAATGCTGTGAAGAATCGGAGCTATTCTGTCTGTTTGGTGGTTGAAGGTTTGAATGATTTTGGGAATGTTTCGGCTGCGTTTCGGTCTGCCGATGCGCTAGGGTTTCAGTCGGTTCATGTGGTTTCGTGTGACAGCTCCAAAAGGTGCACATGGTTTGAGGTGAAAATGCTTTTGATTTTGAATGCCCAATTGTTTGAATACTGTATGTTTGCAATGCTTATATGTGTAATTTCAGTAGATTGAAAATGCATAATTCAATTCAATAAACGAAGCATATGTTATCCATTGTTTGAAGTTTGTGAAATGTTCTCCATTATTTGCATGATGATTGCCAATTAATGTAATCCTTTAAACTTTAGTATGCCTTAATTTGCAAAGTGTGGATGGGAAGCACATTAGTGATTCTCCATTGAACCATTCTAAATTGTGAGAAGCTTTGACCTACTAAGTTTTTCCCAATGTCATCTGCATCCTTGTTGCAGGTACAGAGACAATCGCCATGTTAGTAAGGGAGCTGAGAAATGGTTAGATATTGAACTTTGGAAGTCTACCCAGGACTGCTTTAAGGTTTTGAAATCCCGGGGTTATCGCATTGCTACAACTCATGTTGGAATAGATGCGGTATTGATCAGCTCTACCCTTGTGGAAATTTTCATTAAAAGAATTAGAATAGTGGAGAAGCCAATAAGTTACTGTGCTTGACAGTGGTCTTCGGTGGACAATAATTGCTGATCCTAAACTTCTTAGTTTCTAAGTTGCTGCTATTTTATGTACTAGTTTAATTTGTTTCTGCTGTATGCTATATGTATAAGTATAACAGCTACAAAATGTACATTACTGACTATTTATTCTCTGTGAAGGTTTCCATTTTTGATATGGATTGGTCATGCCCAACAGCAATAGTTGTTGGAAACGAAACTAGGTACTTTCTCTATCTCATGGTCTGTTCACAGATGTAGTTTCATTGTTCGAAATGGCAATTTTGTTGGCTAAAATCTAAAATGTTGACCAAATATAGAGTATGAATAATTTCATCTACTTGATCCTAAGATAGTCACATGTATGTTGCATCAATTGCCATGGTTTTTACTAAGTGCTGTAATTTATCAAAAATATTTGGGCAAATTACACTAACGGTCCTGTAGTTTGGGACTTGTGTCACTTTAGTCCCTGACTTTTCAATTGTGATACATTTAACCTTGAATTTTGAATCTTGTTCCAAATAAGAACAATTGAAGATGTCATTGTTTAATTCCAAGGGCAAATCGTCAATTTAATAAAATATAAACTAATTTGATAAAAATAAGTGTCAAAAAAATATTTTTAATTTTTTAAAAATTATTTCTAGCCACTAAAGATAAAATTATGTAAAATTGATCAAAATTAATAAAAATTACATGATTAATTTTTAAAAATTAATTTTACATGATTATCATCTAAACACATAATAAAAATTAATTTAGTAAAAAAAAATAAATGTCTAAAAGATTTATCAATTTTACATAATTTTATCTTTAGTGTGTAGAAATAATTTTTAAAAATTCAAAAATATTTTTTGACATTTATTTTTATCAAATTAGTTTATATTTTATCAAATTGACGATTTTACCCTTGAAAAATCTAATGATATCTTCAATTGTCTTTATTTGAAACAAGATTCAAAATTCAGGGTCAAATGTGTTACAATTGAAAAGTCAGGGACTAAAGTTACACAAACCTCAAACTATAGAGACTATTAATGTAATTCACCCAAAATATTTTTATCTGCACTTTTTCTTTTTTCTATCTAATATGTAATAGAGGAGCAAGATATATATTTTACACTATGTTTGGATTGAGTGATTTGGAGAGAAAAGAAAAGAAATGAAGTGATATGTATTTCTCTTATTTGTTTGGATAACTTAAGTAGAGAGAAATGAGAAGAAATGGAAAGAAATTGAGAGAAACTTATTTCTCTTATAAGCCTCATTTTCAATCTTTCCAAAAGTTGAGAGATTGGGAGAGAAAAGAAACCACTATTTTCATAATACCTATTTTGTCCCTATAAAAATAAAAGAAATAAAATGATTAAAAATATAAAAAGGTTATTTTGGTAATATAACATAAAATAATTTCTTTTCTTTTCTTTTCTCTTAATGAAACCTAACCAAACAAGAATGAGAGAAATCACAATCATTTCTTTTCTTTTCTTTTCTCTTATTACTTAAGTAATCATTTCTTTTCTCTTCTCTCCTAGGTTCCCAAACATATAGTGAAAATATGATTCAAGTGCATTACAACTAATAATTTTGTTGTCTTTGCTTTGTGGGGCTTTAAGCTGTGATGACACCATTCAAGACCGTGCTTACAAATGAATGTACAGCAGTTTGAAACAATCAGGAGGTTATTTAAATGAAAGGATGTTCACATAAGAAACCTAGTTAAGGAGACATCACCAAATATTGTAAAATAAAATGGCAGTTTGTTTCTCAACAAGCTGTCCTGTTCCTTGCTCAGATATCAGCCATTGTAGGGAAATATCATATACAATCTTTAAATATAGTTCTACAGTAAGTGTATTTGATGCTTTATCCATCATATGGCTATCCAAGTCTGCATATATATTTTGTTGAGAATGTTACAACAAAATACGTTGCATATGTTTTCTGATTGAAGAACTTTTCACATTGATTGATTTGGTTAAGGTTTTTACTGGTATTACTAGAAATGTAATTCTGATTACATAATTGTGAATTTTTTGAATCTTCCATATATGGCTTTTATAATTTGTAATTATTAGTTGATATTAGAGCTGTCCAAATGGTAGGGGGATAAGTGATGAGGCTCTGGAGTTGTCAGATTTGCGTTGCAGTATTCCAATGAATGGCATGGTGGATTCCTTTAATGTTTCAGTTGCTGCAGGCATTCTCATGCACCATGCTGTTTGTGACAGAACAACCCGCCTGGTAATAACTGCATTTTATTGTACTTTCAATTTGTAGTATAAAATATTTTAAAAAAAAAAAAACTTTGTTTTGGAAGATTTAACTTGATATCAGACCATGCAAAATTTTTGGTTATTGAATTAAGTTTTGTAGATTGAAGAGACCGTTATTCTGATATAGTTGTAGAACCAGAATTAGTATTTGAATTTCAAAATGCATGTATATTTTGGTTTTCTTTAAACCTCGAGAGTTTGGCCTGGTGGCAAGACCTTGGGTATTGGGGGTGTGCTCCCTCCAAGATTCAGGGATCGCAATCTCTTATGTGCTAACAATTCCTTGGAGCCATCGGACTGGGGGAAACTCCTTGAATTAACCATGGTGCACTTGTGGGAAACTTCTTGCCGAGGGCCTGCATACCACTAGGGATTAGTCAGGCTTTGATCTGGACACTCCATAGCCAATTAAAAATAAAAAATAAAAAATATTTCAGTTTTCTTTAGTTATTTTCTTTTTTCGTCCTTTCATTATACTTTCACATATCTAAAGAAAATATATCCTTCAAATATGGTACAGGGTCGTCATGGTGATCTAACGCTGGAAGAAAGCCAAATCCTACTAGCGGAATTCTCTCTGCGTCACAGCAAGAGCGCAATTAGCATAGCACATGAGTTTGCAAAGAGGAAGGCAGCCCAACCCTTGCCAAAGCTTTGATGGAGACTTTAGCTGTCCAACTCTATGGGCAGACAATAGTTCCAAGCTATGATTTCTGGACATCATACAGGTATCATTTTCTCTGCGATGAGTTTCTTCACTCGTTTTGTCAAAAATTGTCCACCAGCATAATGCTTAAGGCGTAATCATATGACATGAATAATACCTGTTGGCCAATCATTCAGTTTGCTATGTCATATATATATAAACTCTAAAGACTCCTATATCACCTAATTGTTGGATTATTAAGTAGAAAACTATACTTCTAGGAATTTGACTTTTACTTGTGAACTCCATTTAAACCCAAATAAAAACAATTAAATAATTTGACCCCATTTTAGCGACCATTATAGACCATGTTCAATATTCTTTGTAAATTTTCAAAATGTCCTTGACTTGCAAAACTTTAAGAAAAATATTAAAAACTTTCTAGCGACAGATTTAACCTAAAATGACTCGACTATGCATGGTTCATGCTGGCCTTGCTTTGAAATCAAGCCAATTTCCGAACTTTATCTTTCCTTGGATTTTTTTCTTTCTTGATCCTAGTGTGGACTGCATCAAGGGTATCTAGGAAATTTCGTCTAAAAACCAAGGTTCTTCATGTTTAGTTTATTATGAATATGTGCTTTTGGGGAGTAGTTTTTTTTTTATTCAGGATCAAGTGTTTCTGTTGGGGGTTGAGAGAGAGTTCATCCACTGACTGAAAACTTTGAAGCATATAAAGTCTTGTATACACAACATACATGTACCTAGTTATTTCTGAATTTGACAGCGGAATTTGCTTTGACAGCGGATTTGGGAGGTCCAGTTGGATGGATGTAGCTGCTGAGTGTACAATTACATGTTGCTCCTCTATTGACAAAAAATTATTGATGTGATTCAATTAGTACTGGTTGGTTCGTATTGCAGATGCAATGTTATATTCTTGATGTACAAGAAATTATTTTCCTCTACAGAAGATCTAAATTGCTTTCTGCTGAGATGTTGAGAAAACTGTACATCGGAGAAGAGTGTAGAGGCAAAAACTGGCTTTGTGTCAATAGTTTGTTTACAATATTAGCAATCGTTGATGATGGTTGTGAGAAGTAATGCCAGAGAGTCTGTCTTGTCCTTCAAAAGAAAGTGCTTCTAACACAAACCAAACATGGAACCCCACCGTGTAGACTCCATATCCATGTGCCTGCGATTTATGTGATACTAGCATTTTTGTTTAAAAGAAAGTGCTATCAAAATGATGGGCATGTTTTAAAATTTTTCATTATTTTTTTTTGTTTCTTGAGCATCAGAAAACCAAAAAATTAAAACAATACCAAGTAGTTTTTGAATGTCGTCATTGATAAAATCTCCCAGAGTGGCTAATGGATGGGAACATCACCTCCATTTTTATGCCCAAAAATAAATGAACATTATTTTACATTCGAGGCACATTTTATAAAATGACTAAAAGGAATTGCCAATTTCTAGCTGCTTATTCAAGGTGGTCATGTGGCCTGAGTGACATGAACATTGCAGCATATTGCCGAAGTCGACGCTCGCTACCACCATTTTCCACCACCACATTATTCAGCGGACCTCTAGTCCTCACCATGTAACGCCGCCAAGCTAACTGTATATTCACTGCCGCCCAAGTTCTCCAATTGGATGAGTAATATCTTGCTGTTCGCTTGAGCCTCTCGTTAGCAAATTTGTACCGGAAGTGATCAGTGATGTACCGGAGATGGTTTGCATCAAGTGCAAACGCTTCTGTTGATTCGATACAAGTAAATGTAGCAGAGGAGGTTGGAAGTCGGTCTATGTATGGGCGCCGAAGGCAGCAGGAGAGCAACTCATCACCCAGAAAACCTCCTGGCTCGAGCATGCTTGTGGCTACAATGCCTTTGCTGAGGTTTTGGCTACTTTCTACAAGTCCATTGACAATGAACACAATTCGTTGGACAGGATCTCCTTCTCTAATAATCTGATCCATAGACATTAAAATTTTAATATTACTAAAAGATATACTAATTTCCCATAGAATACACGTTTGATTGTATTTTCGTTTTTTGTTTTCTATTTTTATTACTAAGAAATTTATTTAGCAATATGTTTTTAGAATTTTTTTGAATTAACCCACTTTTGAATTTTCAAAAATTGTTTTCACACAAAAAAGAAAACAATGAACATTTTTCATTGTTTTTGTTTTTCAAAAACATGAAAAAAAAAAAAAAAAAAAAAAAACAAGAAATGAATACAAAGAAAATGAAAACACAATGAAACAGGCCAATTTGGGCATTAGTAGTTTTGATAAGAGTGGAAAAACTTCAAACCTTCTCATCCTTAGAGAATACAAGGGGCTTTACACGGTCGCAAATGTTGTCCAAAATAAGATCGTCCAAATTGTGAAAGAGAGGTACCTATCAACAATGCTACATAAATTATCAGTATATGTGGGACATGAAATTACCTGTCCCCGTCCCCCCGAGATTAGTCAAGATGAAATTCCAGATTTGAAAAAAAACAAAATAAAAAAAACTACTTATAATTACCTTTTTGATGAGATCAAGGCAAAGGTAGCGCTTAATGTCACGGCGAAGGCCTTCAGGCAAGTCTTTAATCAATTCAATCTCGTCTTCGCCGCCCATGGTAGCCCATCTTTGCCTTTCAAAATGTCTCACTCTCTGTCTCAGTTGAGAAGGCAACTGTCTCCTCCTCATCCACCATTCCATGTCTCTGCATCTCAGTTGCATTTTTCTCTTCTTTGCCATCACCGCATGCAAGAACACCTGTTCCAATCAATTCACTCTCCAATGTTACACCCCCATGTTTCATACCCAACCAAGTTTTCAAAAAAAAATAAAAATAGTATGCATGACATGCGATTCTTTATCTTTAAATTCTCGTCTTAACAGTAATATCATATCTTAAGATTCTTGTGTTTTAAGATTGGCGATGAATTCTCTCATGGTAGTGCTACATGCACCAATTAATATACACATTAGTGTATCAATTAGTATTATGCCATTATTATTGACCTCGCCTATTATACAATTATAAATACCTAAAACCTCTAAAATTATGTCACATCATCTGTTAGTATACTAATTAGTATATTAAGGTCTCATTTGGGAACATACTATTTTAGTAACTTTTTGACTTTTTGACTAAAATATGATGTAAAAAAATTTATATGTTTAGAATGATTTTTTAGTTGTTTACGAAAAGATGTGCAAAAAGTAGAGAGAAAATGAAAGTTTTTTGATTTTTTTAATAACTTTTTGAATTTTACGCTAAAACGATTACTTCCCAAATGAGACCTAATTGGTACATATAGCATTATTCATTCTCTCCAATTGAATGTTGTTAGGCTCGTTGAGCCCACTCTAGGAACTATCTGGGACATTAATAAATATATAATCAAATCACATTTGAGAACAGAGGACAGAAGATTCTTAGCCAATGCACATAACTTACTGAAGAAAGTAATGGGGACTGGGAGTGAACGTTTAATTGGTTACCTGAATATTCCCAATCAAGAGAGTGAATAGCATTAATCCACTGAGCACAGTACATATACTGAAGATAATTTCCAGCCACTGACTTGTGGGCTCAAGATCATTCCCAAAAGTGCTGCAACCAAACACCCAGGAATATTTTTTGAGCAGGGTTTTCAACAACATTATTAGGCAGAGGCCTAATATAAATACATGCCAAAATTTATATATTAAGCAAGGATGAGGAAATCTAACATATACTACATGGAATTCTTAGGCTATGGTAGCACATAATTTCTGCGACTTCAAATTCCCACAAAATTTGAACAATTTTCCTAGATAAAAAGAAAAAAAAAAGTAAAAAAAGTAAAAAAAAGTTCTGTCCCTTGACTCTTCCAATAGGTCAAGATCCTCTATCCCAAAATTCTCATTTTGTCTCCAATGCATTACAGATCGCACAAATCATGTTTTGAGATTCCAACCACATTGTGCAATTGAGAATATATAGGGACAGAGATTTTGGGAACAGAGGATCCCATGTCTGTTCACACATGTCAACGATCAAGAAAAATTATTTGAGTGCTAAAAGAGGGGAAAATTTATTCTTCTTTTTTGGGTATTGAGAAAAGAGGGAAATTTAAGTGGCATATAAAACAACTGGACAAAGCAGGTGGTGTGGCAAATCTTTCCGAGCAACAACACAAGATCTCAAAACTTATTATCATTTACCTGAGAGTCATTAAGCCCCAAAAAATGGGATATAGAATCTTGATGGTGACAGAGTTGCTGGAAATGACTGGAAGAGCCCATTTGTATATCCCATAAGGATAAGGTCCGTTGACATCTAAGCACAATGGTTTTCTGACTAAGGTTGTTGCGTTACCACCACACGGATTTCCTACTGTATCTGCCAGTAACAGAAACTGGTAACAAACCTCCTCCGAGCAGGACAATGACAGATTACACGTGCTTTTTCTGTCACACTGCTGCCTTAGGCACGATGCCACACGTTGTATTGCAAGGACATACCAACATCCTCCGGCAACCTGAAAAACAGGATGAATTAATAGAGTGCCATAAGAAGTTTTCGATGTTATTGTGTATGTTAATGACGATTAAGATAAGCTTACATGAGAGGCGATGAAATAGGCGATGAGATTAAGCCCGAAACCCCACCAAATTGTGCCAAAAATGTAACCAGTGACTTTCTGCATTCTTCTCATTAAGCAAATGCTGTGATACACCTTGGGGAGGAATTGGAACAAGAAGATTAGAAGAAGTATTGTCATTATCAGCTTTATCTGCTCTTCTCTGATCAATTTCGGTACAACTAACCAAAATACAGCCTGCCAAAACGCGAATCCAACCAAAAACAAAAAAAAACAAAAACAAAAAACAAATATTGTTACAAACACAAGCCACTACATGGATCTTGACTGTTTTATTTGTCAAGATTATTGAAAAATCAAACCATTTAATCCTAAATGATCTTCTTCCCCATATTGTGATTTTCTTTAAATAGAAGCCACAAAATTGAATTTGTATGCTTAAACTATATTTTCACAACGAATGGTAATTTTTTTTGAAGTTACTGGTGATTTGCATTTATTGTTAAAGTTGCTTCCAATTAGCGGCCAAAACACGATTTTGTTCAAGCGGAGAATTCTAGAAACATCATTCTACGCGAGCAACCAACATATTTCTTGAGTTGTAAGCGCAATATTACATGATTTCTTCATTTCCAAAAATCTATTGCCACTAAAGATCTTCCATTTCAAAATTTATAGTTCACAAATGAAAATTTTGTTCAAAGAAAATGTGTCCTAGAAAACAAAAGGATCAAATTTTGTTCAAAGAAAATTTTGTTCAGGGAAATTGCGGTGCCTAAAAACTACAAATTTCAAATATAAAAACTACAATTGTGGGAGCCGAAATTTGGTAGAAGCCCATGAAGGGGAACGGGGCCCAAGCAAGTCCAACCCAACTGGGCCCAATCTTAGGTCGTCCTGTTGGGCAAATCTGTTGGGCTGAATGAGAGCTGAGTAAATATTGAAATTCACCTTAAAAGCCGAATTAGGGACTCACCATCCGCAAGCCAAAGCCGAGTAGTCTAGGCTAGTTGGAAAGGCCCCATTGGACAACCTTGCTGTCCCATCTCAAGAAAACATGATAAGAAAGTGAGACTAGAGAAAGACTCTATAAAAAGGAGAAGGAGACTGAGGAGAGAGGTACGTGAGAATAACTTATGCTTTAAGAAAAATAAAATATTAAGACTTCTAACCTAAATTGATTGAACCGTCGGAGTTCTAATTTCGGCACCACTGACTGGAGTTGTTTATCTGTTTCAGGTGACATTGAAAGAGCTATCAAGCCCACATAGATTCGAGAAGTATTTCTGAATTTAGTATCCCACAACTATAATAAGGCAAAATTGATGGTCCAATGCTGCTAGTGCTAGTGCCAAAATGATACAATTATATGGACCAGCCAGACTAATGGGCAAAACTAGTGTCCCTTTCTTCTTTTTTTTTGGTAAAACAACTAGTGTCCTTTGGTTACAGCCATTCCTCACTTTTATATTCCCCTACGTAAGCTGTCAGGGTACCAATCCCATATATTGATTACAGAAGAAGTGTATGGCTCCCTTCTTGTTTTGGAAATTTTTAGTTGAATTTTTAATTATTTTATATGTTCCCAAACTTAGTTTCATGGGAGTAGAAAACAATCAGTTTAACCCAACAGATTGATCAAAACTAATTGAAATTTTTATACAAAATGAATTGACTGAAGCATTCTATTTCAAAAATAATTGTTTTTATATTTTAATTCTTTGAATATTAGAAGTTAAGTGGCCAAAGATATACCTTCTGTAATAAAAGTGAGGGAGACGAATTTACAAGACAACCTTCATATTTTCTCTTCACTTATTCAAATTCATGATTCTATAATTTTGTACAAAACATTTCGTGGATTTCTCTTTTATATTAAACTAATAAAATCGAACTGTAGATTGCAATTAGTTGAAGGATTTGATTCAATGTTAACTTTTTTCCCAGTCAAGCCAAATCAAATCGCCTACGCCCCTGCTTTTATATAAAATGGTCATAAGGATGTCATTATCTTGCAAAAGTCTATATTATATTTGGGCTTAAGCTCATTCACTTGGGACCAGATGGTGTGATATCCGGTTAGTACTTGTTTGTGATGGACTTTTACTACCAACAAGTGAATCTTAAATATAATTTAAAATTTATTTTATCTTTTAGAACAAATGCAAAATAAGCTCCATAAATTAACAAAAATTTAAAAATTATGATTAATTTGATTAAAATGATATGACATCAATTTAGTGTCATAATTACATAAGATAATTATAACCGCCTCTATCTCCTCTACCTACAACCCCTTATCGCTCTCTCATCGTCACCATAAATCCGTAGATTAGAAAGAGAAAAAAAAATGAAGAAAAGGAAGAGTTTAAAAAGATGTGAAGATAGGGATGAAAATAGATTTGAAATATTAGAAATATAAAAAAATTAAAATTAGAATTTTAAAGTTTTGAAAGAAGTGGAGTGAAACCAACATGTTGCATAGATAGAAGCTCCCCTTTAAAACCAAATAACTAATTATTTATTTGACAAAACTATCATTTTCATAGAAAGAATCATCTATATATAAATATATAATTAAATTACATAAAAATATTGAATTTGTATCTATCAACCCAATAAAATCTTAGAACATCTCCACCCGATATTTCAGATATGATGTGTTACTTCAACGGTCATTTGGCATCACTACTTCATATCAATTTTGACATGTTCCTACTTCATGCACTTTTAAAAAATAAAAGAGAAAATAAAAAAGTTCAAATTTAAAAAATAATAGAATAATAGATTTGATATATCGAATGAAAAATTTTCATGTCAAATTGATATATGTCAATTTGTCAACTAAACTTTAAAAAAATTAGACATACCAAATTTAAAAGTTGGGATGGAAATACTCTTGGTGACCCATCCTCATTTGTTACCAGTATGCTCATTGTTTTACTTTTCTCTAGATATTTACTATTTATTTATTTCATGTTGGGTGTGTTTGATTGGACGGACTGGATAAAGGGGGATTAGAATCCATCGGACTTAAATTCTGGAACTATGAATCCTCCGAACTATTTTGTTGGATTAGATGTGTATCTCGTATGAGTGTGTTTGTTTTGAGAGATTATTCCATGACATTGGACTATTAGTCCATCGGACTAATATTTCATTGTTTGGTTCAATTTTTTTACTCCGGATTAATAGTCCCTCCGGATTATTACTCCCTCATATAATTGATTATTGTATCCTAGGGGGGAGGGTGTGATTATTTCTATGGGACTGGTATCCCATGGGACTAATGTGTAAAATGCCCATTTTACCCTTATGCCATTACTTAATAAACAATTGAAAAGGATAAAATAGTCTTTTGAACATTTATAAATTATTTTTTTTTAAATTATATATTAAACAAAAAAATATAAATTATAAATTAAATTTAATTATGGCCTTATAATTTTTTTAGTGTTGTTAAGAAATTAAATTTATATATTACATAAAATTATATTTTTAGTGTTGTTAATTTAAAATTATATATTAAATAAAAAATATAAATTATAAATTATGACCATATAAATTAATTTTTTTTAGTGTTGTTAAAAAATTAAATTTATACATTAAATAAAATTATTTTTTTAGTGTTGTTAATTTAAAATTATATTATAAATAAAAAAATATAAATTATAAATTTAATTTAATTGAAAATAATAAATTAAAAATTATGGCCTTTTAAATTAAATTTTTTTTAGTGTTGTTAAGTTATAGATTACAAATTTAAAATTATATATTAAATAAAAATTATAAATTACAAGGGTAAAACAGTCCTTTGAACATTTATCATTATTCAGTCCGTCCAACCAAACATTAGATTCATTAAAAATAGTCTAATCTAGACATTTAATCTCATGACTAAACAAATATATGATACAAATCTAATTCACCAAATAGTCCGGAGACAATGTATCCAAGGACTAACAGTGAAATGAATTACAATCCCTCCTTATCCAGTCCATCCAAACAAACACACCCTATTTGTTTTCTCATGAGATTAGATGTCTATTTTTAATGAATCCAATGCTTGGTTAGACGAACTGGATAAGGATAAATGAGCAAAAAACTATTTTACCATTTTTCAATTGTTTACTAAGTAATAGCAATATTAAACATATCGTTAATATTTTAATTATCTTTAGCTAGATTAAATAATATTTTATTTTATTTTATTACACAATTAAATAAATTTACTTTTTTAAAAAAATAAAAATATCAATAAAAATATTTATTATTTTTTTAATAAAAATTTTAAATAAATTTATTTTAAAAAATAATAATAATTAAATAATAAAATTAAATAAAACATCAATTAAAATTTAAATAATGAAATTAAATAAAATATAAACAAAATTTTAAAATAAAACATCAATAAAAATATCTATAAAAAATTATTTTAAAAAATTAAATAAATAAAACATCAATAAAAAGTTAAATAAAATTATTTTATTTTTTAAAATTGAGACATTTAAATTTTATTGAATTTTACTAATTATAATACATAATTAAATAATAGAGAGTTAAAATGATCATTTTATCACCTAATCTCATGAGATTATTATCTTATGAAAATTGTCTTACACCTCCCGAGACGGTATAATTCCACATATGGAGATAAAGATTTCAACCAGATTCCATATATGAGGGACTAAAAAAACAAAGAAAACGCCGAATAAAGAATTTCAAATGAATTAGAATCTAATCATACACCCTAGTCCTTCCATCAAACACCTCCTAGTAAAAGTTTTCATATGATCCCAAAAAAAAAAAAAACACCTCCTAGTAAAAATAGCTTGTTTGGTTGTGTTTTTTTCAAAACACTTTTCAAAAAAATTTACTTTTTTAATTTTCGTATTTTTTGTTTTTATTAAATTTTTTTAATATTTTAAGTAATTTTTTTTACTTTTTAGATATACTTAACTTAAATATACCTAAAAAGTAAAAAAATTGTAAAAACACCAAAAATACAAAAAAAAAAAAATACGATAATTTAATATATTTTTTATATTTTTATGTATTTATTAAAATTTTAAAATATTTTTTCACAAATTTTTTATTTTTTAGATACATGTAAGTAAGGTGCATCTAAAAACATAAAAAAAAATGTTTAAAATTTTAAAAATATTCACTAAAAATAAAAATAAAATACAAAAATTAAAAAACTAAGTTTTCAAAAAAATTTAATCCAAAAAATTCAATCCAAACCCCCTTATTTATAGCAACTCATCTGCAATGTGACTGACCTGAGGAACCGGGAGTATGACGAAGACATCGAACCAGAACCCCTTGCGCGACCGCACGTAGTGAGAAGCGATCGCACGTGCGTCCCACACGAGTTTACCACACCCAACCACCAATGATTCCCTCGACACGTACGCCAACCGAAACTGAAGCCACAAGTGGCACAAGTGCACTGCATCCACGCACGTGCGAAGAACCGTCACGATTGCCGCCAGCCAACCGTCCATGTACAAGCACGGCGCACCACCACGCCCTATTGACAGCGAGTAAAAAAACAGAGGATCAACGGCCAAGGCCATGCCACGTGCCAGCAAAAAAGCCCGGTTCAACCTCTGCACCCGCTTGCTCCTTGGGTCCAAAACCCGACCGAACGGCCCCACCGGGTTCCGGTTGGCGATGGACCGGGTCCTACCGGTTTTCTTTTTGGTCCGGTTTTGGATCGGAATGAGGGAAGAACCGGCCGAGGCCTCCCACTCGGGTTGGTGAGCCCGGTCGCAGCTGGTGGAGTGGAAAGCCGGGACGCCGAACTGAGTGCAGGCGTAGCATTCGACTGAATTGGGGATAGGGCTGTCGTCATTGTCGTCGTCATCGGAAGGTGAGACTCGTCGCCGGAATATTCCGAACCACCTGGTTATTAGTACAAAAATGGAAATAAGTGAAATGAATTAATAAATTTAAGAGAATTCAGATCGAGAGTAAAGAATTTGAAAATTGTTGATGTAGAGAGAGAAAGAGAGAGTTGTGGATGGATACCTTGGGAGAGAGAAGGAATGTGGAATAGACGGCATGGTGAGGTTTGGAAGAGAGTAACCATGGAGGTGAGAGGGATAGAAAATGAGATAAGTAACTTTATAGAGAGAGAAGTGAATATAATAGGTGATATGGTGATAGGTGCAGAAGAGAGAGAGAGAGAGAGAGAGAGAGAGAGAGATGTGTGAGGATGGTATTGGTTTGTTTTGTGGTGAGTGATGAGTTGGGGGGGCTTCTGGCATGTTGCACATGAAGGGTGTCTCCTAAACTGAAAGGACGAGCAACCGTCGCGCTTGTGGGGCTCTCCTGATCAAGCTTGGGTTGGGTTGGGTCCACTATTGGTCATGTAATGTAAAAGGGTTTGTTTTGGAAATTAGATTTTTTTTTAAGAATATTTATCAATAAATCTTATATTACAAACAAATATTTCAATTAATTCTAAATTTTTTTAATTAATCTGTTAAGTCTTATTAGTGAAGAATTACTTTCCGTATAGTCCTATTTTTTATTTTGATAGTATTTTAATAGACAGTTATATCCTTTTATTAATGTGACATATATGATATGATACTCTAATGTGGCAGGTATTAATATGGCACTCTAAAAAAATTAAAAATTCTTTAGTGTACTTTTTTAAAATGCGTCAACGTGACAGGTATGATGTAACATTCCAAAACTTTTACTCCAAAAAAAAAAATAAAAACTCCTCAATATATTTTTCTCAAACGTGACAACGTGATAGGTATGATGTGACACTCCAACGTGATAGGTATGATGTAACACTTTAAAAAAATTAAAAATTCTTTAGTGTGCTTTTCTTAAACGTGACACTCTAACGTGACAGGTATGATGTGACATTAAAAAGTTCTTTAGTGTACTTTTTCTAAATGTGACACTCCAATATAGCTGATAAATAAGTCATTACACATTCAAAATGATTAAATGAATTATAATAAAAAAATATGGAACTATATGAATTATAAGTCTAAAATATAAGATTTATTGATCAATTTCTATTATTTTTTTTATATAAAAAAAAATTGTACAAAAATATTGATTAAAATTTATTAAATTTTTCTGTAGTAACCTTTTTAATTAAAATTTCATGTTGTTAAAATAGACATAAGTGCCATCGGCATAAAAATAAAAATAAAAATAAAAACGAATACCATCCATATAAATAAATTTGGATGAATTACAATAACACCCCTTAAGGTTTGCACTTAATACATATTTTCCCTTCAAGTTTTAAAAATTACACTCCCTTCCTAGGTAAACAATTGCATCCATTAGTTAACTTAACAGAATTGATGTCAACAACAATACTTTTTGTAATGCCAGTTTTGCCCTTAAGATTATCAAACCAATTTTTCCATCTTTCCCGTCTCTCTGTCTTTCCAAACTCTCTGTAATATGGGTCCAACTCTCCTCTTCTTTCTTCTCCATCTAACCATTACCTCACCACTTATCACCACTCATCACTTCATCCATCACTTCATCACTTTACTCCAGCATCACTGCATTCTCAACTTCGCTCACATCTGCACCTCTGCCACCCCACCCCACTCCAGCCACACCATCGCCCATATCTGTAACCTCTCAACCCCATCAATAACACCTGATGTACAAGGGTCAAACTTAATTTAATTCTTTGCATCATGGATTGCTGAAATTTTCAACTAGGTCTAGGTATTTGGTATGTGGTGTTGCAAGTGGAGGTCTAGGCGAGGAAAATAGATGCACTGATGGATGGGAGGGGTTGCAGTATGGAGTTCCATGTGTGGAAACTTTATTTCCATTTATACTTTTTTCTTATTTCTCCTCTTTTCCTTTTCCCTTTCCTGGACAGATCCTCTATTTTTCCTACTGATATTGTTGAGTTCCAGTTATTTGATGAAATTCCCAACTGGTTGCGGGCATGGTGGTTAACAAATGGGTGGGTGATGGATGCTGACAAATGGGAATTATGGCTTTTTAAGAGATTGAAATTCGAGATTTGTTTAACATTTTTAAATTCTGAAAAGAAAACAACTTCCGATCAATTGCCATTTTGAGGTAATATTTTAAGGTAATTAATTGATGGTCGTCAATTATACATGGAACTACGTTGGAAGAACTAAAGGTTCTGACTTTGTTATAAATGCAACATGAAGTAAAAAAAACAAATTTAATAGTCAGTGTTATGATTTTTTATCCCAAAGATCCCCTCTCCTAAAAATTTCTGTTTTCATGTTTTAAATTATTCATAATTATTGAATATGGCTTAAATTTTAAAATTTTCAAATGATTTAATAGTTATGAGTAATTTGAGATAGAAAAAACAAAAAAATTTAGGAACAGGAGGTCTTGCTAGATTTTTGATAGCCAACTTCTGGAAACATAGGGCTTGTTTGGTTTGTTTTTGGAAAAAAAAAATTGGGAAAAATGCTCTGCAAACAAATTTTCAAGAATAATCAAACCAAACAAATTTTTCCAAAAAAAATCTCAAAATTTTGTTTGGTTTGCTTCTTTCCAAAATCACTCTCTCTCATACATATCAAATAAATCACTTTTTTTTAAAACTCTCTCCTCAAAACAATTTCCCAAAATCATTTCTAAAAAAAGGCAAACCAAACAAGTTTTCGTACTTTTTATCTCAAAAATTACTCTACAAACACAAACCAAACAAGCCCATAATATACGTTCTGAAAATCATTCCCTCTTTTCTTAAAGATGTGAGAGAGCGTATTTTAATGACATTTTTTTGATTGGCATTAGTGATGGAGTTTTGTATGGTCTGGTTATGATGGATATGTGACAGGAAAGAGGGGTGGTCATGGTGAGGATGTATGATAAGATGAGAGAGAAAAGGTTAAGTGAGAGAAGAATGAAAAAAGAGAAAGTAGGGAAATCAAGAGTGGAAAAAAACAGAGACAAGGCATAATGGCAAATTCATATCCTCATTGAGAGTATTAAGAGCATCCACAATGGATGTATAATGGGTGTGTTAGTGTCAGTAGTCAACAGTTGGAGGAGTTACACTAACTTTTGACTTCGTAATGGAAGTGCTAAAGAGTGTGTTAGTAGGTTGTGTTATTGTCAATTGTTAACTTCTTTATTAATTGTGGCTAACATTTTATCCAGGGAGAGAAAGAGAGAGGGGGACGTGGGAAGTGCCATGGGGTCATCTGGCTAGTCGTTCCCCCAGACGTCCGGACCTTTAAGTAAAAAAAAAAAAATTGTAGAGTTTTTCTAGCCAATTGACTGTTTTTTTTTTTTTTGACTGGCTGACTATGTCAGATGCCAAGTGAACAAGCAAAGAAGGGAGAGAGAGAGAGAGAGTGAGAGAAAAAAAAAAGTGGGGTAAATTACTAATACATCTCTTGAGATTTGCTTAAAATACAGATTGCCTCCTATGGTTTAAAAAATTAAAAATACCCCATTATTAAAAAAATTTATTTAACATAATTAACTAAAAAAATAAAATTTATAATTGCTTTCCCATACAATAATAAAATTACTTGAATTAATTGAAACATATTTTTAATATCATTAAAAATTATTAATTGACTTGATGATTTATTAATAAAATGAGCGATTTGTTATAAAATTAGAAATTTCAAGAGGTGAAATGTAATTTTCAAAACCATAGGGGGCGATTCGTATTTTAATCAAATCTCATGAGATGTATTTGTAAGTGGGGTGGGGCCCACCGCACTTTTCAATTATTATTTATTTTATTTATTGTTTATATATATATATATATATATATATATATATTCTTAACGAGTGGTGATTCATCCCACTAATTTTTGGACCACTAATAGCTCTAATGAGTTTAAAAAAAAAAAAAAAAACTCAAATCAAAACATCACATCACTTTGGTGAGGGTCACTGTGCCACATCATTAGTGATGCTCTAGAGCTCCCAATTTAGTGCTCTAAAACATTATTCATTCTTAACACACATCTAAACACATACCTTAACACATACATTGCACCACCACTCACTCTCTAAAATTAACAATTTCTAAAATTAACAAACTCTTAAAACATCTTAACAAACATTTTTGGATCTCAATTTTATCACTTTTTGTTATATAACACACTTTAACACACTTTTTTAGCTATCCCGTTATGGATGCTCTAAAGTCTTCAAATTTATCTTTAGATCTGTTAATAGACAAAGCCTCCGTTTGAGAAGTGGGTTAGCTTTTTGGCTTTTTTGAATTTTTTGACTTTTTTAGCTTGGGCTAAAAAGCTTGATTTGGGAAGGACTTTTTGACTTTTTTTTGTGAGAGAATAGTGTAATGATTATGGGTTGGATGTAATATTTTGTTTTTTTGTGGCTAAAATAGCCTATTTTATTTTTTTGTGGCTAAAATAGTCACTTTAACCCTTCCCAAACAATAGCAAACACTGATAGGGGATCAGTGTAATTTCTGAAACATCAGGGGTATATATATTAAATACAAACCTCAAGGGGTGTCAATGTAATTTACCCAGTAAATTTTATGTTTTGTTGGGTGAGAAAATGGGAAATAAAATGGATATATTTTTCAAAAAATAATCTATAATCACAACAAATATTTTTATAGAATATGGTTTCGGTTGGGAAGTTGATTATTTTAGTAGGTTATTTTAGTTTTTGACTATTTTAATATGTCAAAATTTTTGTATTTAGAAAAATGGTTAGATTTTTTTTTTTAATTAAATGTAATGTTTGTGAGAGAAAAAGTAAAATAATTATAAATTTGATGTGACATTTTATGT
Organism: Camellia sinensis; assembly: GCF_055761805.1. NCBI lineage: Eukaryota > Viridiplantae > Streptophyta > Magnoliopsida > Ericales > Theaceae > Camellia > Camellia sinensis. The sequence goes on along the minus strand of NC_138961.1, from coordinate 236,614,381 downwards.
TATTAACTATTTTAGTTTATTTTGTCTTATTTTAAATTTTTAGTCTAAAAAAAAGCCCTAAACCCACTTCCCAAACCGGCCAAATAACTCCACTTCCTTATCATGTTTATTTTCCTTAACAAATTCGAGATCTAACAATAATATTAAGGCCTCGTTTGGAAACAGATTATTTTATTAATTTTTTGATTTTTTTACGAAAAGATGTACAAAAAAGTAGAGAGAGTGATGTGACAACTTATAGTAACTTTTTGATTTTCTGGCTAAAATATTTCCTTCCAAAACAAGGCCTAAGTTTATGGGTAAATCAACTTATACAACAAATCCTACACTTTTGATATAATAACACTAACTTCCCTTTTAGTAGGGATAAAGCGATTAAAACTAATGTCAGTAGTTAGTAGACACTGAAATAAATAAAGACAAATATATATTTTAGTACAAAATAGATAATGATATCATGTTTTCATTCATATGACTAATTAATTACTAATAAAAAAAATATTATACGAATTAAAACTTTTAGGGAAGTTAATATAATTATGTCAAAAGTGTGGAACTAATTATATATATATATATATATTTAAATTTCATGAAACTGATCAAAATTGCAAAAATTTTAAAATTTTCCAAAGGTATTAGTGGATTCATTTTCGTAGTTCAAAACAAATACAAGTATTGATTGCTTAAATCAACTTAATTATGAAATTAATTCATTTCAAATAATGAATACAGGGCTTTCTAAATTTTTACCATAATTTTTATGTAGAAGCTAGTGCACATAACCAAAGCTAAATGCTTCAATTCTACGTTAAAATTTTAAAAATCGCAAGCTACTTAGGCCTCGGTTGGCTATCTCAATTGAAATTAAAAAACACAAAAGTTAAAATAAGTTAAATAAATTAATAAAATAAAATATTATATCTAAATTATAATAATTTTATTTTTTCTTTCATAAAAATTAAAAAAATCAAAAAATTCCTTCCAAACAAACTTCTTAATTCCAAATTAAAAAGGAAAATTTACCCATAAGTCCTAGTTTCTGCAAAGTTGAACCATTTAGTCCTAAAAGTTTTCTTATGCTCCATTTAGTCTCATTTGCACATCAATCTAATGTTTGAAATATTAATCTGATGTTCGAAATCTAATGTTCGAAACATTAATCTGATGTTCGAAACATTGTAATGGGACCTTTCAGTCGATAAGAAAACTTTTAAGACTAAACAGTGTATAAATTATTAATTTAGAATTTATTGATGCATCCCCCAATTAAAAATGGCTTAACTCTAAAACTGACTAAAATTTTTTTTTCCAGGCGACAGCTTAAAAAACTTCCGAGATATCAAAAGGCCCGCCACATTATTCACCTGCAAATAAGAATATTGAAATTTTAAAATTTTGTGCTAAAGAATCCCCTCTCCTACTTTTACTTAATAACTATCACTTAGGGTTGTTTGCGGCATCGTCAATCCGTGCATTTTTTATCTTTTTAGACTAAAAAATTGAGAAAAAAATATAAATATTTAGGTTGATTTTTTTACTTTTTATAAAAAAATATGTATTAAAAAATTGTATAAATAAGTATGTAGAAGAAGTTAGTGGAGTATGCCGTATAGGTTGGGCAGGGTAGTGGGTTGGTTAGAAGATGGGGAAATGATTGCCTACTTGTCGGGCTTAAATTGGACGGTATTGTTCAGCCTGTGAGGGCCCACCACAGGTCCCGTTTTGCTAATTGGAACCGTTCAATGTGTAGAACTCGTCGAGTACTATATGCTTGTAAAAAATCACGTTGATTGGATATCGATAGCTATCTGATCGTGTTAGTTTGTTTTGTCAACTGTTAACTATAACACCATCCATTTTTTGTACAAAATTGATTTGATCATGTAGTTAGCAATATCCGATCAACGTGATTTTTTATAGGCATATAGTTCTGGACGAGTTCTACACGTTCAGATTATCAAAATGGGACCCGTGGTGGCCTCCACGGGCCAACATTACTGTCCAATTTAGTGATTTTTTATATGTAATTTTTTTCCCTTGTCACGGTAATAAAGGGGTCAATTCAGTCCTGAAAAGTGTGTAAAGTTGGTTTGATTAAAATATTATGTATATTAATTTTTTTATATTTTTAATTTGTGAATAGCGATAACTTTTTTATTTTTTTTTATTTATAACTTTTTTACTTTTTGAATTTTTGAAAACACCCCAAACCTGGCCTTAATAGGGGTCTTATCATTTGCTCTACAAAACCTTACTAAATTTGGCCTTTTATATTGTTTTTGTCTTCACAACATATTTCGTATCACTAAGATCCTCTTCAATCCAGTACCTTTTATTTTATTAAATTTGAATTTGATAAAAAAAATATATCTTTTTGTTGCTTCAATTGTTTTATCAAATCAGTATCAAATCCACAATATATTGCAATTTTCATCAAATTGAGGATGGCAGTAGTTTTCACTAATTTAGGTAATACAACATCACCAGACGACTACTTGGATGAAAAATTGCCTACAACATATTATAGATTTTTGTGTAAATTGCACTGCTGGTCGACCGGTGATTTGAGGACTCTCCATTGGACCATACGATATCAGATAAAATTTTTACTCAAATTTAATAATAAAAAAAAGATTAAATGTTGGAGATGCCCTAATAATCCAACCTTTAATTGTTTTCTAAATTTGAACCTAAAATCAAATGTTTGTTGGCTAGAAAGGTGGCAAAAGTAACATTATTTGATCAAACCTAAAAGCAATATAGCACTCTAAATTCTTATATTTACATCCTTGGTCAATGAGATTTTAATTATTTGTTCACTCCATAATAGAATTTTTTTATGAAAAATAATTTGTAGACATAAATTTTATACAGAAAACCTCACTGGAATAACATGATAGTGGCATATTTGAAATAACAATACAATCGTGACAGGTTTAAAAAATTACAAAACCATGGAAAAGTATATCATTTTAATTATTAAAGTGTATAAACTTTTTTACTGATTTGTAAAGTTTGTTCAACTGTTACACTATAATATTATTTCTCCAAATAACAAGCCACTTAAATAGATATTTTGATTTGAAATGAATAGGTACAAATTTGTCATGTCGTTGTATATAAATTATACAATTTATTTATTGAGTAAATTACACTTGTTTCTTAGAATTTTAGAGAAAATACAATTAGTCTCGCACTTTTGATATAATTACATGCAACATCCCTCAAAGTTCCAATTCATGCAATACTTGTATTCTTTTCATCTGTAATTCGTGAGTTGTATAGATAAAAAATTAATATTGTCATTTATTTTTTACTAAATTGTATATTTAGTTTTGTTTATTTTAGTATCCACCTATCATCTACATTAGTTTTGATCACTTTAACCTTACTAAAAAGAAACTTAGTATAATTATGTTAAACTTATAGGACTAATTATATTTTTCTTAAATTTTAAGGGAGTTTAGTTTGATTTATCCTTATGTATTTGTTTATTATATTACTCTTCTCGTTAAATATTGAGCATTTTTTTGATAGAAATATTGCATACAAAGGTTTTTTTTTTTTTTTTGAGCAGATAATATTATGCAAACATATTTATCATTTGAAAATGAAAGCCTAATTGCTTTATGATCAATCAAACAAAAGAATAAGACTGTTCAATTAAAAATCCAACCTAAATGATGATAACTCATGAAATGGCATGTTCATATATATATATACACATTCTATGTATACTGTCATGTTGCATTCACAAATGAAGCTGATAGGGAATATTATTAGTTGTGGTCATTAATTGATGCAAATCCTGGAGGGCATATGAGAGGATTAGCTTTCTATCTGCATGCATACCAACTATTTCAACACACTTTCTTCTTCTTCTTCTTCTTTTTTGGTTTGAATTATAAATTTGGATAAAAATTTAAAAATAAATAAATCGATAAAATGTGAATAAAATATAATATATTATATATATTTTTCATTTTAAATTCATACTAAAATTTATAATTCAAATTCAACCTTAAAAGGTTGACATAATATATACTAGTGAGTGTGCGTGCGTACTCAATAGATGTGTTATTAAAAATTTAAAATATAAATTTTAATTGAAAATTATATATGTTGTATATTAGCCTTTACATACATAATAATACTATATATAATCATATTCAAAATGTAAAACTATTCTAATTTATGAATGCTGTTATCCCAGTTAGGCAACCCAAGAGGGGGGGTGAATTGGGTTATTAAAAATTTCACAATATTAAATATAACACAATATTCAGAATTTGAATAAATAAAAACAAACAGAATAATAATTATCAATATAAAGGTAGAAGAGATAGAGAGAGAAAATCAAACACTGCGATTTATAGTGGTTCGGCACGCCAGGCCTACGTCCACTCCCCAAGGAACCTCCTTGAGAATTTCTTTACTATCAATTGAATAAATACACCACCAAGCTTGTGGATTTGGCACAGGACTTACTCTTATCTATTGAGCCTCACTCAACAATAAATGCCTTACCCTTACAAAATCTCTCACAAAAATAAGGAATAAGAATAAGTGGTAATTGAACCCACTTTTACAATAATTCTCTCACAAAGAGTAGATATGAAAGTGTAAGAACAAAAGCTAGACTTAGATCTGAAAGTGAAAGAGCAGAATACTCAGAATTTTGGAGCTCACAGAAATATTTTCTCTTCAAGTTCTTGATTTCTTCTCCACATCCAACACCTCTATTTATACACAAAAATATACCCGTTAGACACTCCTTGCTGACGTCATGGCTTACATAAGCACGCTCCTGACGTCATGGCTTACATAAGCACGCTCCTGATGTCATCGCTTACATAAGCAGGCTCTTGATGTCATTGCTTACATAAGCACACTCCTTAAATTTAAATAGTCAGCAAATGATAAGAATTAAAAATATAAAAATAAGATTGATTTTTTCTTCTTGTTTTTTTTCAAACATGGAGCCACCGTTTTTGTAGACAATTTAATACAAAGTTCACAACTTTCAAACAAACAAATAATTTTCTCCATCTAGTTTATAATATATATATATATATATACATATATACATAACTCCATCTTGTTCTTCTTGTTTAATTATAATATGATATAATTAATGTAGTGTAAAAAATTTAATAGCGCACGTGATGTATTCTGTATATAATGTTATATAAGTTCTGATCAAAATTTTGCATACAGAAAAATCTCTATAAATAATATTTATGATGGATCTGAAAATATATGTCATCTTTAAAATATTGTATATGTTGTAAAGATTTTAAACTAAATGTATTTTACCACTCCATATTAATTTTGTCAAAATAAGACAACCCATAAATATCAAATTTGTCAAAATAATACAACCAATCAATCATTTTTGTCAAAATAATATAATTAATCAATTTGTCAAAAGATGAATAGTAATTAACCCTATTTTTCAAAAAGTGAATAGTAAAGTTTTTTGAAAATATTTAAAATAATCATTTTTGTCAAAATAATATAATTAATCGATTTGTCAAAAGATGAATAGTAATTAACCCTATTTTTCAAAAAGTGAATAGTAAATTTTTGAAAATATTTAAAATAATATTTAACATATATATTTTAAAAAGATAATATTATTTTATTTAAATAATATTTAACAAATATATATATTTTTTAAAAAGATAATAATTTGTGTCAAATAATATGTATATTAACTAATATATTTTAGACATCATCAAAATTAAATAATATGATTAACAATCTCCCCCTTTTTGATGATGGCAATATATGTATGGATTTGACACAAAATAAATTTGACAAAATATTTGACAACCCTGCGACATATAATTTTCAAAATCATATTTTTTCTCCCCCTTTGACATCATCAAAATAAAGATGAAGATAAGAAACAAACACAAGGGATACAATAATCTGGGGGGCCAACAATAAAATAAGGGGTCGGCTGTCTTGTCGGAATCATTGTGGGGATTTTGTAGCATCTCGAGCGCAGGAAGTATGGACAAACAAAAGATTTGAGCAGATATAGCAGATATGCATCGAGGAATGGAGCAATGGAGTGTATAAAAAGTGACACAGATCAGAAGCAAAGATACGAAAATCATCAAGTGTTTGAGAGAAAAATTTGTTTTAGCTCATTTTATAATCATGTCATTCCTTACCTTGTCTATCAATGAGTCGGACCTGCATGAGGTGCCTGTAATGCAAGCAAATGAGAGAGTACCAGTGACGCAGGCACATGCTATGCCTGTAAATGAGGGTTCTAGTGGTATTGGCAATCGAAATGATTTCGATGCTATTAATCACACTATGGCTCTTAGTACACAGGCCATGACTGCAGTTTCCAATATGGCGCGACGATTACAAGCAAGAGTACAAGAAAATCAGCAATGGAGAGATGAGGTGTGCTTGTTAAAACAACAAGTAGTGAATATGTGTAAGGAGAAGAAAGAGCTGAAAAGAAAAAATGCACAGTTGGAGAATGCAGTGCAGTATTATGCAACGGTGATAATGCCAAGACTCACAGAAATCGAAAACAGAGAGAGGCATGTAACAGAGGCTCATGAAAAATTGTTGAGAGAAGTGAAAAAGAAAAAATCTGTGAAACCTTCTGAAAATTTACCTGTAATCGAGTAATATTTTCTTTTTCTGAAATAAAATTGTGAGCATTTCTTCCTTTATGTATTTATTATTATTATTATTATTATTATTATTATTATTATTTTTAAATTTTGACTTTGCACAAAAAAATTGTTTGTTGGTGCAGATAAGGAGTATGGCAGATAAGAAAAAAAAATGTATATATATACTCCCCCTAAAATTATGCACAGAATATACACATGCCCTTTTTTTTTTATATATATATATATATTTTTATAATGATTTTTCTGTATGCAAAATTTTGATCAGAACTTATATAACATTATATGCAGAATACATCACGTGCGCTATTAAATTTTTTACACTACATTAATTATATCATATTATAATTAAACAAGAAGAACAAGATGGAGTTATGTATATATGTATATATATATATATATATATATTATAAACTAGATGGAGAAAATTATTTGTTTGTTTGAAAGTTGTGAACTTTGTATTAAATTGTCTACAAAAACGGTGGCTCCATGTTTGAAAAAAAACAAGAAGAAAAAATCAATCTTATTTTTATATTTTTAATTCTTATCATTTGCTGACTATTTAAATTTAAGGAGTGTGCTTATGTAAGCAATGACATCAAGAGCCTGCTTATGTAAGCGATGACATCAGGAGCGTGCTTATGTAAGCCATGACGTCAGGAGCGTGCTTATGTAAGCCATGACGTCAGCAAGGAGTGTCTAACGGGTATATTTTTGTGTATAAATAGAGGTGTTGGATGTGGAGAAGAAATCAAGAACTTGAAGAGAAAATATTTCTGTGAGCTCCAAAATTCTGAGTATTCTGCTCTTTCACTTTCAGATCTAAGTCTAGCTTTTGTTCTTACACTTTCATATCTACTCTTTGTGAGAGAATTATTGTAAAAGTGGGTTCAATTACCACTTATTCTTATTCCTTATTTTTGTGAGAGATTTTGTAAGGGTAAGGCATTTATTGTTGAGTGAGGCTCAATAGATAAGAGTAAGTCCTGTGCCAAATCCACAAGCTTGGTGGTGTATTTATTCAATTGATAGTAAAGAAATTCTCAAGGAGGTTCCTTGGGGAGTGGACGTAGGCCTGGCGTGCCGAACCACTATAAATCGCAGTGTTTGATTTTCTCTCTCTATCTCTTCTACCTTTATATTGATAATTATTATTCTGTTTGTTTTTATTTATTCAAATTCTGAATATTGTGTTATATTTAATATTGTGAAATTTTTAATAACCCAATTCACCCCCCCTCTTGGGTTGCCTAACTGGGATAACAATTGGTATCAGAGCCTAGACTCTAGTTTTTGTGACTTAACCGTCTCAGAGTAGATCATGGCAACCCCTAGTTATTCCTTACCCGAGGGACAAGCATCTAATAGGCCACCTCTATTTAGCGGCACAAATTTTAGCTATTGGAAAACTAGGATGACCATACATATTCAATCTAATGATTATGAATGTTGGAAAATTATTTGTAATGGTCCAAAAATTCCTACCAAAACTATAGATGGACTTAGGGTACCAAAACCTGAAGATGAGTGGGATGAATCAGATACTAGAATGGCCCAAATTAATGTCAAAGCTACAACACATGTTGTACTGTGCTTTAGATGCCAACGAGTTCAATAGAATTTCCACATGTAAAACCGCTAAAGAAATTTGGGACAAGCTTATAGTGACTCATGAGGGAACCGAACAAGTTAAAGAATCTAGAGTCAGTTTGCTAGTCCATAATTATGAACTTTTTAAAATGAAGCCTGATGAAACTATTCCTCAAATGTTTACTCGTTTTACTGATATTATTAATGGTTTAACTTCTCTTGGCAAAATATATACTAATGCTGAAATTGTAAGAAAAGTGCTTAGGTCATTGCCAAAAAGTTGGGAGACAAAAGTCATTGCCATTACCGAAGCCAAGGATTTATCAAAGCTAAGTCTAGATGAGTTAATGGGATCTCTCTTAACTCATGAGCTCATAATGCAAGAAGGAAAGGAAGAGGAAGACAACAACAAGAAGAAAGGAATAGCTTTCAAATCCACCTCGAAACATCAAGAGGATAACGAAGATGATTCAGATGAGGATGAGGAAATGGCATTCATCACTAGAAAGTTCCAAAGGTTTGTGAGAAAGAAACAAGGTGTACGAAATTTTTTCAGAAAAGACTTCAACAGCAGGGATTTTCAAAGAGGAGAAAATCACAAAAAATCTGAAGTAACCTGCTATGAATGCAACAAACCTGGACACTACAAATCAGAATGTCCAGAACTTAAGAAAAAATTCAAGAAGGACAAAAAGAAAGCTATGATTGCAGCATGGGGAGAAGATAGTGATGAAAGCGACACAGAAACCGAAGTTTGCAAAAACGAGGTAGCTAACCTATGTTTAATGGCACTTGGAAATGAAAATGAGGTAAATGACGAATCCTTTACATTTGATGAATTACAATTAGCTTTTGATGAATTACATGCAGAATTTAAGAAACTTAGTTTAAAAAATAATTGTCAAAAGAAAGTAATTTCAAGTTTATCAAAAGAAAATGAATCATTGACTTCCAAGATAAATGTTTTAGAAAATGAAGCCATGAAAATGAAAAAGGAAAATGAGATTTTAACTCAAAAAGAGTCTTCAATTTCTGAAAAACATTTAGTTGTATTACAAAAAGAAAACGAGTCTTTAAAAAATGAGCAAATTATTTTGAAAGAAAATATTGAAGACTTGAAAACTACTCTTTCAAAGTTCACTCAAGGTAGAGAGACTTTAGATAAAATTCTTAAAAATCAAAACCGTACTTTTGGTAGAGCCGGAATTGGATATAAACCTTTTTCAAAAGTAAAAACTGCCAAAAATGGTTTTGTATATGCATCTTCTAATCACTCTCATCTCACATGTCATTTTTGTGGAACAAAAGGTCATATTTCACCTTCATGTCCTATTAAAAGAAATCCTTTTGCTAAAATAAAAAAGATGTGGGTTCCTAAGGATATCTCAAGGGTGTCAAATTCTAACTTTTATGGACCCAAGAAAAAATGGGTACCAATAGAGAAATCAAATTTTTGTAGGTATGTTTCAAGACAAAATCTAGTAACGATAGATGGTATCTCGACAGTGCATGTTCGAGGCACATGACTGGAAATAAAGCTATGTTCGCCACACTCCAACCAAAGGATGGCGGATATGTGACTTTTGGCGACAATAGCAAGGGTAAAATCATTGGTGTAGGAAGTATTGGTAAAAATCCCTCTCCTATTATTGAAAATGTTTTATTTGTTGAAGGTTTAAAACATAACTTGCTTAGTATTAGTCAATTATGTGATAAAGGTTATAGAGTTATTTTTGAGAAAACTCATTGCACTATTGAAAATACCTTAGAAAACAAAACTTTATTTGTAGGTTATAGACATGAGAATGTATATGTGTTTGATTTACATGATTTATCTTCTCATTTTAACATTAAATGTTTATCTGCTATAAATGATAATGGTTGGCTTTGGCATAGAAGATTAGGACATGCTCATTTTGATTTAATTTCCAAGCTTTTAAAAAATGAGTTAGTCATAGGTTTACCAAAAATTGTTTTTGAAAAAGATAAACTTTGTGATGCATGTCAATTTGGAAAACAAACTAGAATTTCTTTTAAATCCAAAAATATCGTTTCAACTACTAGACCGCTTCAACTCTTGCATATTGATCTATTCGGACCATCTAGAACATTAAGTTTAGGAGGAAAATCTTATGCCCTTGTTTGTGTTGATGATTACACTAGATATACATGGGTATTATTTTTAACACACAAAAATGAAGCTTTTTATAATTTCTCAAAACTTTGTAAAAGAATTCAAAATGAGAAAAATCTTAATATTTGTAGTATTAGAAGTGACCATGGTAGAGAATTTGAAAATGATGATTTTATTAAGTTTTGTGATGACTTAGGAATAGATCATAATTTCTCAGCCCCTAGGACTCCTCAACAAAACGGTGTGGTTGAAAGAAAAAATAGAACTCTTGAAGAAATGGCTCGTACTATGCTTTGTGAAAATAATTTGCCTAAATATTTTTGGGCGGAAGCTGTAAACACTGCATGCTATGTTATAAACCGTGCCATGATTAGACCTATTCTTAAGAAAACTCCTTACGAACTTTGGAAAGGTAGAAAACCTAATATTAGTCACTTGCGTGCTTTTGGTTGTAAATGCTTTGTATTAAATAACAATAAAGATAATTTAGGAAAATTTGATGCTAAATCGGATGAAGCTATATTTCTTGGTTATTCTATGTCTAGTAAAGCTTATAGAGTATTTAATAAAAGAACTCTACTTGTTGAAGAATCTGTGCATGTTGTTTTTGATGAATCTAACGATATTATTTCCAAGAATCTGTTAAGTAATGATATTGTAGAAAATCAACCAAGCATGGAGAGTATTTATAAAAAGGAAAATGAAGAAAATCCATTACGCAAACATGACGAAGAAATGACAATGGAGAATCTTCAAGAAATATATGCTCTTCCAGAAAATGACTCAAATCTACCAAAAGAATGGAAGTATGCTCATGGCCACCCCAAAGACCTCATCATAGGTGATGCGGCGGAAGGTATAAAAACTCGTTCCTCTGTTAGAAATATTTGTGGTAACTTGGCATTTGTTTCACAAATTGAACCAAAATCATTTTTAGAAGCTGAAAATGATGAAAACTGGATTTTAGCAATGCAAGAAGAATTAAATCAATTTGAAAGAAATGAAGTTTGGTTTTTGACCCCTCGACCTAAGGATCATCCAGTTATTGGTACAAAATGGGTTTTTCGAAATAAAATGGACGAATCTGGAGTTGTTACTAGAAATAAAGCTAGATTAGTAGCTCAAGGCTATAATCAAGAAGAGGGAATTGATTTTGATGAAACTTTTGCACCAGTTGCTAGACTTGAAGCTATTAGAATGTTACTTGCTTTTGCGTGTTTTAAAGATTTTAAATTATATCAAATGGATGTTAAAAGTGCTTTTTTAAATGGGTACATTTCGGAGGAAGTCTATGTTGAACAACCTCCCGGTTTTGAAAATCATAAATACCCGGATCATGTTTTCAAACTTTCAAAAGCCTTATATGGCTTAAAACAAGCTCCTAGAGCATGGTATGAAAGATTGAGTAATTTTCTACTTGACAAAGGTTTTTGTAGAGGAAAAATTGATACAACACTTTTTATAAAAATCAAAAAGGAAGATATGCTAATCGTTCAAATTTATGTTGATGATATCATTTTTTGTGCTACTAATGAAAATTTGTGCAAAGAGTTTGCTAAAGACATGCAGGGTGAGTTTGAAATGAGTATGATGGGGGAATTAAATTACTTCCTTGGTCTACAAATTAAACAAACTAATGATGGAATCCATTTAAATCAAACGAAATATATCAAAGATCTACTCAAAAGGTTTGAAATGGAATCATCAAAGCCTGCAGCAACTCCAATGAGCACATCGATAAAAATCGACAAAGATGAGCAAGGTAAACCCGTAGATGAGAAGAAATATCGAGGTATGATTGGTTCTTTACTTTATCTTACTGCAAGTAGGCCCGACATAATGTTTAGTGTTTGTATGTGTGCACGTTTTCAATCCGCACCGAAAGAGTCACACATCATCGCAGTCAAACGCATTTTCAGATATCTTGTCGGCACTCAAAATTTGGGATTATGGTATCCTAAGGGAACCACCTTTGAACTTTTTGGTTACTCAGATGCCGACTTTGCGGGATGTAGACTTGACCGAAAAAGCACTAGTGGCACTTGTCATTTTCTTGGACACTCACTCACCTCTTGGTTTTGCAAAAAACAAAACTCAGTGGCTTTGTCAACTGCTGAAGCAGAATACATTGCCGCCGCTGGGTGTTGTGCACAATTGCTTTGGATGAAACAACAATTTCAAGATTTTGGACTTCACTATGATCATATTCCTATAAAATGTGACAACACAAGTGCCATTAACCTTTCAAAAAATCCTATTCAGCACTCACGCACTAAACACATTGAAATAAGGCATCATTTTCTGAGAGATCATGTACTCAAAGGTGACATTGAACTCGAATTTGTGCCTACAAATTGTCAATTAGCTGACATATTTACCAAGCCTCTAAATGAAGAACAATTTTGTTATATTAGAACAGAACTTGGTATGATGAATACTCCAATATAATGTTTATATTAAAAAATAATTTTTTAATAATTAAATAAAATAAATATTGTAATTATTATTATTATTATAAAAAAAAAAATTAATAACAATAATAATATACATATATTTATATATATAATTTTTTCTCTCTCTCTCCCGTTCCGTCCCTATCTCTCACCCACTCTCTTCCTTACTCTCTCTTTTTCTCTTTCTCTTGGTCTCTCGCTCTCTCCTTCTTCCTCAGCCGACTCCATATCCATGTTCACCATCATCTACAACCATCTCCACCATCCACAAAATCATCCATCACTTTCATCACTACTATCATCCACCCAAATCCCTCACCAATCCACAAAACTCCATCACTTCTCTACCCAAAAATCTGCATCACCATCTTTGCCGATCCATCAAGTTCCATCGCCGATCCACCAAGATCCGTGACAGATCCATCAAGATCCATTGCCGATCTACATAAATTGCCACCGATCTACCCAATCTTCTCTATTTCTTCCGATCATCAAGGTCATCACCGATCAACATGTTAAAATTATTATTGCACTGTGTTGTATTTTTTTTCTTGTTATATGTGCTCCAAATTCTCTTGGATTTAATATTGGTTGCTTCTACCTTGATTGAAGTATTTGTTTTTATTTTTATTTTCTCCTTTTATGCTAGTGCACTTGGTGTAGTTGTTTATGGCCAGATCTTAAGGGCCTTTGGTATCATAGATTGGTAATCTATTTCTTCAATTTTATGAAATTTCTAGTGCATTAATTCAGGGGGAGACTCATATTTTGAGATTAACAAATGCAAAACAAGCAATAAAAATAGATTTACGTTTATTTTGATCACATTACCCCTTAATTTTTTTATTTTTTATTTTTATATCCATCATGGGTGTGGATGGGATTAGGAAACTTGGAGTTTATTGGAGGTGTTTGGTGGGGCTTTTTTTAGCCAACTTATGACTTCTGACTTTTAAAAAGTTATTTTGGACTATTTGATTAAACTTATTTCAAACAACTTCTGATTCTAACAACTTATTTTAAGTCAAAAAAATTGATTCTGAGAAACTGTTTACCCCTTACTTCTGATTATCAGCTTCTGTTGTGGATATGTTAATTCACGGTTATACTCTTAGATTTTTTATTTTTTATTTTTTTAAAAATAGAAAAAGACTCAAATAGACTATAAAATATTATTCACCTTTCTTGTTTCCACTTTTCAAAAAATACTTTTCAGAAAATTCTACTTTCTTATTTTTTATTTTTTTTGTTTTTACTGAATTTTTTTAATATTTTAAGCAATTTTTTTACTTTTTAGACACACCTAACATAAATACACTTAAAAAGTAAAAAAATTGTAAAAAAATCTTTTAAAAATTCACTAAAAACCAAAAAAATACAAGAATTCAGTACATTTTTTATATTTTTATGTATTTATTATTTTTTTAAAATATTTTTTCACAAATTTTTTATTTTTTAGATATATCTAAGTAACGTGCATCTAAAAAAGTAAAAAAAAAATGTTTAAAATTTTAAAAATATTCACTAAAAACAAAAAAAATACGAAAACTAAAAAAGTCAATTTTAAAAAAACTTAATTCAAAAAACTAAAACCAAACACACTGATTATTATTTTTTATGAGAAATGTAGACAAATAGTAAATAATAAAAAATAAAAGTTAATTGAAAAAGCTACTTCATAACTTATTTAACAAATACTACTCAACAATTTAAATCTATAATCTAATAATTATACCAAACAGATTAACAATTTCTGATTAAAATCATAATATTATAATTTATAATCTACTTTAACAGTTACACCAAATAAGACTATTGAGTTTCACTCGCACACCCATGCGATTACGACAAGTGGGACAGTACAAGAGGAGTAGTAATAGTACAAGCCGTATCCGAGGTATTTTGAAATTATCTCGAATATTATTAAAATTCAACAACACGTTTTCATATCCTACGACTAATAAGTGAGTGTCGTGGAAGCTTCCTAAACACACCAACACGTGAAAAATTATTTCGCGGTCGAGGAACACCTAGTGGAGGGACGGCGATGGGTCAAATTTTTATTTATTTATTTATTTTTATTTCACGCACAAATTTTTCACTTAAATTTAAAAAGTATTTGAAATTATTTAAATGACTATATTTTTTAATTTTTTATAACCCAAAAAAATTAAAAGATAAAAAAAAATATACTTTTATAAATGCCAAATAATACCTTAATTTTTTAACAATATGATTTCGTATTTTATCTTAATTTTAACAATTTTAACTTATCTATTCTTATATTTTATCCAAATTTATCAATAATCTCCCAAATTATTTTATATTAAAATTAAGCTGGAGCAACATAACAAAGTTAAGTAATTTTACAATTCTTACTCGTAGTCATATTCTTAATCAATCACAAGCTAATCCTTATTTTTTTCTCAATTCCCAACACAAAATCGTAATTCTTATTTTTTTTTATCAGTCATAACACACCAAGACTACGTGACTCTGCCACAGGACTGCCAAATAGCTTATCTCTTACACACAAACATACCAAACAAACCACCACATGTGGGCAAATGTGAAATTATTGGAAAATGATCTATTGCCACAAAAATCTCCTATAAAAGAATATTTCTTCATAAATTTTAATTGGTAAAAATTTAAGGATAATGCACTAATAAATCTCAAATCATAAACTTTTGAATCACTTAACCATGTCTTTTATTTTATGCACTAATAAGTTTCATTTGAGTGGTAATGACGTTTTTGTACATGATATTAACACGTGTTGTCCCAAATGTTATAGATAAATTAGGAATTTAGTGATGTGGAAATTACGCTTATATCCAAAAAGTTTACTAGTCTTTTTCTGTTTTCCTTCCATCCCAATCAAAACGGAAGAGACAAAGATGGAAACATTATGGATTCTCGATGTTAATGGGTGTAGATTGTTTTGCTTATTGTTTATTTGATTTTGGCAACGTTAAACCCTATCTTTGTGTTGCTAATTCTAACGTTTGGTTCCCCTTAGAAATATACCATTTCTATCAATACAACGATTAGGATCGAGAACTGCATCATTCCGTCGTTGGGTTGACGTTATCGATATATAACCGGCGTGTGTACACTCTTTATTGCGGCGTCGGCAGGTCTATGTTTCACAATGTTGTTATTGTACTTTTTTGATAAATATTTTGATTGTGTTGTCGATATTATTATCTATTTTTATATGTAATGTTGGGCCGGTAATGTTATAGATTCACATCTATTGTTGTTGTATGTGAATGGTAATGTAGGTTTGGAGTACATCGGGGTTTTGGGTGTGATCATTGTTCTGTTGTGGGTTCTGTATGTGTAAATGTCATTTGGCAAGTTGGTGTCACTTTGTGTTGCCGAACAATGATTGTGATGTGTACCATTGTGATTTTTGTTAGCCACATTTTGTCATTGTGATGTTTGTATTAACGTGTGTTTTGTACACTTGAAATGACCCATGTTTGTTGATATTGTTATGGTTATTGGGAATATAGTAGTTTGAGTCATTTTGATGTTAATTAATATCAATATTATAATGGAGATGAATACTACACCAGTAACACCACAACCAGGATAATATCATCTACCTACCAATCACTCCACTAAATCCCTACAAAAAAAATAGAAATGTAAAAACTTGCCTTACCCACGCACACCCAACATTAGGAAAAAAATCCAAACACAATCACATACAAGAGTAAATAAGTAAACTTCCAAACCTCCAAATCAAGAAAATATAACATATTTAAAATAAAAAAGACTAATTGATTTGAAAGAAAATTTTTAAAATTAAATAAAATAACTTTTCTCCAAAAAAAATTTAAAAGTAATTTTTCCAAAATTTAACCTTACAGAATAAAATAAATAAACTCTTACAGTTCAGAGTTTTTGAAGGATTTATTTTTTAAAAGAAAATTTTTATAGGGATAAAACTGTTGACCGTACTGAAAAATGGGGGTGAGAAATTAAGTGGGTCCCAAAAGATATGCTGATATTAGATTCCAAGACATCATTGCAATTAACGATTTTAAGACCCACTATCATTATTATTATGGGGACATCCTTCCAAGGTTTGTATTTAACTCCGACTGTTAGCAATATTGGCCATATTTATTTTGGTTACATTTGATAGAACTTTAAAATTATAATTTAAGAATAGAATTATATTTTAAATTTGTAAGTTTTAAAATTATGATTTGAGTTTGAAAAATTTATTTGGTTATGAATTTTAAAAAAAATTTGAATTCAATGATTTGACATGAATATTGAAAAGTGAGTGTTTTGAAAAATATTTTGATCAGTGGGTGTGGAATTAATTTTCTAAAATAATAACCAAACAACATAGTCAAACTAAAGGGTAGAATTAAACTTCAAAAGCTCTACCAAAGCTTGTTTCAGAATTTTTTTATAAAATTTATAAAATTAATTTTTTGAAAAATATAAAAATATAAAAATTATTTTTATATAATTTTATATTTTCAAATGACAAAAATAATGTTTAAAAATTTAAAAATATATTTTTAATATTTATTTTTGTCAAACTAATTTTTATTTTAAAAAAACCAGTAAATTGTTTCAGAAGCAACCCAAACAAGGTTTTGAAAACCGGACTAGACCGGCCGGTTTGACCGGTTGAACCATTGATTGGTCAGGGTTCCGGTCCGGATATACCCTCTAAACTGTTTGAAGCTAAAAACTGGCCTACTTAGAGAGAACTGGAAAAATCGACAGTTGAACAGGTCAACCCGGAGCCGGTTCGCCGGGTCGATGGATTTGAATTTTTTTTTCTTGATTTATTCTAATTTTTTTTTCTTTCTTTCGTCTTTCTTTCTTTCTTATTATATATATATATATATATATAATATAAGAATATAAGAAAATTTTAATTGAGAATTCTCTTTTTAAGGGTTTCCTCTTCTGAAGAGTCCCATTAAGAGGTTGAAATTATTATGAAAGTTTCCACCTATTTATAAGAAAAAAAATTCTTTCAAAAAAACTTAAGAAATCCATGTGAGATTCAATCAAATGTATTGGGGAGAATATTGAAATTTTGATATCCTTTTAAAATTTTTGCTCTTCTTTCAATCAAATTATTTAAATTAAAGTCATACAAAGGGAACATTAAATGTTTAATTTCCTCTTCCAAAATTAAAATTAATAATATTTTAAAATATATTATTATATTTTTCAGTAAAAAAATATTAGGGCAAATATTTAGATAATTTAATATTTTATTTTTAAAATTTTTAATTTTATTATTTTTATTTTTATTTAAATATAATTTTAATATATTTATTAGGTCACTGTTCGATTCCAAATCAACTCAACAGTTGAACCGGTGACCCGTCCATCCGATCTCATGGCCAATTCGCCAACCAATCGGGTTTTTAAAACATTGAACCCAAACATGGCATTAAGGTTTTTGGATTAGATTTCCCTCGGGAGTTGCTATAGATAAAAAGCTGATCAATGATTTGACAAATTCACGTGCATATGTTTCAAAAATTATGTCTGAAAAATGATATACAAACATATTTTTTAACTCATTTTTTAAATTTAACAATGTGTAGGTGATATAATTAATTAATAATCAGAGAAGTTATAATAGAGGAGAAGTTATTTGTTGGTCTAGAGATAATGCCAACATGCATTGTAATTGGTAGAAGAGGCTGAATTCATGATTTTGTATTGAGTGATTAAAGAACATGATGAGGTATGAGGGTTTATAATTGACCTAAGACATGACCACGTAGTGTGTCAGGACCAATCAATAATTTTTTTACAAGAGAGAATATTACCGTTAATATCTTAATTAATTACTAGACTTAAAAATTAAATTAAATTTTTAGTCTTGAATTGTAATGCTCATTATGTATACATATGATTTAATTTTTTTTTTCCTTTTTTATTTTAAATACTTCTATGAAAATGACTTGCTTCCAGTTAAATTTTAATTAGATTAGACAATTGAAGTCTCTTTGAGATAAAAAATCATCAAAATGAAAGTCTCTTATTAGTAAGAATTTATGAAAAAATTTGACAAGACCAAAAGTCCACCATTGCCTTGTGCTGTGGCCAAAGCTGATCTATTATCATATTATTTTAGTAAAATTATGAAAAATAATAAATATTGAGCTACATATGATCAACATGAGAAGATCCGCCATGCATGCATGATAAAAGCTCATTAATGGTTTTTCATGATCAACAACATCTCATCTAGTTACAGCGAGCCTTTTAAAAAACAAAAACAAAGGAGAATTGATTAAAAGTTAATTTTTTTGACTTTGTTTTAATTTTTTTTGTCATTTTATGTATAAAAAATATGAAAATAATCAGTGTGTTTGGTTTGAGTTTTTTGAATTAAATTTTTTTAGTTTTCGTTTTTTTTTTTGTTTTTAGTGAATATTTTTAAAATTTTAAACATTTTTTTTTACTTTTTAGATGCACCTTACTTAGATGTATCTAAAAAGTAAAAAAAATGTGAAAAAATATTTTAAAAAATTAATAAATACATAAAAATATAAAAAATGTACTGAATTCTCGTATTTTTTTGGTATTTTGGATATTTTTTAGTGAATTTTTAAAAAGTTTTTTTCACAAATTTTTTTTTTAGACACATCTAAGTTAGGTATGTCTAAAAAATTTAAAAATTACTTAAAATATTAAAAAAAATCAGTAAAAATAAAAAAAATAAAAAATAAGACAATAAAATTTTATTAAAAGTATTTTCTCAAAAGTGAAAATATTTTTAAACTAAAAGCTAACTTCTTAAATTGTCGTAAAAACAACTTGAAAAAGATTCTCTTTGTAGTGGAAAGCATACGACGTTGTCTGGTCTTATCATGTTGTCCCAAAAAAAAAAAAAAATCAAAGCGTGATGCACGGTGGCTTACATACAAAGAAATTCATATGCGTACATCAACAATAGGCAAAGGCTCAAGCTAGAAATAGAAATACAGATATGTAGTTTAGTTTTATAGAGATGTGTTGTGCGCTTAAAATCTGTCTGTGCAAATAGTTTAATGTTAAATTTATTTTATTTTATTTTTTTCCTTTGTTGAAGGTAGGAATTTTTTTTTAATATTGAAAATATGAAATTAGGTTCAAGGTGCTCTTATATATATATATATATATATATATATTCTTTTACTCTTTGCTAGCAAAAATTTATACATACTACTTTATTGATGATTGAAGGGTTACAATTTTATATATATACATATACAGTGTGTAATTCAGATAACTAATAATAAAAATAAATAATAAAAAATTTAATATTATAATATGTATATTGTTTAAGTGATAAATATATTCTTAAAGAATTCAAAATATGCTTACGCTGTGTATAATAATTTTTTATTTTATTTTAATATATATAAAGTTATCACATGATATGAGAAGAAAAATATTTCATTAAACCAATTTAGGCCTTCACCTAATAATAGTATAGATGCATGTACGATGTATGCAAGGGCTGGCGCGGAAGGATGAACTGGAGAATAAGATCTTGACCACCCAAAATTTTAAAAAAACTTTCATTAATATGTATGTTTTTTATTCTCTCTTTAGTATCATTATTATTTACAAAAATGTTTAAGATTACCTTTCCCCTCACCCCCTTTGACCCCCTCTCTTTTTTGATTGGCTACTGTTTCTTTTGCTTTTTTCTGTTTTCCTTCTCCTCCAATCACCACCCGCCACGTGTATAGGGGTTGTGGAGATGGTAATTGGAGGGGGCCTCTATCAATGCTCTATTATTTATTGTGATAAGTATGTTTTTTCATTCACTTACATTTATTAAGGTCACGTTTGACATACAACAGTTTTAGTTTAAAAGTCAAAAAATTACTAAAAATATCAAGAAGCTTATAACCTATACTAAAAAGTCAAAGATTCTATTTTATTTCTATTTTTTGCACATATTTTCATAAAAATCAAAAGTCATTCTAAATATATTAATTTTTTTATCTTATATTTTAGTTAAAAAATTAAAAAATTAATAAAATACTATGTTCCCAAACGAGGCTTAAGTATTGAGTAGGCAAATGCCAAAACCATGATTATAGTAAAACTAGCTATCAAGCCCAATATTTTGGGAATTTGGATCATCGGCCGCCCTACCCGGCAGCCCCCCAAAACGACGTCGTTTTGGGGTTTTTTTTTTTTTTTTTTTTTTTTTTCTTTCTTCTTCTTCGTTCTTGATCCAAAACCAGAGGGGAAAACCAGAGGGGAGGGGAGGGGAGGGGAGGGGAGGGGAGAAGAGGGAGGAGGGAGGGGGAGGTCCGATCGTCGCCGTCGTAGCTCGTCGCCTCACGCCGGCCGTCGCAGCATAGCTCGTCGCCTCACCCCGGCCGTCGCAGCACCGCAGCACCGCCGTCTCCTCCGCCTCCGCCTCCTCCTCCTCCTCCTCCCCCACTGGTTATGGCCCCCTCCAGTCCGGCCCACCGGCGGCTCTTCTTCCCCTCCCCCTCTCTCTCCTTCCCCTCCCCTCCCCTCCCCTCCCCTCTGGTTCTGTCGAGCTCGACGAGGAAGAAGAAAAAAAATCAAAACACCCCCAAAACGACGTCGTTTTGGGGGGCTGCCGAAAACGGCAGCCGAAGATCCTTGCTCAATATTTTGAGTGCATGATTATAGTACTTTGGTGAACCTTCATGTCACTTTACTAGTTTTTTTTTGTTGGAAAATAAAATCATTGTAGGGGCTGAAAAAACAATTTCAGAGTAATAGTAAAATTTATAAATTTTAATTATTAAAATTATAATTTTTTATATGTAATTATTTTTGAAAAGTACATCTTGTTTGTAATTTTTCCTTTTTGTTTCCCGTTCCTATCTACTTAGGGCCAAAAGTTGGCTATGTTGGTTAAATTATATTAACAATTAAATGATGGTATAACGACAATTTCTATCAAAATTGAAAGTGATGGGTTCAGGAAAATGTTTGATACCTTTAAAATGAGGGGTGAAAAAAAATTAAGAAAAATGTTTGATACCTTCAAAAAGTACTTACAATGATGTGATAAGATTTATGTTAATTTTTAATTTGTCACATAATTAGTGATGGTGGATCCAACTCTCATGCTTTATCATTGTCAATGAATTTGTGAGTATAAATGTGTGGATCTCTAACATTACTAAAATATGTTTGGAAATAATTTTTTTGATGTTTTACAAAAAAAAAATATGTAAAAAATAAGGTGAATGGGAAAGAATCTTGGCTTTTTTGTATGAGTTAAAGGGTTTTGACCTTTTAACTTTTTGAGTATTTTTTTTTTTTTGATTTTTTAGTTAAAATCAGCACTTCCCAAACGAGGTTTTATTGACTAAAAAATTAATTTTGCTAAAAACGCTAAAGCTTATTTTTAACTAGTTTTTTAATTTTTTTTAAGACTTATTTTTAGTCAGTAAACTATTTTTTTTTTCTTCTGTTGTAACTCCAAGAGGAAAAATAAAAATCATGAATGTGTAATAGGAACAATTTGGCTTCATTTTGAAGTGAAGCTGAGCTTATCAACATGCCTATGCTTTTTGGGCCCCATTGATATTTGGATTTTTGCAGGGGTGAGAGAGAAAAATAGATCACAAAGATATCCCAAACAAGCAATTAATTTGGATGTAAATTTCTAGAATTATTGAGAAAGACAATAATTCAAGCGGGGCTCCTTTGTTTATATAGGAATAAGTCAATTTCATTTTCATTCTCCGTACACCTCTTCTCTCTTGTACTTTTTTTTTTGTCCTTACACCCCTCAACTATTTGTGAATATCAACTAATTTCCTCATTTATAAATTTATATATTTTGAGTCATTCAATTATAATGATATATCACTTTTACCGTTTCAGACTATCTTGAAAAATGATGCATTTATATAAATTTTATAATTGAAGGATCAATATAAATAAATTTATAAATAAAATAATAACATAATATTCAGTAATAATTGAGTAGTACTTTGTGTAATTAATTCATTTTTCTTTTGATAGTAAATATAAAGAAATTGAATGCAATTTCAAAAAGAAAAGAAACATTTTCAGGCCTAATTACTGCTCCAACATTTTAGATTTGTGATGACATGTTTGTGTTCTCGTTTTTCGAAAACAAAAAATGGTGAAAGTCCAAAAAATCTCATAATTTTTTTTCTCTATAAAAAAGTCTAATTTTATTTTTTAAAACAAAAATTAGAAAACAAAAACGCAATCGACAGGGGCTTATTATTTAAGATCAACAAGAATTTGTAGAACTTGCTGGTTCAAGAGTTCAAGGGGAAAATTTGAACTAATCTCCCTTTTAAAAATAAAAATAAAAATAGTAATCTACATATAATCAGAAAAAAAAATTCAAAAATTACATTAAAAAAAAAGTACTTAATGACCTACCTGTGAATTTAACTTACATTTTATTAATTTTAAATTTTCATCGTTGAAAAATCTAGAAATCTCCTAGATGTTGATTTGTGATTATGTATCAATTTTTAATAGTATATAACAATTCCAATCAAACAATCAAGGCAACTCGACACAACGATTTTATGTGAAAAAACCAAAATTGGGCACCTCCAATTGTGATAAAAAAACCACGGGCAACAGCCATAAAACAATCCACTAAGAAGATATAAAGGAATTACACAAGTATACTCTCAATTACCTAGCGAATCCACGCCCGAATTGAACCAACCTCTATGTGCCTCTTCCAACCCCGTTTTCACCTCGGAATTGTCTTGACGATGAGCCACTCTGGAATCCACCAAAGCTTCAGGCTCAAATTCTTTAGAATCCACTGAAAAACAACTCTCTCTTTTGTGTAGAACAAACAAATAATCCTTTGATGTATACTCTTTAAACCATGAGTTGAATACTCAATTAAAACATCAAAGAAAACTAGCAAAATATCCCCAGATATAAACCCCAAAACCTAAGAAGAAGATCTGGAGAAGTAATCATAGAATTGGACTGAAACACGTATTTATAGAAAACTGTCCCGCGATCTCTGCTCGAGCGTCGGATTGGCCGCTCGAGCGGACCTACGCTCGAGCGTGAAAAGTTCCGCTCGAGCGCTAAAAAACATATCGCAGTATTTTTGCAGGCGATCAAACTTCTGGAACCAAGGTTCTCCGCTCAAGCGGGGGAATGTCCGCTCGAGCGGACATGCAACTTGGAATGTATTTTTGCATTTTGCTTCGAGGGTGCTACCCCGGACCTGCCAAGGGGCGCTGCCCCCTGGACCCCCGCGAGCTGACCGGGCAGCTCAATCTCCGTCATAATCAGCGAAGTGGCAATCTTGAAAGTATTAACATCACAAACTTCTCTGCAAGACACAATTCGGGTTGGATTCGCATCTAAAAACTCATAACCTCACTGAAATAAAAATGCAAAATCAAATACAACTGAAAGGAGTTTTGTCAAACAAGATTGTCAAAAAAAAACCTAACAAACTTTTATATCAAAAACGGAAAAATCTCATCAGTAATTGAATTGAACAATTGACAGACAAAGTGGTGTTTTGGGAAGCTGATAAAAAAACTGACTTTTTGACTTTTTCAGTGACTTTTTTTATAAAAAACTGAGTTAGTTTGGGTAAAAAAGCTGACTTTTTTGGCTAAAAAAAATTAAAAAGCCAAAAAATTAAGGCTCCGTTTGGTAAGCCTCTCAAATTATAGTTACACCCATTGATTTGAGTATGTTGTTTGTTTTGAGCTTTCAAATCATAATTCTATACCTATTTCTCAAAACTCAATTCAAAACATAATCATTACTTTTCAAAATTCATAACCAAACACATAATTCAAAACTCAATTCAAATCAATATTTTAATTTTTTAAATATTTTAAAAATATTTTAATTTTGTTAAGATTTTAAATATTTTAATATTTAAATATGTTACATTTTTTTAATTTTTTGAATATTTTTAAATATTTTAATTTCAAAATATTACGATTTTAATTTTTAAAATTTTAAAATATTTTATAAAAATAAATTCAAACTCTATTTTATAAAAATATTTTTAAATATTTTAATTTTTTTGTTATGTATTTATTTGGTTATGATTTGAGTGTAGAGTTGTGAAAGTAGTATGGAATTTGAGTTATGTGTTTGGTTACGATTTGAGTGTAGAGTTGTTTTTAAATTTAAAATATTAACATTTTAAATTATTTAAATTTTTAAGATTTAAATTTTTTGAATATTTATTTAAATTTTTTACTTATTAAATTTTTTAGATTATTTAAATTATTTAAATATTTATGATTTAAATTTTT
The DNA here is from genome assembly GCF_055761805.1 of Camellia sinensis. Lineage (NCBI taxonomy): Eukaryota > Viridiplantae > Streptophyta > Magnoliopsida > Ericales > Theaceae > Camellia > Camellia sinensis. Next base: position 236,589,258 of record NC_138961.1, on the reverse strand, counting down.
TGCATATTTATTTTGAAAAAAAAATATTTCCTTTGTAATATTTTCAATTAAAAAATTGATTAATGTTATTTTTTGTTAATAATAAAATTTTTTAATTGAATTTTAAAAAAAGTTTTGCTATGAGTGTTGATCAGAATTTTTAATAATGTGAAAGTAGTGTGTTTTGTTATGAGTTATAACAATTTGAATGAAGTTTTGAAAACTCTTTCCAAAATTCATACCCAAACAAATTTTCTTACTTCAAATGTCAAATCAAACTTTCAAAACTCAATTACACACTCAATTCAACACTCTATTCCAAAACTATAACCAAACAAATTTTCTACACCTAAATCATAATTTTATAACTCATAAACTCAAAATACAACTCATACTCTCAAATTATATTTATAAAATTTTACCAAACGTAACCTAACTTTTTTGACAACTTCCTAAAAAGACCCCAAAGTTATCGTCAAAATTCAAAAAGGTACAACTTATGTGGACCCACTTTCCATAATTTTTTTATTTTTATTTTCCGGAGTCTCATTTCTTGTTGTCACGTTGGAAATTGCATCGTGTCGGTTTCATGTTGCAAAATCCAATGCCAAGTTGATCTGGTGAGAGATTACTTATAAATATAAAAAAATATGTTATATCAAATAAATTATTGAGTAAAAATAAATTTCAATATCAAATTTTTCTTTATAAAATTTAAATTTGAGATTTTATACTATAAAGATGTTACACAACTACTAAATCAAAAAGGTTTTAGTTTATTTCATGCCTAGTTGAGTTAACTGTCTATATTATATTGTTATTTGAGGAGTTAAGATTTTTTTTATTATATTTTTTTTAATCATGATATTGTTTTGATTTTTACCACACATCATGACACAAGGAGTTTTATTTCATTTTTAGATCCCGACAATTGAATTACCACAACCAGATCACAACATAAAATGCAACAAAGATTTAAATTCATTACTTTTATTTTATCTTTTTAAAAATAACTAGACAAATATTACAAAATTAATTTTATGAACTATTATAACAGGACCACTGTATAAACAATTCTTGGAGATGATAATTTTTGTTTTTTTTTTTTTTTGTAGAGATGATAAGTTTTGTTGTGAAGAAATAATATATGACATATGATTGGTACATAGATTAAGGTTGAATTATGAACTTATATACGTATAGAAATTTTTTTTTTTTTTCCTTCCACAAATACTTCACCAAATCTAATATTTTAAAGAATAATGTTAAGGATTCTAAGGATTTTGTTAAATTTTTTATCAAACATTCACATGGGTGTAAGGTCCATGCTCATGTGAATCTCATACTCATGTAATTTGATAAAAAAAATTAATAAAACTTTTGAAATTTTTAACATTTTTCTATTTTAAATACAATCTTAGAATTGCATGAACACAACAATGTTATACAGTATACCCCAAAAAAGTACTCCTACAAATTTAAAATACACATAAAAAAAAAAAGAATGGCGTTTATGTGCTTTTTTTCTGTTTCTTTTTGTGCACGTAATGTTACTGATGTAAACAAAACAACGAAAGGAGAGAGAGAAGGAGAGCACAAAGTTACAGCGTTTTCTCGGATTCCTTTTGTAGAGGGTCCCCTTGCATATTATTTGAATATGATAGGAACCTCTCTTTTTTGGTTATACATATTTACCTATACCATTTGTTTTTTTAGCCTCTGTTTGGAAAGAGATTTTTTGGATTTTTTTTGGCTAAAATAGTCACAAAAAATAAAATAGACTATTTTAGTCACAACAAACAAAACATCACATCTAATTCACAATCATTATACTTTTTTCTCACAAAAAAAGTTAAAAAGCCAAAAAGCCAAAAAGCTCTTCTCAAACCAAACTTTTTAGCCCAAATTAAAATAGTCAAAAAAATCTAAAAAGTCAAAAAATTAATCCACATCCCAAACCAACCCTTATTAGTGTTGCTTTTGATACAGATACAACCTCCTTTTCTTTTTTTTTTAATCGTACAGGTGGCATTAAAAGCATGCCACATGAGAATATAAATTAGAAAGTCATAAAGTGATTTGTCTCTTATTGATTTTTCACTCTAAATGAAGATATTAGTACAAAATGAGGTGATTACTGTTTCAAGAAATCTTGATTGATAACAAATGTGTCAATAAATCATTTTTAGTGCGGAGAAATAATATTGAATATGATAAATTAGAATATTTTTAAAGATGATAGTAATATTCATTATTCAGTGTAACCTCTTTTGTTATTAACATTATCCATTACCAAGAAATTTTTTTTGGGCTCATATCTATCTATATATGTAAGGAAAATACAGTTTTTAATTTACAAATTTTGTGAGAGTTCCAATATTTCAATCTTAATTTTTTAACTGAAAAGTAAAAATCTCAACATTTATTGAGTTCTCACAACCCACAAGCCTTTTTGACTTTTTCTATACCTATTACCACACCATTTTCAACTTCTTCCATACACTATAGTTACTGATGTGATTGTTAAATTATTTTTATAAAAAATCAAAAAATAATAATTTGTATATTCAAAAAATATCTAAAACAAATATAATTTTTTTAAAAAAAATAACAAGTCGTAATTTCCAAAAAGAAAAGAGAAAAATAAAATTACACTGTAAAAAATAAATTGTACATTAAAAAATATCTAAAACAAATATAAATTTTTATTAAAAAATAACAAGTTGCAATTGTAAAAAAAAAAAAAAAAAAAAAATTACACTGTGCATTTCATTAAAATCTAAAAAAAAAATAATTGGCATATTAAAAAAATATCTAAAATAAATATAAATTCTTATTAAAAAATAATAGGTTGCAATTGTGAGGGAAAAAAAAGGAAAAAAATTACACTGTGCATTTCATTAAAAACTAAAAAAAAATTGTATATTAAAAAAATATCTAAAACAAATATAAATACTTATTAAAAAATAACAGGTTGCAATTGCGAAAAAAAAAGAGAAAAAAAAATTACACCGTGCATTTCATTAATAATGCTCAAAAAACGTGTCAAGTATTTGTGTAAAGACTTCACACATATCCACTCTCAAACTATCAAGTGAATATAGATGAAACCAAAGAACTCAGCTTTAATGGCTAACAAATCTTAGAAATTCGACCATTGAAGCCTAATAAATATTAATTAATAGAATTCAGCAATTGAAAGGTTTTAAACCACATCTCTTTGTCTTATCAAATGTCCTCTTTTTTTGGTTCATGCATTCATTCTAATATTCATAGAGAATTAGACATGTAGAAGAGTGAGAGACATTAAAATTATATATTGAGTTATGTAATTGTTATGAAAAATAAAGGTTGTTTTCCTCTCCTATGGCCCGTTATCTAGTTATACCTCCAATTAAAACATCAGGTGTGCTTCTACATCATCATTAAATGTTGCTTTCATTTTTGTTAGATACTTGGTCTCGCAATTGCTTGTGTTTTGTGTTATGAAATTTATTACATTTGTGGTTTGTGAGTTTCATTTCTTGAAAATCTTATAATTCATTTATTTTTTGTATTAAATTTTATGTTTGGTTTCTGTATTTTTTTAAATAAAGTTTTATTTGTTTTCTTTAAAAGTTTATTTTTAAAAATCAATTAATAAATAAATAAATCATTTTTATATTTCAAACAATTTCATTTTTGTTTTTATTTTTTATTTTTTCTTAAAGTAGTTTTAGTTTTGGGCAATTACTTACTTTTTTTTCTATATAATGTAATTTTGTGCATTTTAAGTGTATGATGTTTTCACTAATACACTCGGAGATGTACTATAAAAGAAGTATCAGGCGAAAATCAAGCAATAAGAAGAAAAAATAATACCATGAATGTGGAGTAAATATCAAAGATCAAAACTTCCAAAACAAAAAAGCAAGTATAATAGAATGTTTAATAATAGACATTTGAAAATTTGCAATGTATAATATTTATATTGATTACCTTTTTCAGATTTATTTTTTTTAAGTATTTATATAGAAGTAAAAAAATATTGTTAGGAATAAATTTTTCCTTAATTTAGTTATAAATTTTGTCCGTACATTAATTTTAAACTTTGAATAAAAATAAATAGAAAATAATTGATTGAAGATATACTGCATTTATTATATTCCTTGTTCTGTGTGTAAAAAAATTAAAAATTACAATTCACATATATATAAATAATTATAAATATAACTCCTACATATCATGAATAAAACACTAGTTAATGTTTTATTGAAAAGGATGAGATTATGTAACAGTTGTGTAGTATTTAAAGTTGGAAATACAAATATCTGTAGATAAGTCATCCATGTCATGGATCAGGGCCATGGAAGAATGTTAACCGCTTGCTGGACAACATCTTCAGGCCCACGAGGCCCAAAATCAAGCCTCGCCTTTTATTTTAAGGGAAATTTAGTCAAAACAAAACCTCTCTATTGGACCATTATTTAATAAAATGACAATCTAATTTATTTTGTTTCATAAATCCCTTAAGGAGAAAATGCATAATTGAGTAAGAACAAAGTAATATATATATATATATATATATATACACATATTTTTCTTAGACAATATTATCAAAGTAACATATTATTATGAATCAGAGTAACATGTTACTCTCAAACAGAGTAACATATTACTGTTACTATTTACATCAATTTCGATGGTGATAATAATTTTTTTTTTAAAGAATTTCAAAGTCAACATAAATATTATTTGATAGATCTTGATGAGATAATTTTAAAAATACTAATTTTATTAAAAATCAAAATTTACATCAAAAGTTGTATAATTTTAAAGTTTAATAGTTTGATAATAATGATATGTGTTGAACTTTTTTAAATTTTTTTTTATACTATCCTTAATGCATTAAAATTTTATTACAAGGCGTTTTGACCAAATCCCCCTATATTTAACAACAACAAATTACATTTCATCAACTTTTATTTAAGAAAAATTACATTAATTTTTTAAAAAATACAATAAATTTCATAAATTCTTCTTTAATGTTCCCCGAACTTGCAATCCCTTCTTTCTTGTCTAGGAATGGCAACGGGCCAGGGCAGGGCCGGGATCACACTTCCCGTCCTCGTTCCTCGATGGTAAAAATTCTTCCGTTTCCAGACTCGATCCCTGACGAGGTACTTATCACCGCTCCCGTCCCTGCCCTCGCCTCCACCCTCTCTCCCTAACGGGGAACGGGTTTCCCCGACCCCATAAATTCCCCGACAAAAAAAAAAAAAAAAATCAACTCCAGAAAATACAAGAATTCATCAACATTTTCAACAACAACAACACCATCATCACCAAATCATATCTGTTCATCATCATCAACAACAACAATAATAAACCCATACACTAGAAATTTACATATATATTCAACAGATCTAAGCTCAAATGTAAAAAATAAAAAATCTAACACATTAAACAGATCATCATTTTCTCCATCTTCATCAACAGATCTGAGCTCAAATCAAAAGACGTCTTTATCATTTTCCAGATCTGAAGAACAAAAGCAAAAATCAAAGAGATAGATAGAGAGAGAAAGAGATGGAGAGTAACTAGTAAAGAGGAGATACCGTGAGAGAGAGAGAACAAGCTACTGTGAGAAGGAGATGAGGAGTTGTCGTCGTGACATCGTAAGGAAGAAGTGACGTCGGTGCGAAAGAGATGAGGAGCCGTTGTGTGTGTGAGAGAGAATGGGAAACGATGATATGTTGTGTTTGTGTGTGTAACTGTGTCAACCAAACCCTAAACACACACACACACATACATACATATATATATATATATATATATATATATATATATAAACAAGGGCATAATAGTAATCTTACATCGGGGGTTCTTACATCGAGGGTAAAACGGGGCGAGGTTGGGACCGTGGCCGAGCCAAGTCCGGGGTTGGGAAATATATCACCTTCCTTGATCCAAATATCATCGGGAATTCATTTTTTAATACTATCCCCAACCCGTCGGGGCTATTTTTTGAGAATAAACTGCTCAATTCAGGATCGGGGAGTAGGGTCCCCGTCGGGTTGGGTTCAAATTGCCATCCCTATTCTTGTCGCTCCCATTTTTTCATCCCATTTTTGTAACATCTAGTAACTAGCGGTCCCTTACCACCCCCCTCCTACTACCACCTTCACTTCCAATCCTTTCATGAATATCCTTTCATGAATTAATTCTAAACCCTTAATCTAATTTATATTATCAATTTTTATATTTATAAACTTATTCAATGTAAATTGGTTCATACAATGGTCATTGTTCTGAATTGTAATAATTTTCTAAAAGCATTTTAAGGTTTTGTTTAGTTGGAGAATTTAGGAAGACATTTAAAAATAAAAAGAGAAAAGGCATATGGAACTAGGTAAATGTAAGTATATTTTATTCACATTTTATTTATCTTTTTTCTTCTCCTTTTTAAATTCTTTTTCAAATCTTCCAACCAAACACATTGTAAATGTTTTTTTAAAAAAATTATATTCAGAAAAATAGAATTAACGTCATTTTAAAAATTCAAGTTTATAATTTTTCCTATTTTAGTTTTTATATTTTCATTTAAAAAACAAAAAAAAGTTGGAAAGAGAATTAGGAGCTAAAAAAATTAATGAATTGCGAGACAAAGAGGTCGACGTCCTCACATGGCCAATGATCCCGATCTAGTGCCACTCTGCCACTTTGTTTATAAAGTCTCGATGGCAGCGACGTTCGATCTCTCCCAGTTAAAAACAAGAGCACTGTTTTGACAATTCACTCAACTTCTTCATAGCTCTGTAGCTTCTACCGAGTCAGATCAAATCCATCTGAAATCGGTAAATATCGCTCTACTCAATACTCTTTAGATTTGTTTCCGTTTATAATTCTTGTGAAAATTACCCCCATTATAAGTCTAGCTTGTGCTGCTTCTTTTTCTTTTTTTTTTTTATAATCTGGATTCATAATTGCTATCTTCCATTAACGCTTGATCATGCCCTAGAATTATATGAACGTTAGATTTCTTTTTTATTTTATTTTATTTTATTTGATTTGTGTGTGACTTAGGGTTTCATTTCGTTGATACATTAACTTCCTCTTATCTTCATGTTTTGTTATGAATTTTGTGGGTTGTCTATACGCTTGTTGTTCAAGGTATTTATATTGTTGATTTTAGGGGTTCAAAAAATAAAAAAAATAAAAATTTGAACTATGAAATTTTTAATTGTTAATTCAAGTGAATAGTAATGTGGTGGGCATGTGTGTGTTTCTGTGACTTATTTTTTATTATTTATTTTTTAAATATTAATGATAAAGAAACATTTCAAGTGTAGAATATGGCAATTTTGGATGGACAAAATGTTATTGTTTGATTGTAGTTAAGCACAGGTAAGTGTCTGAATGTTTTGCTTATGGCTCCTTTCATATAAATTGGGCACTCGCTCATAAGATACTTTGTGGAAAATAAAGGCATTATGTGCAAAGTTGTTTTGGGTCATTTGTGGGTTGGTGGGAATTACTCTATTAATATTATCATGCTTGGTTTTGCTGATTTTTGAGTTTCCCTGACAATGATCAAGCCCACCTTCCCTTGCTATAGCTCAATTTGAGCTTATTGAGCTCGGTTGCAAACTTGCAACGACTTGGTTTCTTTGCTCTTAATATAATGAGCAGGGTCGTTAAAATGAGTGTTATATTTCTCTTTTGAAGTTAACATGGTTCTATTGAGGCGGGACTTGTTAGATTATATGTCTTAATGCATTTTTGTTCTTCAATTAGCAAGGCCAAGGCTGGCCAGGTGCCTGTTTTTTATTTTCAAGAAATAATAGGTTTCTTCATCTTGATTTAGTGAATAGGTGGGGCTAAATTGTATCTGGAACATTTTTAGTACATGTATGCATGAAAAGGGAAACCTATGCTCGATGTTTAGGCAAGCTTGCCAATTTGTGTTTAAGTTTGGTTGTCCAAGGCATGTAAACCTGATATGTTTTTAGGCCAAAACAATCTCATTGACCTCTGTCATGCCAAAATGTAGAAAACATATGTGCACATTAATCAAGTAGTTTGCTGCCCAGATTGAGATGAAGCAATTATTGAATCCAGTTGATGAAATGTCATGGTAACTTATTTTGAAACCTTGAAAGTTGAAAAAGCTGTAGTCGGTTTTGTGACTAGTTTTGGACATAAGATGTCAAACTGTTTCCGATGTTTAGGAATCTTTTGTATGTTTTCTTTTTAAATGTAGTATTCTAAGTTTCATAATTGTACAAATGGTGTCAAATTACACGTAAGGATGCTCCAAGGTATGATAGAATTCAGTGTTTTTAAAGGCTCAAGGCGCACTAAGGCGCCGAAGGTCTCTTGGAGCCTAGGCGCAAGGCGCAAGGCGAGGCGCGGGCTTTATTGAAGTAAGGCGCACAGTATTCATAAAAAATAGAAAAATTAATATAGACTAGTCATTCATAGTAGTAAGACAATTTTTTAAAAAATAAAAAGTAATCAAGATTCAAGAAAAAATATAGAATAATTCTCAAAGCCATGAAAGTGCATATTACATAACATTCCAATTTTCAAAGATCAAATAATCCACATTCAATAAAATAAAAACATAAATGCTAAACATCCAAAACATAAATATCCAACAAATATTAATATATGTCTTGAACACTTAAAAACATCAATATCAAAAGAAAGGGTAGGTTAGGTCGGTGTCAGTCAATCATCATCCTCAACATCAATGGCAAGCAAACTATCATCTTCTTCTCCATCAGTTGATTTGTATCCCTCAACATCTTCCTCCTCTGTGTCATCTGAGCCCGCTTCCTCTTCATCTATTAATTGAAGTGGAGTCAATGTTGATGATTTAGATATCCTCGGTTGTGCCTTTGAGCGTGAACTTGTTGCTCTACTTGCATGGCTACTTTCTTCTACTCCAGAAGCTCTAGCAATAGTGGCCCACGTCAAGCCATCATCATCATTAAACACAGGCTCATTATCTTCATCTGATTCTCCATCCATCCTTCCAAGCAACCACTCATTGCTTTCATCAATATTTTGCAAAGATATGGGATCAAGAGTGTTGCGCATGTCATACTTAAATCTCAATGTTCTATTGTATTTGACATACACTAAATCATTGAGACGTCGTTATTCCAATCTATTTCTTTTCTTGCTATGAAGCTGCAAGTATTAAAAAGATATTAAATTCTATATAATGAGAATAAAAAATATTTGAATTGAACAAAAAATTAGTTAGAATGTTAAATACTCACATGTTCGAATACACTCAAATTTCGTTCACAATCCGATAAACTACATGTTAGGCTAAGGACTTTTATGGCAAAAGTTTGCAAGTTTGGAGTATAAAAACCATATGATGTCCACTAATCAGCTGCGATAATCCACTAGTTAGAAATAATTGTTATCAAGTATTAAGTTTTACTAAAAGTATTACTAAAAATAAACTCTATGAGTCTATAATATATTACCTGGTGATCTTGTATTTCTTTGCCTAATCGCAACAGCCTTGCCAAAAAGACTCACAGCCTTCATATAAATACTCATCTCATTAGTGATCAAATCTTGAACAGTGACATCCGGGACCAACCTTTGCATGCATTCATAAAACTCATTCATCACTTCATGATCTCTTTGCACCTCTAACGCTTTTGGGTAAAAGAATTCTAGAGAAAATGCGCAGCTGCATGTAAAGGTCGATGCAATTGGACATCCATCTTTTGTCAATGATTTCGAAGATTTCATTATACTTCTCTTCTTTATGATCAAATGAACTTGCAATGCATTCTTTTGCCCTATCCATTGCCTCATAAATGTATCCCATGGGAGGTTTCTTCTCGGTATCAACCAATCTAAGCACTTTGACAAGAGGACCCGAGACCTTAAGGGCAAACACAACAGTATTCCAAAATGAAGGCATCAACAAAGTTTGTGCCATTCTTTTACCTTGTGGCTCTTTTGCCCATTTGCTTGAGGTCCAGTCTTCGGAGGTGACCATCTTTCTCAAATTGTATTTTTGTTGATGCATCCTAGACAAAGTCAAAAAGGCGGTTGCAAATCTAGGGTATGTTTGGTTTGTGTTTGAGAGATGTGTTTTAGAGATAAAAAGTACGAAAAATTGTTTGGTTTGGTTTTTTTCAAAAGATGTTTTGGAAAATTATTTTGAGAGAGAGTTTTGGAAAAAGTGATTGATTTGATGTGTGTGAGAGAGAGATTTGTTTGGAAAACTTGTTTGGTTTACAAGTTTTGAGAAATTTTTTTGGAAAAATTTGTTTGGTTTGATTACTTTTAAAACTTATTTGTAGAGAAAATTTTCCAAAATTTTTTCAGAAATACAAACCAAACGAACCCCTAGTTTTTGCAGGCTTGATCAAATTCTTCAAATTTGTATAGCGCCTCATCATGTTTAGCAACGTAGGCCGATTGTAAATGTAGCCATGTACTGCAATACCCCTTTCAAATGTCTTTTTCAGTCTAGGTATCTTGAAAATGTCTTCTAACATCAAGTCCAAACAATGAGCAGCACATGGTGTCCAATACAAGTATTCATACTTAGCTTCCAAAAACCTCCATATAATGTAACAATAATGAAGAATTATTATTTTCAAGTTTTTAAATTTTAAATACAAAACAAACTATGAGTAAACAATTTTGATGTAAGGAATGAGGAAATATTCTTACCCGCCAACACATTAGCTACAGCACTATTAGTGATAACTTGCACCACATTTTCTTTTCCAACTTTCTCCACAAACTTGTCTAGTAATTCAAATAGCTTTTGCCCATCCTTTGAATAGCTAGAAGCATCAACCGACTCAACAAACATGGTTCCTCTTGGACAATTAACTAAAAAGTTAATCAATGTCCTTCCTCTCTTATCAGTCCAACCATCAGCCATTATGGAACATCCGTATTTTGCACAATCCTCTTTATGATACTTCATCAAATCTTCAGTATGTTTCACTTCTTTTTTGAGTTGGGTAACCCGCACTTCATGATAAGTCGGTGGCTTCATACCAGGACCATATTGGCCAATGGCTTCAATCATTGGTCCAAAACTCTTATAATTTACTGTATTGAAAGGGATACCAGCATCATACATCTACCTTGCAAATCTTTGCAGTGCCCGAGCTCTCATTTCTTTTTTGTAAGGGTCATTTGCATCAATTTTTGTTTGTTTCCCTTTTGGTTGGTCCTTTCGATTTTTCACCACTGATTCAGGATTGGGTGTGAAGTAAACATCCATAGGCCCTTTTCTCTTTGGCATTTTTGATTTTGATTTGGATTTGGATGAACCTTGGCTACTACTTGTCAACTTGCGGTGTTGATTGACAGTGATCTCAACGACATCATCATCTTCATCTTCATCTTCCATGTCCATGTCATCAAAATCAGGCAACATGTTCATTTCTTCTTTTTGTGTCTTTTTTTTGGACATGAACTCTCTAATCTCTTCTCTTACATGAGAAGGACACTTCGGACAAGCAGTAACATTCCTATAACCTCCCGCAAGGTGTTGTTTCACCCGGCAAACACCTCCATTTGATACTTTACCACAAAAATTACACTCAAACTTGTTTAAATTATTCTCCTCTACCAAATGGGCATATTGCCACGCCGGATCTTTTCTATTACTTTCCGATGTCATTTTCTACTTAGTACTTACTACACAACACAAAAAATAAATAACAGAAAAACAATTTCAGTATAATGAATGTAATGTATGTTATGTGATGAATTAATTAATGTGTGTAATGTATGAATCAATTTTCTATTTTTTTAATTAATGATGAATTAATTAATTAATGTACATTACATTCCATTACATTCATTCCTATGTTACATTATTTTTTCAAAAAAAACTTTGACCAATTTATTAATTCATCACATTAATAAATTGAGTAACTTATGAATCAATTTATCAATTATTAATCAATCAATTTTCTATTTTTTTAATCACAACACATTAATCACAACACAATAAATTGATTAATCTTTATTAATCAATTAAATTCTTATTAAATTCTTATTAATCACATTAATCACAACACATACAACACATTAAATTCTTATTAATCACAACACATTAATCTTTTCTAATTAATTAATCAATTTTCTATTTTTTTAATCAACTTATGAATCAATTTATGAATTAATTAATGTTATGATTCAATGTATGTAATGTAATGAATGTATGTAATGTATGAATTAATTAACTTATGAATCAATTTTCTATTTTTTTAATTAATGATCAATTAATTAATTTCAGTATAATGATGAATCAATTTCAATATAATCATAATGAATGTAATGTAATGTATCTATTTTTTTTATTTATGTATGTATGAATTAATTTATTTATTTATGTAATAATCATAATGAATGTAATAATCATTAATGAAAAAAAAATAAAGAAAAAGAAAGTCGAAAGAAGAAGAAAAAATTAATAATTGAAAAGAAGAAGAAAAGGAATGGACTGAACTGAAGGAAAAAAATAGACTCAAATAATTGGAAAAAAAAAAAAAAGAAGAAGCAAAACAAAAAAAGTTGAAAAAAAAAACAGAGGACTGAACTGAAAGTCGAAGGAAAAAAAAGAAAAGGAAAAAAAAAAAAAATATGAAAGTCGAACAACCAGTGTCGAAGACGAAGAAGAAGGAGAAGGGGAGAGAGAGTTGAACCTGCGAAGCCGAAGTCGATCCAGTGTCGCAGTCGAAGTCCAGCTCTTGTGTCGCAGTCGTAGTCGCAGACCAAGTCCAGCTCCAGTAGCTCAAAGTCGATTGTGAGGCGAAAGAGGGAGAGACGACTTCAATTAGGGTTAATCTGAGTCCTATTTGGCTCATATGGTACATGAGTTCTGATCCTCTGTGATTACGAGCCATTCGAAAGGTTCATCTGAGTCGCATTTGAGTCGTTAGATCAGATCTACAGATTAAACACTCAGTCACGCCTAGGCGAGGGCCTTGCGCCTCTCTCGCCTTGCTCAAGTCGCGGCTAAGGCACTAGCCTGGCTCAAGTCGCCTCGCCTGGTACCTGTACAGGCGCAGATGGTGCGCCTCGACTCGCCTTGCGCCTAGGCGCGACTTTGACAACACTGATAGAATTCATGGGTTTATTTTGAGTGAAACAATAAAATAGCTGTAAGTTAGCTAAAAACTATTCTACTTAGCTCAATTATCATTAAGCATTCTCTGTTCCTCTCCCTGTTATTTCTTTAGGACATTACAAATGAGTTTATTTATTTAATTCCATATTGGGATAACTTACTGTTTTAAAAGGAAACCTTTTCTGTCTATTGAAAATATTGGTCAGTGTTGATTTTCCACAGTTTTGGGCCGTTGCTGTCCACTTTAGCCCCTCCATCCTGATTGATGTTACCATCTCTTCCTGGCCTTCTTCGAGATTTTGACCCTTGGACTTTGAGACATGTTCATTTGCTATTCTATGGGAGGACAAATATAATTTTGTACAGATCTTGTTGACTATTTTATATATTTATGGTGCCCATATTGATTAGTCCATTCAATACTATAATGTTTAATTTTGATGAAGAAAATGAAAATCTACTGTTTTTTAGTTGACATCTTTTATTTTGAGTACATAATTTTTAAAATTTTCATTTGAGGTTTGACTTTACAAGGTGACTTTTATTTGCATCAGAACTGGGAAGAAGCTTGGGTGGACGTTCGATGGCACCAGCCATGTATTGAGTGGTGTAGTTCCTTGTGGCGAGCAAGTGACATTTATTTTGTAGTCATTTGCTCTATACCCCCACCATAATGTGGAACTTTGCATCCAATTGCATAGGTGGCAACATTGGACTCAAGAATGAGTCTACAAGGCCAATCGAAGGTGGTTTGGAATCCTCAGACGATGAAGATTCTTCGAATTCTAGCAGGGAGGAGGGACTAGAGTGCCCGATATGCTGGGAATCTTTCAACATAGTTGAGAACGTGCCCTATGTTCTATGGTGTGGCCATACTCTCTGTAAAAATTGCATTCTGGGGCTGCAGTGGGCTGTTGTCAAATTTCCCACTTTACCAATTCAGCTTCCACTTTTTATCACCTGCCCTTGGTGCAATCTCTTATCCCCCCGTCTGGTTTACAGGGGAAATCTGAAGTTCCCTCGCAAGAACTTCTTTCTACTGTGGATGGTTGAGAGCCTAAATGGTGATAGAGTGAAGTCTCAGTCTGCTTTCTGTGGGGATCATCCACCAACATGGATATCAAATGGCAAGATAGCACCGGGGAGTCAAGTAAACCACCCTGCTGTCAGGAGGGATCAATATAATCACTATTCAGAATCATCAGGATCAAATCATGATCATAACGCTATCAATAATTACCTCACTGTGGAGAGACTACACGATTCTCTTAAAAAGTCTCTGGTTTTCTTTGTTCAATTAACAGCAAAGTTCCCTCTGGTTCTTATATTTCTTCTGATTGTCTTGTATGCAATACCTGCCAGTGCAGCCATCTTAGCCTTGTACATACTCATTACGGCTCTATTTGCTCTTCCATCATTTCTAATCCTGTACTTTTCATATCCTAGTTTGGATTGGCTGGTTAGGGAAATGATTGCTTGAGATGACATTTGTCCTGCAATGGAAGTTTGCCCAGATATCTCTGTGTCTGAATCACATCAGTGGTGTAATTTCACGACTCCATTTGTTTCAACATCCTCATCTGCCAATGCATAGTGGGTTTGTGTATATGTGGGTGCAGTTGAAAGTGATTGTCTACAAGGTTAATTTCTGGTCAGAAGCCTGTTAGTTTTCTTGTTTGTACAAACACTTGTGCTTATAAATCTATTTTCTAAGGCATGCTTTTTTTGTTTGTTTGTTTGTGTGTGTGTGTGGTTCTTTTGCCTTATGGTGAGAGTCGTGTGAAAATAACTGGAAACTGCTTTTCAGTTTTGTTGATGGGTGTAAATTAGGTGTTGGCAGGAGCATCTATGACGAGTGAAATTGTGATTTTACGGTCTTCGTTTGAAGAGTCTTCGATGAAGTGCCTTATACATGAATTGGTTTGTTAATGTGGCACTGAATGTACCCATCCATTATTTGCATTGCTGCTGTTGTTTTGTTCTTGAATCTCTATGCAGAAGGGGCAGGTCTTGTGATTGCTTGACTCTTAACCATTAACTTAGTCAATTAAAATAACCAAACATAGGTTGAACTGTATTAATAATATTTACAATCAGGCTGGTTGGTTTTAATTTTTTAAAAAATGAGTTTTTTTATTTTTTGTTTTTTTTTTAGTTTTACTGAATATTTTTAAAATTTTAAGTAATTTTTTTTTATTTTTTTAGACACACATTACTTAGATGTATCCAAAAAGTAAAATATTTATAAAAAAACAATAAATACACAAAAATATGAAAAATGTATTGAATTCTTTTTTTCATTTTCTTTTTTTTTTTATATTTTTGGTATTCAATGAGTTTTCTAAAGATTTTTTTCACAAATATTATACTTTTTAAGTATATTTATGTTAGGTGTATCTAAAAATTAAAAAAAGTTGATTAAAATATTAAAAAAATTCAGTAAAAAAAAATACATAAAATGATTTTTTTTAAAAATTTTTTGAAAAGTAAATCTTAAAAGGGGATTTTTTTATTTTTTTAGGGTCCCTGATATTAAGATTTTATAGCATAAAGGACATCTAATATTTTTATTAGGTCTAAGGTCCCTCAAATCAATCCAAAGAAAATTCGATCTAGATAATTTCTCTGGACTTCTCTCCAGAGAAATTCTCAAATTTTCTCTGGACTTCCCTCTTCAAACCAGAGAAATTTACACAACTCAGATTACACAACCCAGCTTTCGTCCAAACCTCCTTAGCAAAATCACATTCAAACAATCAGTGTCTTACCACAGCTTCCCACAGATTACACAACCCAGCTTCCGCTCAAACCTCCTCAACAAATCACATTCAAACAAACAGTGTCTTACCGTCACATAACACCTATAAATGGAACACACCTTCCATGCAAATAAGAGAATTTCTCTGGTCCAAACTAAAGAAATTCAATTAAGATCAGAGAAAATTCAATCCAATTCAGAGAATTTCTCTGATTCAAACAAGAGAAATTCAACCAAAATCAGAGAAAATTCAATCTAAATCAGAGAATTTATTTGGTCCAAACCAGAGAAAATTTAATCCAACTCAAAGAATTTCTTTAGTCCAAACCAGAGAAATTCAATCAAAATTATAGAAAATTCAACCTAAATTAGAGAAATCAAAACACAAGTCAAAGCACATAAAACTCAAAATTTCACTTTCTTATGTTTTCCTCAGCTTTCCAGGCAACCAAAGAGAGGCAACCAAAGAGATGATATACACAAGGAAAAAGGTATTTTATTGAGTTTGATACACATATAAAATATTCAATTTTGCAATTAAATTCAGATACTCACAGTTTCCTCTTGTTTTTTCACCTTCTTGCTCTTATTCTCTTTCTTACTTTTACTTTTGCTCTTCAAATTTGTCACCGCAACTTCATCTTCTTGCAACAGCAACGAAGAATGATTGACCTTCAATTTTGAGTCGTTCCGTTGGTTGGAGCTACAAGCTCGTAGCGGACTTGGTAGCGATCGAAGTACATCGGCGCATGCATTGCCTCTATGACCTGCTCGACGGCACCGGTGACTAGATGTCCGATTCCGTCGCTGGAAATCAGAGTGATTGCCCTCAGAGCGCCATCTTTGGGTCGGGGCATGTACGTTACGAATCGTGATGGTGATTGAGTGCGGAGTTGTTTGAGGCTGGGTGTAAATTGATGAGCCATTGATGTGGAGGACTTTGATTCAATTTTTGATTGGATTTCTTGGCAGAATCGGTGTAATAACCCTCATTCTTGTCTTAGTCACGTTCATGTACATTTACATGATTTTGTCTTGTCGAGCTTGCATTTGTATACTTTGACTTGTTTGCCTAAGTAAAGGTCCCTGTCTTGTTTTGTGCTTATGTGTTTTGCCTAAGTGTTATATGCATGCTTTGTTCCTTGCTTGGTGTCTCAAGCTTAGGTCACACCCTTGAACCTCTTACACCTGGGACCATCTTGGAACCACCTTGGTTGACCTCCACCGTCACCTAGGCATACTGGCCGAGATGTCATCATTTAGGTCGAGGTGTGCATCACCTAGGCCGAGATGTTATCTTCTAAGCGTCCTAGATCTTTGATCCTTGCACCCAGTGATCTTGTTCCTGGACTAGTATGACCTAGACCGAGGTGTGGCACATCTAGGCCGAGGTATGACACAACTAGGCTAAGTGTTATCCTTCCTGGCCGAGATCAGTGAGACCTTACTTGCCGAAACCTATGTCCTAATTCGAGATCATTGCCTTGTCAGAGTGTCCATGCCACCTTACTTGTTATACACACTTTGTCATGCTCTTGTCTTTTCATTTTGACACCTTTTTGAGGAGATCCAATCCGGTGATGCCACGTGTCCCAACAGAGGGTTAAGCCAACTAGCAGTGAGAAACCCACATCATTTGTCATATCTTTGCCTTTGAAGAGAGAGAAGCTCTAGGAAGAGGAAGAGAAGTTCTTAGAGTAAGAGAACTAGATTTCCAAGCTTGATCCTTAGAGTTGAACCGTTTGATCCATATTTTGAGGTTAGATTTTGGATCTACTCTTGTTGTTCCTTATGTTGATATCATCACATTGCATGATCTAGCATGATTCATGAGTCATGCATTGATTTAAAGTTTGGTTTTAGAAAGAGAAAGTGAAGTTTTTGTGTTCTTGAAAGAAAACCATATTTTAATCCGAAAGTTTATGCCAAGTCCTATGTTTTGTGTTTGTTTTCATGAAAACTTCAAGTATGGGTACCCAATCCATGTTTTAACTCATTCCATAAAATCTCAGATTTTGGAATAGAAGTTATGATTTTAGCATTCATGTTCTTCACGTTTATGTTCTTCATGTTCTTTAAGAGGAAACCCAGATTTCCAGACTTCATTTGCTAAGTGTGGTCACTGAGACCCACTTTTGCCTAGATCCCGTACCTAGGCCAAGCATCGTATCTCATCTAGGCCTAGGAGACTACACCTCGGCCAGGAGGTGTGGGACCTCGGCCAAGACTTCTTGAGTTTACCTAGCTAGGCCATTTTGGCCTAGATCATCTCTGTGCATCCATTCCAAGACCTAGTTGGTACCCAGCATGTTTTCCCTAGAAGAAAAACAGTGTTTTGATTCCCAGCACATGTTTTGCTTTGCCTTGACTTAGTTTTGGAAAGAAATGCCGGAATCATTTTCATTCATGTAAAGTTTGTTTTTGAGAATGCATTGCATAACCATCTTTGAACATTCTTTCTTGTCTTCTAGAAATGCATTCAGTGGACTTTGCCATGTATTTGTAGGTCTTAGATCCTTGCCTTAATCCCTACACCCGAAGAGCTATGTGAGTGGTATTTTTAATAAAGTATGTTATAATGTTTTGATAAAGCTTGGTTTTGCTTTGTTTTGGAAAAATATTTGATCAAGTATGAATGATTATCCCTTAATTTTTTGTATCAAGTATTATGTTGTTTTGATGACATTCTTGAAAGGTCCTTTCGTGCTAGGGGACGTTAAGCCTATGTAGTACCTTTGTTTGAGATATCTCTTTGCCATCGACGGTCATGTACAGATAGCACCACCAACGGTCTTGTACGGGTGGATTTGTCTAATCGATTCCGGGTCGGTTATTCCTTTGTTTTGTCAGGAATGTCATCCTTTGTATTATGTAGATGTTAGTAAACATCCTAAGAGGCTTTGAAAGACTTTGATTGATGAACTTGATGCATCCCATGTTTTGTTACAAGTTATGATATGTATTGTTTTAATGAAGATCTCGGATATCATTCATTCAAATTTTTATTAATTTATATCATTCACTGAGTATCCAAGCTCACCCTCCCTTTTATATATATATAGGTGACGAGCAAGAAGGCGGTGACGCCTTAGATGTTATGTGTAAGATGTTTTGGATTCATGTTTTGTTAGCATCTTGAAGATTATGCTTCTTAGTTTGTAATTCATGTCTTTTATATACTTCGGCTTGAGAAACCTTTTGATCAAGATGTAACATGTACTATATTTTATTTGTATTCAAGTTGTAAAACCATGTTAAGATGTATGTCATTTCATTTGATCTATGCACAACTCTTATGGACTACTTAAATTTAAATTTGCTTCCGCACATGTAAGCCCCATATGTATACTATTGTGTGTGAATTTTTGTAAGTTGGCCTTTGGTAATCTCGGATTACTGGCCATCACGACACCATTCTACTAGGGGCGGCATGGGTCGTGACAATCGGAGAGGTTTGAGAATGGAGAAGTTGGTAGAGAGAGAGAAATGAGATTTGTTTTGGGAGAGTCAAATTTCTCTGTGATATATGGGAGTGAAGTTGAGGGACTTTAGACATTATAAAATAATATTGTGGATCTCTTCCATTACTAAAAATGAAAGAGGAACTTTACACTAATTTTCTTATCTTAAAAATCCAAACCAAACAAGCTAATTTGATTTTTGGACATAATGTTGACAACCCTTAATTTAAAATCAAGAAAATGTTTAAAGCAATAAAAACTTCCAAAAACATTAATAATGCCATTAATTGTAAGGTTTTTTTTTTGTCCCAACCAAAATTGCTTTTGGCTTATTTTGGTAATTAGGAAATCACTTCTCCATTTTTTATAAATTATTTTTTACATATTTTTAAAAAAGAAATTAAACAAACTTTTTTTTTTCTTAATTTCCAAAACAAGCCATGTTTGTTGTTTTTCACAATAAAATTCTCAAAAAACATATTGTCAAAACCACTTCAATATTGAAGCTTTGCCCGTTAGGACAACATATGGGGTGTTTGTTTCAGCTTTTCAGAGTCAATTTATGACTTTTAGTTTTGAAAAAATTATTTTGGACTGTTTGGTTAAACTTATTTCAAACAGTTTCTGATTCTAATAGTTTATTTTAACTCAAAAAAGCTGATTTTGAGAAGCTGCTCACCCCTTACTTCTGATTATCAGTTTCTGCTGTGGACATGTTAATTTATGATTATACTCTTAAATTTTTTTATTTTTTATTTTTTTAAAAATAAAAAAAGACTCAAATGGACTATAGATTATTATTATTATTATTATTATTTTTTATGAGAAATGTAGACAAACAAAAAATAAAAATTAATTGAAAAAGTTATTTTATAGCTTATTTAACAAACACTACTCAGAAACTTAAATCTATAATCTAAAAGTTACACCAAACAGATTAATAATTTTTTTATTAAAGTTATAATTTATAATCTGTTAAGTTATAATTTATAAGCTGTTTTAACAGCTACACCAAGCAGTGCCATAGTAGTGGTAATTTGTGGAGACTTATTTATTTATTATTTATTATTTTTTATCTTTTCCGTCCTCCACAATAAAAAACCCTCAAAATCCAAGTAGGACAAACCCGCATGGAACCTCCACGTGTCACAGATATAGACCTGTAAAACTGAAACTTTGCGATCCTCTCAGTCGAATCCTAGTTCAATATCTACACCCTCAATGAACTCTTGAAGATTTTCGATTCAAAAAAACAAAAATGGTGGCATTTGTAGCTGTTTCCTCCCCAAAATCAACTGTTTTCCAGAATCCAATTTCTTCCAGAGTCCCAAATTCCAACTTTCTCGGCGGATCATCACCATTGAAAGCACTTTGTTTACAGGTTAAACCTAGCAAGACCAAGAACAGAGATGTCATCAATTTAGTACTTGCTTCATCGAAAACCACCACCACCACCGCCGCCACCGGAAGCGGTGGTGGAAGGTTCTATCTGAATTTCACTGGGTTCCCTTTCCCACTTGGTCCCTTTCTCAATCGGTGCACTATCAGGACTGAGGTTAACTTCTTCTTCTTCTTCTTCTTCTTCTTCTTCTTCACCTTATCTTTGTTTATATGTATTGATACACACATACATACTTATAGGACTCTGGTTTTGTCAAGTAGTCTTTTAATTTTATAGCATTGATTTTATTTGAGGTTTCAATTCTTATATATATTCTCAAATGAGTTATATTTGGGGGTTTTGGGGTACTTGATTCCTCGGCTGATTCTTGTCAAGGCTCTTATCATTTCAGTTTTATTGATATTTTTTGATATTGTTCTGTAAATTCTATGCTTTTGGTTTGGTTAACTATGTACAACTCTTCTTACTCTACGACTTGAGTAATAATGGAATATAATTAATAAATAAGTCTCTCTGGCATCATATTTATGGCAAAGGAATATAGATATGTATTAGATAGGATAGAACATAGTATAATGCCTCTAAAATGCATTGGGAAGCCGCCTACACTGAGAGTAATGCTATACAAAAAACAAAGTTTAACTTGTCATTTGAGTTTGTTATAAGGACAATGGTAGTGTATGCAATTTGCCTTTAAGAAACTAACAAGCACTTTATTAAAGTAACATAGTTTAAAAATAAATTAATAATAAAAATCTATTACTTAAACCCTACCCATGTTATTAACCACATAGCCATGTTATTAACCATGTACCCATGTTAATTAACCACATACCTGAGTTATTGATGAAGTTTCCCGCAAAGTTCTTGCGTTTACCACACGTAATCTTTTCTCGTATCTAAGCTTACTTTGTAAAGCAAACTTGAACTAAAGTAACAGCAAAAGTTTTCTCTGGACTTTACAATTGGAAATCTTCCTTTTCCTGTTTCCATGGTAGTGTAGGTTCCCACAAATATGATGTTAGGGGATGTGTATGATGATGGTTCACAACATTGTACAAAAATTCACCTAGAACATGGTACAATTGGGTAGGCTTTTTTCAAATCTCATTTGGTTGAATGCGATGAGCTAGTGGCAAATGCAGGAAACTAGAAAGGTTCTCTTTTTATCAAATATGGACAGGTTATATCTTTTAAAATGCACTTCTGTTATAAAGAAACCCAGTAAATGAGATTAATTCCCACCACATTATGGAGTACTCAACGGGAGCACTGTTGTATACTGATAGTAGTAATCTATATTATGACCTTGGAATATCCATAATAGAAAGAGAAATGGATGTGCTCACAAAATGTGCTGATCAACTTTTCATTGTTGGCATGCATCTTCAAGTGGTAGGTTGACTAGTCATCAAGCATTAAAAGACTCTTAACTGAGGTACAGAGCAAATTTTCATTTTGAAGGGGAAAAAAATTATGGAACTATCTCATTCTGTACTTGAATTTGTGCTCTTACTTGAATCTCAGGCTGTGAAAGGATGCATATGGCTATTTGAACAAGAGCAGGCACTGGGCTTCAGCAGTGTCTCGACAAACATTCGAATGACGGTCATCAAGCTCAAATCTGGAGGATTATGGGTCCATGCACCCATTGCTCCAACCAAGGAGTGCATTCAGGTCCTATTTTGTTCTCTCATTCTATTCATATATTTGATAAATGCTTTTAAGACACTTAAGCTGCATTTTAGAGTCCAATGGAAGTTGAAGCAATTCCAATTTGTTCTTAAAAATTAAATGTTCATTTCGGTCATTTCCGTTCAATGGCATTATAAATAGTTCATTTACTAATATTGAATGGTATGTATTATATTGTCCAAATGCTTTTCAAGAACCCCTATGTCACCTAAAGATAAATGGCGACACATACTTGCTGTTGCCAACCCCAATATTTGCTCTGTACATGCAACCCATCATTTAGCGACATCTCTGTGTTGAATGATACAGAACAGTTTTTTCAAGTGCCTTTGACTTAGGATGTACCCACTTTTGTTGATTAAAAAGAGCGCAAAACCTTAATTCTTCAGGCTTTCTTATTGTTATTTATTTGTGTCCATTTCTTGTGTACCTGCACTTTGATTGGAACCTTATCTTTACAAATCTCTCTTGCAGCTTGTGAAGGAGTTAGGAGCTCCAGTAGAATACATTGTCCTGCCTACATTTGCATATGAGCATAAAATATTTGTTGGCCCATTCTCTAGAAAGTTCCCCCAGGCTCAGATATGGGTGGCACCAAGGCAATGGAGCTGGCCACTGAATTTGCCACTCGAGTTTTTTGGAATTTTTCGTGCCAGAACATTGAAAGATGGGGATTTGTCAACCCCGTGGGCTGATGAGATTGAACAGAAAGTTCTAAGCTCACCAGAAGTAGGTAACATGAACTGCATTAGCCTTCATTTCAAACTTCATCTTGTTGGATTACTCATTTATTTTTGTATATATTTTAGGAATCGGGCCTTACGTGGAGGTGGCATTCTATCATAAGCGTTCACGAACGTTACTAGTGACGGATGCTGTAATTTATGTCCCCAGTCAGCCACCCGAGTGTATTAGCAAAGAATCCTTGCTGGCTTCTGCAAAGAATGGCTTGGCCGTGAAACTTCTGAGTAAAGGAAAGGAAGTTCCTCAGGAACCAGTCGTTGACAACAAGATGTACAGACAAAAAGGTTAGTCTTAGGCCATGTTTGGCATTCTCTAAATTTATCAACTTTTTTGCTGAAAAAGCCAAAAGTAAAAAAGCATGCTTGGTTTGGCTAAAAAAGCAAATTTTCTATTAAAAAGAAGAAAAAAAAAAACTTTTTTGGGGGGAATGTTAACAAAAGTGTTAAAAGATGATTTTACCCTTCATACTTTGAGAAATTATACTGTCCCTTTGGTTATGTTAACAAGGGCTACACAACACTATACGGGTAATATGGTTAATTCGCACTAAAAAGCAGAAGTTTGAAAAAACCTACAAAACTTTCTCCATAAATAATAATAAATTAGCAATTACCAAACGCATCAGTTTTGCCAAACCTCATTTTCGTCCTCTATTATTGTTCTGGCAGCTTGCTATATGTTTGATAGTAAGTAAACTTTAGAAGATGCTGATGCAACATGTAGGCAAACATGTGCCAGAACCTATGAAGCACAGACACCTCTCCAAGGGTTGCGTATCAATGTCGAACAAGTGTTGGACACGGACACTTAATGGACACGTGTCCGACACGCAGTAGAAGGTGTCTAGTTTTTTTTTTTGCAGCCGGACACGTAATGGACATGTTTGGGACATCTCGGGGTGAAAATCATAATTTATGAAACTTCAAGTGGGGGTCAATTTGTAAAAAACAAAAATTAAAGCAAACAAATCAATTTGTAACCTAGAATCGAACAGAGAGAATAGAAGAGAGTGAGAGAAAGGCTCGTCAAACACACATGGTCGCTCGTTAATCGTAGCTCGTCGCTGCTCGTTGTTCTTGCTGTTATCCAATGTACAACTTCGATATTCTTCTTCGTTCAAATCTTCTTCGATCTTCTCTCTCAGTCGCTCTCTCTCTTCTGCTCTGCTCTTAGACTTTTATTTTCTTTTTTCTTTTTTTATTATTTTGTATTTGTTGATTGAAACGCCTCTCTCTCTCTCTCTCTTTCTTCTTCTTCCTTTTTTTTTGGATTTTATTTTATTTTTTCTTCTCTCTCTCATCCACTATTATTTAATTATATTCTCTTTTTTTTTTTTTTTTTTTTGCTGATTAGTTTTGTTTATTTTTATGATATGTGTTTATTAATTTTATTATAAGAACCAATTTTTAATTTTGAAACAATGGCTACTACAGGTGGTAGTTCTAATGACATATCTGATGATGATTTTGATGAGAACAAACCATTGTGGAAATTTATAACTAAATTAGCAAAACCTGGGGAAGGAGGAAATTACCAATGAAATGATATATATGATGTTAAATCAATGAAATGTTTAATTTTAATAGTGTTATTTTGTATTTTTTATTACCTTTCAATGATTTTTTTATTTATTTATAATTTTATGAAATATAATAAATAAATTTAATTATATATATTGAACGTGTCCTTAGCGTGTCGTGTCTTCCATTTTTTGAAAATTTGTGTGTTTGCGTGTCCGTGCTTCATAGGCCAGAACACTTGTGAATTGAACTAAGACTAGATTCTTGGTGCAGGGTGGGAGAGAATGGTTCTCCAAATCTTGTTCCTTGGTCCATCAAATCTTTTGGAACCCAATGCTAGCTTCGCTCAAATGTCGCAGAAGCTGATTGTTTCGCCCATTGTTAAGACATTGGTCTTCAGCAAAGTTCCTGAAAAGGTGGGTAAACTACTCTATCGCAGATTTTTCCTCATTAGGTTAAGAATAACTCTAGGAATACAAAAAAACCGGTCACAAAGCTGGGCACATGATGTATATGGATGGACAATATTTTTTAGAAGTAGGTTCCACCAATGAATTCTTTAAAATCTTGCCCAAGCCATGTTGGTTAATTTCCTGGGTGTTTTCACTTGAAATTGTAGCAACCAAATCGAGCTATTCAATTGTGATTGTGCTAAGAGTTTTAATTTTTGACCCTTTTGCATGTATCTTAAAAAATGTTCAGGTTAGGGACTGGATCGATAGCATAGTAAGGAACTGGAGATTTAGGAGAATAATTCCTGCTCATTTTGCTGCCCCAATAAATGCAAGCAGGTCTGATTTCTTAGCAGCATTCGCGTTTCTTGATGATCTATTGGGTGAACGATACGTTACTCGGCCTTCTCTCTCGCTCCTCTTCGCATCACTCATGGGTAAAGCTGCCAGTTACTTTCCTCCTGATGACATGAAGACCTTATCTTCTCTTGACCAGTTTTTAGTCTCGGTTGGAGCTGTGAAGAAGACTGTCTCAGGCCGAAAAAGATGATCAAACACAAGCTACAACTTCCTGTTAGATTTTTCATCTTAAATTTCAAACACCTGTATATGTAGTGCATTTAGTAAATTACATATGCCTTTTTTTTTTTTTTCAATTGCTCATTTTTATTTTTAATTTTTAGAAATGGAGGAAAAAATTTACTTAACAGTTATGATACCAGTGTTACAAGGGTGTCTTTCCTGATAAGGGAAGTGCTTGTATTAATCAATGCATTTGTCTAAGGTCTTGTGCCTATGATTAAACCTTTCTGAAAGAAGGAATAAAATAGGTTGAAAACCTTGGGGGGTCACCCTCCTTCACTAATATTATCTACAAGTTCATTGAGAGAGAGAGAGAGAGAGAGAGAGAGAGAGGAGCCATTTCCTAGTGGCCCAACACTATAGGAAAGAGTTGCCTTTTTGATTTTGTAATTATTGTACACTGAAGAACATGCTAGATCTGAAGCATGGTTGGATGAGTTTGTGGTATAGAGGGAGAGAGAAAGGAATCCAATGTGTGTGTGTGTGCGTTTTTTCTGGTACTAAAACCTTTTTTGTGGTACAGGGACACAGAACACTACCAGTTGGGCTATAATAATGCAACAATGATTCATCCCACTAAAAACATCACCACTAATAGCACTAATGCATTAAAAAAATAAAAAAAATAAAAAAAAATTACAACTCCAAGACCAAAACATCACATCATTCATGGCGGGACCCACTGCCACCTAATTAGTGGGAGCACTAATTAGTGCTCCCAAGCATTTTTCATAATAATGTCTGATGTTACTTTACGGGTCTCCTGATATTGAAATTATAAATTTCCATCCTAAAGATGAATTGATGGATGCGAAATTAAAATTATGCAAATATAGAGCATCTTTAATGGTGTGCTATCCTTGATGTCATTCAAATTTAGACAACAGTTTTTCCAAATTCATTTTTAACGGGATGTTGTCCTTCATCTCAAATTATAGCAATGTCAAAAACTTTGCGTAAATTTCAAATTTGCTTTAGGCAGGAATAGAGAATAGGAGTTAGGTTGCCAAGGCCCAACAATTATTTTGTTGGTCAAGGTATGGTTTCTCGTGTCCTCCATAGATTACACCACGAAAGAAATATGTTCGTTATAAGTCAAAAGAGGTTGTTTACATGTAAATTAATTAGGCTTCCATTAGGATGTGGGTTGATGTGTTGACGATTTTAGTTTGGGATTAAAAAGTCTCGTTTGGAATAAGTTTTTTGGTTTTTTTTTTTGTTTTTTATAACAGAAAAAATAAAATAATTATGATTTAGATGTGACATTTTGTTTTATTAGACTAAAAAACTTATTTTGTCTTTTTATTTCTAAAATAGTCCTAACCTAACCCAAACCTTCCTGCCAAACATAGCCTAGTTATCCAGTGTCACGGGTCACAAACATGAGTAAGGATCCTCTAGAGTGATTTTTTTCTAAAGTTTCAATATTGTGTGGTTGAGATTTACTGGCAAGTCACATCAATTTTTCTGATGTGACTTGCCAGTAAATCTCAACCACACAATATAGCACTTTAGGAAATTTTAGGGAAATTTCACTCTAGAGGATCCTTGGTGCACAAACATACCTCGCCTCTTGATTTTTACGGGACCACAGAAATTGTGAAAATGTGTTTGGATTTATTTCCGATGTATCAAAAAAAAAATGTGTTTGGATGAGTGATTCCTAAATTATGTAAACATATTATAGGTTAAGTGCTCCTTTGGCATTAGAGTTTGAATGATGTTGGGACTATTTTAGTTATAAAAAAAACAAAGGTGTTGTTTGGCAATTTTTTTTTTTTTTGGGTTAAAATTAATGAAATGATAGTTAATAAGACAAAATGTCATATAAAATTCATAGTCATTTCTCTTTTTTTTTTCCTCTCGCACAAACATCATATTTAACTATAAAAAAATCCAACCATCTTTGTAAATATAAATATTTTAGCCTACTAAAATAATTAAAAATTAAAATAGCCTCGTAAAATAGTCAACTTACCAAATGAGTCAAAAATAGGTTTTTTAGCTTCAGGCTAAAAGTTGTTACATCTAAATCATAATCATTATATTTTTTCTTTTATAAAAGTAAAAAAAATTAAAAAATTTATCCCAAATAAGACTATTTTAACCTCAGGTTAAAATAGTTAAAAAGCTAACTTCTATTCCAAACGAACCCAAAGTTTAATAAATGGAAAATAGTTTGGACCCCAGTGGGGGTGACCCCAGCACCCCACTGATTTTTCATTGGTTGAAATTTTATTTTATTTTATTTTATTTCTGGCTTGCTTCACAGTCTCCCACGTGGAAGTGGGGGTGCTGGGGTCACCCCCACTGGGTCCCCAGCATTACCGTTAATAAATTTCACATGTCGGACGGATATTAAAAGTAGTATCTCCGGATTTAATGTGGCTTCTCATGATATTTTTATTTTTAATCAAAATGCTTACTATTATCTTGATAATTTTAAAAATAAACATTGACACATCATTTTAAATATGTTTTACGAACAAATTTTTTGCTTGCAAATTATTTTGAATTTGTAGTATACTAGTATTACTCTATATAATTTTAACCAAACTAGAGCTGCCCATTTAAACCTACACACAACCCAAGCCATAAATTGAACCATTGTTTTCTTTTAAAAAATTTATGAGACACCTAGGTTGAGTGTGGGGTTATTTTAGTCATAAAAAGACAAAAGAGATTTTTAATTTAATAAGATAAAATATCACATCTAACCTATAATTATTATATTATTTTTCTTATAAAAAGTCAAAAAAAATTAAAAAATCTATCTCAAATGAAATTTTTTAACTCTAGATTAAAATAACTAAAAAGTCAAAAAATTAAAAAACCAACGCTCTTCCCAAACGAACTCCAATGTTTAAAAATAAGAGAAATTACAATTCAGCAATATTTTAAACAAATAATTAAATGTTTAAGATTTTTAATATTAAAGTCCATAAATTTTACAATTGATATAATTTTATTTGTTTTTTTAAACTTACATATTTCTCCTTTAAAGTAAATCTCTTTGCTTAAAAAACATTAAACATCTGACAGTATCTCAACTTGTGATTTAGAAATAAACAATCCGAATAAAGCTTAAGACCCGTGCGGCTGCTGGAATCCGGATCTTCGGTCGCACTCTCCTACTGCACTCTCCTGTCGCCCTCCAAAACGACGTCGTTTTGGAGGGTTTTTTTTTTTTTTTTTTCCTTCTTCTTTTCTTTTTCTTCTTTCTCTTCTATCTATGTTTGGTTTTGAAGAAAACCAGAGAGGGGGAGGGGAGGGGAGAGGAGGGGAAGAAGAGAGAGAGGAAGGGAGAAGAAGAGTTAAAGCAAACCACCAAGCATCATCATCAACAAACCCAGAAAAAAAAAAATCTGAAGCAAACCACCAAGCATCATCATCAACAAACCCAGAAAAAAAAAATCTGATTTGAAATTGGTAAAAAAAATTTCAAACCCAAATTTCAAATTTCAACAAAAATCTGATTTCAACAAAAAAAAGGGGAAGATCAGAGAGGAGCTTCCCAAAATTTCAAACCCAAGAACAAATTTCAAACCCAAAATCCAAGCTGTGTAAAAAAAAAAAAGGGGGAAGATCAGAGAGGAGAGAGAGATGGTGGTGGTTTGAAAAAAGGGGGGAAGATCAAAAATCTGATGGTGGTGGTTCCGTCCTCTGCGGTGGTGATGGTGGTGGGTTCCTCTTCCTTCTTCTCCCCTCTTCTTTCCCTCCCCTCCCCTCTCCTCTCCTCTGGTTTTCTTCAATCAACAAACCCAGACCGAAGAGAAAGAAGAAAAAGAAAAAGAAAAAAAAAAAAAACCCTCCAAAACGACGTCGTTTTGGAGGGCGATAGGACGGTGCGACAGGGGAGTGCGACCGAAGATCCGAATTCGCTGCTGCTGGGGGTCTCTCTTGATTGGTTAAGAAAATTGTTTTTTTTTTTTTATTTTTGTGGCAGCGCCCCAGAACTGTAATCAACCCTCAGGTTTCGTTTGAGATGTGAGTTAACTTTTTAGTTTAGTCTCGTTTGAGATAAAATTTTTAATTTTTAACTTTTTTAATTTTTGTGATAAAAAAATAAAATGATTATAATTTGGATATAATAATTTTTCAGCTCGAGTTAAAAAATCTTTTTTTTCTATATTAGTCCCAATTCACCCCTTACCCACATGCCAAACCAATGCTCAGGAGGGTTATTAAGAAATGATAACATCTAAGTTTGATCCTGGGAAGGATATGTTTAGTGCTATATAATAACATGATAACATCTATGTAAAGCTTAGCTTAGCCTGAAATTGATATAATTATATCATTAGTTGGAATGACCTCAAACTAACTTTATGCATTTCTGATAAGAAAATGATATATCAGTTTATTTTTTAAATTTATTTTCTAGATGTAATGATATGTAAGTGATATAATTAGTTAATAATTAAAAAGATATTAGAGAGATTGTTATTTTAGATATCCTATTTGATTGTTATATCATTGAGTTTGAAATTTAGATCTAATTTTTAGACTTGTATAGAGACGTCATTTTTGATGAGTTTGTTTTTTATAAAAAAAAAAATAGTTAATAGATTATGTTACTTTGTTTTAGAATTCTATTATACACACTCTCATACCATATATATACCCATAATTACGTGATTTTCTTCTTTAATTATAATCAAATTTCTTTTTAAGTTAGGACATTATTTTAAAATTTTGGTTATGATTTTTTTTATTTGATTATGACTTTTTTTTTATTCTTTTAATTATAACTTAAAAAATATAAAATTATAATATTTTCTTATACCTATGGTATACATTTTGGAGAGCAGAAACCATAGTCTTTCCCTACCTTGCTTTCATAACATAATAGGTGTGCCATTTATATAGGGTATATTACACTTTACCCCTAAAGTTTCATTCATTTCTTAGTTTGGCCTTTTAAGTTTAATTTTTCTCACTTTGGCTCTTCATGTTTACAATTCTTCTCACTTTGGCCCTTTAAGTTTAATTTTTTCTACTTTAGCCATTCATATTTGCAATCCATCTCACGTTGACATTTCATATTTGCAATCATTTCCATTTTATTCCTAAACTAACTTCTATAAAAAAAAAAAAACAGAATCTGCTACATCACTAACACATCAGCTCTATATGTGATGTAAAAAATTCACTAAAGATGCAAAAAATAAAAAATAGAAAACAAAAAAAATTGGAATTTTTTTGTCTTTAATATTTTTTTTGTCAAATTTATTCATAAACATTATTACATTATAGATGCATCTAGATTAGATGCAGCTAAAAAAATAAAAACAAATTTAACTAAAAAAAGAAAAAAGTTTACTAAAAAAAAAATGAAAATATACTGACTCAAACACTTATATTGTCAATTCTGAAATGAAAAATTTACTATCATTTTTTTTTTCGTCTTTAATGAACTTTTTTTTATTTTTTTAGTTAATTTTGTTTTTATTTTTTAGCTGCATCTAATCTAGATGCATATATAATGTAATAATATTTATGAATAAATTTGAAAAAAAAGTTCATTAAAGACTAAAAAAAATTTCAATTTTTTTTATTTCTTATTTTTTGCATCTTTAGTAAATTTTTGTATTAGTTTTAGTGATGTGACAAATTCTGTTACTTTTTTGTATGGAAGTTAGTTTAGAAGTAAAGTGGGAAGGATTGCAAACATGAAAGGTCAAAGTGGGAAGGATTATAAACATAAAGGGACAAAGTGGAAAAAATCAAACTTAAAGAGCCAAAATGGAAAGGATTGCAAACATGAAGGACCAAAGTGAGAAGGATTGTAAACATAAAAAGTCAGAGTGAGAAAAATAAAACTTAGAGGGCTAAAGTGAGAAATAGATAAAGCTTTAGGGGGACAAAGTGTAATTTAGCCATATATATATATATATATATATCCTACTTTTTTTTTAATATAAATAATAATATATTGTTTCTTTACTCAGATCTCCACCGTCCAGATCTCTCCTGAAATGGTTGCGTACGTAAACTGTTCAAAGTGGGGTGGAATGTGTTTAGTTTGATTTTGAGAGGTAAATTTAAAAAATTTTGGAAAAAGAGTTTAGAAATTTTTTTTGATTTGTTTGGTTATATATTTGAGAAATAGTTTTGGAGTACGAAAGTTTTGAATGATTTAATATTTTATTGTAGTTGAGTAGATATGTGTGTGAAAAAAAAAATGATTGAAAAAAAGAGAAGAGAGAGAAAAAGTAATTGATAAAGAGAGAAGAGAGAGGGAAGAGAAAGTAATTTTGAAAATTCTTTTTCAAAATCAGTGAACCAAACAAAATTTAAAAAAAAAATCCAAAATTTATTTTTCAAAAACAAACCAAGCAATGACTTTCGGCACAGCACCCAATAAGCAACTCCCACCTCAACATCTCTCGTGATATTGTGGCGATATGAAGCGATGAATTTATATATATATATATATACTTAGTAATAAATTAAATTTATTAGTAAAATAAAGTCAATATAAAAGCAAGAAAAAATAAATAATTTATGAGGTGAAAAATTTGGGTTATAGACACGTAATAAGCCCCACAAACCCTAATATGAGGTCATGTTCAGATTTTAAATTTGAAAAAAATTCAATTTTTGTTGATTTTATTTGATAAGAATAATTTTCTTATGATCACATTTCATAATTACTCAAGTTGGGAATAATCTTTAAGATGTTGTTTTCTACATTAAAAAAGGAATAATCTCTAATATTAGTGATGTCAATTAAATCATGGTAAATACTTAAATATTTGTTATTGTTCAAAATTATGTAAAAGTATGTTAGAAATAGTGAAAAAAAATTAATATAAATCATTTTGATTTTAGTAAAAATATATTGTAAATTTCATTTTTTGTTTGGTCCTTTTTATGCCTCCTTGGAACACTTGTATTAAAATTTTGATATCCAAATTTAAATTTAACATAACATTACATATTAAATAAAGAAAAAGGAAAAAAGAAGAAGGTAGGATTAGTTTAAATCTAAATTTAATCGTTGGACTAATTAGTCCTGTTTCAATTAGTAGAACCCTCCCCATATATATATATATATATATATATATATAAATTAATTGATTCCGATAATCGTAGTTTTTTTATTTTGTTTTATTTATCTTTAAGAAAAAGATAAATTACAAATATATCTCATGAGATTTGATTAAAATATAAATCACCCCTTATGGTTCTGGAAATTACATTCCACGTTTCTAATTTCATAACAATAGACCATTTTATTAATAAATCATGAAGTCAATTAACAATTTTTAATAATATTAGAAATATGTTTCAATTAATAATTCAGTAATTTTATTATTATATAGAAGAGAAATTATGAATTTTATTTTTTTAATTAATTCTATTAAATAAAAATTCTGGCAAAATGAGAGTATTCGTATTTTTTCAAATTACAAGAGACAATTTATATTTTAAACAAATCTCAAGAAATATATTTATAATTTACCTTTAGGAAAATAGATATCATAAAATACATTTGCCATTTTTTGTTAAAAACAATCCCAATAAAATAAAAATCTTAAGATCATTAGATGGATTTAATTTTTTCATATCTAACATATAATTTTATAAAATAAATTATTTATATTATTAAAACAGAATCCGTAATCAACCGCACATTTCAAGTTTTAAGCGAAGATAAGTTTAACACCAAAAAAAAAAAAAAAAAATTATTGTCAAAAAGTTGGTGTCAATGTGACGCGATATATGTAGGGCGAGTAATTAAGGTAACGTATGCGAGTGCGGGGTTTTCTTCATTCACACTTCCTTTCCCTCTATCTCTAATAAAGACTAGAGACTGTAACAAACGCACGCTCAACAATCTCATCTCATGCCCTGTCAAACCCAAAAACACGCCCTGTCAAACCCAAAAACACTGCAAAGACGTTAAAGACGTTGCTTGCACGATCTTTCTGGACCAAAAAGATATACAAAGTGATAGCAAAAAAAAAAAAGAAAAGAAAAAAAGTGGGCTGTTTTGTTTATCCTCAGTCTCTCATTTTCTGTTAGCTTTTTCTTCGCGTTCTGGTTAAGCACACAGATAGAGAGATATAGATAGAGATTGAAAGAAAAAATTTAAGGTAACGCGTTTTCTTTCGGTTTTCGTTTTCTCCATTAAATGCGTCCATTCCAAGTATCCGTTTTATATCTGTCTTCTAAACCACAATTACATATGACTTCTTCTCAACATGGGTTTTGTTGGAACCTTTGAGTTCAATTTGGTTTGATTGATTGATTTGCACTCGGTTTGTTCTTCAGTTTCTCGCCATTGGGATTTCCCGAAAAGGAAGAAGAAAAAAAAAGGTAGTATTTTTTTTTTTTAATGTGGGGGTTTTTGATTTACTTTTACTGAACAATTGAAGTGTATAAACATATGTGTCTATACATATGTATGTGAATTCATCTGGGTTTGATTGATTTATGTTATGATGATTGAATTTATAAAAATTGTTTTATTTGAATGAAGATTGTGGTGCTTCTGCTTTAGTATGCTTTCTGGGTATATACTGAAATGAGCTGAATCTGTGACTGATTGTTGGTTTTTCAAAGTTTTTTGCATATTATTTTGTTCATTGTTGATGAACTTTCTTAATTTTGCTGGGAGGGAAAAGCATCCCATTGTTCTAGTATTTGATTTCCATTGTTTTTTTTATTATCTAATAATTTATGTATGGTGGAACAATTTCTACCAATCACTTCATTTTACACCTAACAAACGAATGTAGATTGTTCAACAGCAATTTTTTTGTTCTTCTTTTCTTCTGCAAGCGACCTAGAAACAAACAAATCTGAGAATCACCTGTTCTTTATACCATAGACCTGAAAAGCTGTTAGATCCTTGGTCCACTTTGCTCCTTCATGTAAAGTGCAAAAAGACTGTTTTGCTAACACTTACACGTTTTCAATGATTTTTATAGTAATGAATGATTTTTGAAATATGAAGATGAATTGTGACATGAACAAGGATTGGAGAAAACGAAACTTTTAAAAAAAGGGTGACCCTGTGCATTAGGTTTATGCTAAAATGGGGTATAGAAGGGGACAAGATAAAGATATATATGTAGCCTTACCCACGTTTCTGGAGACTGTAATTAGCTTCTACCTCAAAACTTCCCCTAAACTCTAAAAAAAAAAAAAATTTTTTTTTTTTTTTAATGTTCATCAATTCAGATACACTCTACTTTTGGCCTTTGTTGATGCTAAATTACTGTTTTATTTAAAATTTAACTGTCCTTTAAGCTAAGTTTGGTGTGAATACACAAAATGCAAATTTGTCTATGCACAAAAGCAAAATGCTGAAAAAGTTATCATCATCATTGTAGTTCTCAAAAGCAAATGAGTTGAAGAAGCACTTGGTTTGGTAAATTCATCTCAGGAAGAAATTGTAATGTTTAATTTTGCTTTCAGGGTAGCTTGGGGACACTTTTTGCTTAGAACCATTTCTAATTCACCATATTATCAGGTTCAATCTTGGTGAGTGGCTCTTTCATCTGCTCAAAATTTATCAGTTCTTCAATGGTGCAGGGATTATTCTTCATTTAATCAGTCGAATCTCACCCCTCGCTTCTCTTTTTTTATTTCCATCATAAAAAATATCCATGGTTGGTTGGTTTGCAGGACATTTTTATTGCATTTACCTCATTTCGGTCAATGGATGAGGAGAGCATCAATACATCACAGACCCCAGAAATAATTGAGCCAGAGCAAGGCAATTTAGGAAGAAGCTCCGTGGGAATACCCAGTGATCCAAACGGTGGACATAATAAGAATCCTGATTATCGCAGGGCTTCTTATGGAGGCAATTTGAGAAGAAACTCCATGGGGAAACCAACTTTTCCAAACAATGGGCAAAATGCTCTCCCCCATTATATAAGAGCTTCTACTGGTTCTTTCCATTGTGTACCTAATTCAGGAAGAGACTCTATTGGAAAACCAAGTTCTCCAAACAGTGGCACTTCACATTATCTCAGAGCTTCTACAGGCTCTTGCCACGATTTCTGCAAATATGGAAGAAAACACGCGGCTGAAGTGAAGGAAAGGCGTTCTATACCGACAAGAGTAATAAAACCTCCTTTAGACAGGCAGAATCCCGAAGAATCTGGAGTCCCAGCAGAGAGAAAGACAACAAAAGGGGTCAAGCCCAAGCCTGCTCCATTTTCCAAAACCCCTTTCCCTGATTCCCACAGCATTTTTAAGACAGAAGTTCTATCTTCATCACAAAAAGTCGGAGTTCCTTCAAGACAAGATTCATCAAATGAGAAGAAAATGAAATTTTCTGTAAAAAGCACTCCTGTGAATCCAAAAACCATGACGGTGAAGCCATTGTCTTCCCTGGAAACTTTCAGAGGTGTGAATGGAGGGAGGAATGGTGAGATCAAGATGGGCAAAAATACGGGGACTTCTAAAGCGGCTGTGAAAAAAGTACTTGCATCCCCAGCAGCTTCATGCTCCCCCAAACCTTCCATCAATAGAGTTGTGAGCTTAAATCTTAAGAAAAGCCTGAAACTTGTGTCTCCTCTGAAGGATCAGAACACCATCAGAAAAGCTGAGCCTAAACAACCAAACAGCAAGAAGGTCCCAGAGAAAACCTTGCATGTTGGCAAGGTTGAAACTGAGAACGAAGTTCTGGAATCAACACAAAATGGTAATAACATTATTGATTCTCCACCATCTCTAGTGCTGTCATCACCACAATTTTCATCCCTCCCAATATCTCTACCTTTGTCATTTCACGAGGAAGAAGCTCAGGAGGAGGAATTTGAATGCACAGATAGTGAAGCAGATGAGTCTGGTGATGACTCTATCTCAGATAGCAGCGAAACTGTAAGTTTTCCCAAAGTAGAAACTTCAAATGGGAATCACAGCAGGGCACTTAGAAAATCTGGAGTTGATCGTTATGAAGATAAATATTGCACGCCTACGAAATTGAAGTTCAGGAGGGGAAGAGTGGTTGACCTTAAATCTGAGAATAGTGGTCCTAGGAGGCTCAGATTCAGGGGAGGAAGAGTTCTGGGGGAAAACCAAGATAACAAGGCCGATATTCAAAAGAGAAGGTTTAAAAAGAAAGGAGTTGATAATGATACAAATGGTACCAATTCTGATTCTGAAAAAGTTATTTTAAGGCATCAAGATGCGATGGGGAAGAAAGATGCGCAAGGTTTGTTTAATAATGTAATTGAAGAGACAGCGAGTAGGCTTGTTGAAAGTAGGAAGAGCAAGGTTAAGGCCTTGGTGGGCGCTTTTGAAACTGTTATCTCCCTACAAGAGACTAAACCTACAACACAAACTGTCACTTGATGGGAAACAAATCCTTCCTTCCCCCATTGCTTTTGGTTTTGTAAAGAAATGGTAGAAAAATAAATTGCAAACGCTATGCAAGTGAATTGCTTCAGTTGAGTTTGTAAAGCTTGGATGACAGAGCTGATTTGGGGCTCGTGTTTACTGATTCTGACATGCTTCATATCCATTTCTTGGAGGGTATGCTGCTGCTACTAGTGTCTTTTTTGAATTTTGAACTAATTTGGTTGATTTGTATTGTGAGTGAAGCTGGTATATACTCTTTAATTTCATCTACTTCGAGTAAGGGAAGAAAAATAACACATTTTGGATGTTGAGTTGTATTGTCTTCCTTCTTTTCCTGTTAAGAAATGGACTGTTTTTGCGGATTGTTACATCTCGTGTTCCCTTTTTTTTTTTTATCATAATGATTTGTTTTAGATTGGTTTATGATGTAGCTTGCTTGATTTAGTCCTGAAATTCAAGGATTCATGTTAAAAGAACTCATCATAATTCTTGATTTTTATGTTCAAATGAACTTATCAATCTATGTGATTCTTGATTATTGCTACTTCACTTTGGTAATGGACATATCTTTTGCTGATGGATTGCTCTTCAATTCTTGGTCAGTTAGTTGAAAAATAAATTTTGAAGATTATGGGTCTAACTCAAATGATCATGATTGTACATTATTCATGAAATCATATAGGTATATGATTATTGAATCAATTTAATTTTTTATAAATGATTTATATATTATTTTATAAGGTGAACAATTCAAAAACACATGAATGAAACTCATAGTGATTTTTACGGATCCAAATAATACCCTTCTATTATATAAAGTGTATACCTAAGCTGAATATTTTTCTCATTCTCCCTTCCAACCGACTAATTGCCATGTTGTTAGAATGATTTTTCTTTTCACTAAACCATTCAAAATTGCAAATCAAATTTCAACAATCATTAAATTATTCAAAAATTTAAATATAAAATTACAAACGTATATCATTTACATCCACCGCTAATTTGTATAAAGTTTTTATGACATGTTAAAAGAGTTATTTTAATTTACTAATAATGTCAAACTTTCTAGCAAATGATTTGATATTGTATAAGGTTTGACAATTGTTAAAATTCTCAACTCATCCTTTTAGTTCTACTTATTTGACATTATTTGAGCAAACTACAAGAAACTATATTTATAGTCTTAGAAAATGATTATCAAATTATAATATTATTATAAAATGTGTAATTTTATATTTTTATTATAAATTATCATGATTCTGACATAAAATAACATAACATTTGTCATAAAAATACATATATATATATATATATATATATATATATATATATATATATATAAAAAGAAAGAATATTCATATGTGACATTTTCTTAAATTTTGCATGTATAATACATGTTTCTTCAATTTGTCCGAGCAAAGCCCTTAGCATCACAATCCTACACGATTGCCATTCCTAAATTTTAGTGAAAAGATAATAGTAACAAAATGAATATTACAATTCTTTTAGAGGTACCATAACATCACATTGCAAATTATTATGAATAATATTATATGAACTAATTAATGTATTAATCGATGATGTTATATAATTTAAGAAATTTTTAGTATTTATAATTTGTATGATGAGTTGGGTTAATAATAAGAGTGGTGCTACACACACCAATTAATGTACCAACACTAATTATGACATTATTATTAACTGCACTCATTATACAAATTATAAATAGAAAAAATATCTTCAATTATAACATATCTTCATTGATACACTATTTAATACACTAATCAATATATATAACATTAATCTAATAATAATATTATAATTAATATTATACGTAATATCATCGAATTATTATTGAAAAAGAGGAGAGAAAAAAATCAAAATTAAACGACAAATCAGGAAAGAAGACAAGATAGCAACGTTGTGTAGTCGTCGACGATGACCCGACGGTCAATTGCACTGATGACAACCACTTGATTGGAAGACAAATAAGAAAAAGTAGGACCCACTGATCTGTCCACAATAACGCCACGTCACTGACGACATGTCGATATCCAACTGGCATAAATTAATTTGTCAGTGCTCTATACATGTGACAGTCTAGTTATTTTATACTTCCCAAAAATAATTTTTTAATTTTTTCTCGCAGGTATGGAACCCTCTTCATCTCTTCCCAATCCCATTTCTGCGAATGAGTCGCAGCAAAGCTCAGCGTTTAGTTTTTTATTTTTGCATGGACGAAAATAACCCTCTGGATTAGGGATATTTCAAGGCATTCCTTGCATGTATCTCGGTTATTTCTTGCTTTCTGGTTTTGCCCCAGCAAAACCCTAATATGTTGTCTTGAGGTGATGCTGAAAGAGAACTTCGTGAGCTGAGGTGAGAAATTAGGGCTTGGATTGAAATTTAAATCACGATCTTGTGGAGATTTATAGCCTTTACTTGTTGTGAACTTGAAATTAAGCTGTTCTAATTAGATTTGATTTGATTTGGAGTTGTTAAAATTGTTTTTTTTTTTTTTAAACTGTATTTTTTTTTTTGGAAATTGATGCTGATTATGTTAAATTTTTGTTGGAATGAATTGTTTTTTGTTTTTTGGGGTTTGGAATAGGGTTTTGTGAATTGTTCCTTGTCTTTGAAATCAATGTTGCTGCTACTGAGTTATGTGTTGAAACTTGGATATAGAAAATTTTATAATATTTGCTAATCTGTAAAGAGTAATAATTGATTTACATGGGTTTAATAAAAAACTTCAATTTTGAAGTCGAGGGTTTTGTGGATCTTGGACTGCTGGGGTTACTGACATGCATGGGAGGGAAATAATACTTATCTATGGACAAGAAAGAAAACCCGAATTGTTTTATCTTTATTTTCTATGATCCAAGTGATGGTCACTTGGGGGTGAGGTGTCGTGAGTATTGATTTTTTTTTTTTTTCCCGTCCCCTTTCCCGTCGTTTTAATGCTTTTTGATTTTATAGTAAAGGGTGTAGATTATGAATTTAACATATGTGGGCAGACTACTTGAGAGGTCATGATTATTGGAAACTGCAAAACGTGTGGATCTTTGTACTGGTTTGTAATTTCAATTGCAATGAAATGCTGATTATTAGACTATCACACAGCCTACTTAATGGAATTATAAGGAGCATTTCAACGAGATGTCAGATATTTTTGACCCTTACACAATTAGAAGAAACATCTCCCTGACTTGAAGGTTATCCTTGATATTTATCGCACAAAAGGCAATAATTAACTTCAACTTTCAGATAGACAACTTGTTGGACTTCGTTTGAACTAAGTTGTTGTCTGAATCCTTGAGATCTTTTCTTATAAGGCGAATATATTACTCGGCTTGTTGTGTGCTTCTCATGGAATTTAATGATTGTTATTTGTTGCTGCAAATTAAGCCGTAGGCATAGGCCTGCTTTGATTCATTCATGAATTTTGAGTGATCTGGGTGCCATTTTGAACTCTGTCTTGTCCATATATCTAAGTCTAATTGTTGAAAATGTTTATATGTGGAATGTTGGCGTTGAAGAGATGAATGATTTTGATTGCACATTTCTTTTGGGTACATGTTGCTGATGAATTGGCCTCACATTGTTTTTGTCACCCAGTAAGATGACATTGTAGTAGTTTGATCTTCAACTTGATCCTCAAGAGTGCTTGCTTAAACATTTTGTATTGGATTTTCAATCCTCGATATTTGTACTCATTTATCTGCTATATTGCTTCAGCAGCCTGATAGCAGCATGCTCTTGGAGCTCACCTTTCTCTATCCTATAAATTGCCACTTTTTACTGAGTTTGACATCTGTAAACTGATAAAGACCCTAGTGCTTGATTGACCTTGTCTGATGAGTATAACAGAAGAATTATTGGTGCATGTTGAGATTTTGGTGTTTTTAGCATTGAGTTAGGTCAACCAAGCCTATTTATTTTGGAATCTGAAATGTTAATTGCATACTTTAATTGATTCTATTTTGTAGCATTCACGGTTGTCTAGTTGATTTATTGTTTTCACAGTTTATATACTACTGACTTGTAGCCTTGGTCTGATTGTGTGGCTTAATTTTTTTCATTAACTCATCTGACATTACTAGGTGGAGACAATGATTTTAACGAAGCAGTATCGCTGTATGCACTCAACAAGCTGTACATGCACGAAAGGGCATCTAAATGAGGATGCGATCTTTCTAATTTTTCAGCACCTGAACTGGAATCCTAAGTTGATAGCAGCCTTTTCTTGTGCATGCAAATGGTTTGATGATGTTGCTAAAAGAGTACTCTGGAAGGAGTTTTGCAAAGCTAGAGCTCCGAAGATGATGCTTGATCTGCAATCTAGTGGGAGTCACAGTGTTGATGGGAACTGGAGGGCGCTTGGGAAGCTGCTTATTTACTGTTCTGGATGTACTAAGGGTGGCTTGTTCAATAATATTCATATTCCTGGCCATTTTGTTTATAGGACCCGTTTCTCTAGGACTTCAGGGAAAAGCTTTCTTTTGCCGCAATGCAGAACAGATGTGCTGTATGTGTCTGATCCTTGTGAACATCTTGACCAAGGGGAAGAGGGAGATGTGGGATTTTTCCGTGGAGTTTTCAAGTCATTTGCAATGTCAAAGGTTCGGAAGATGCTGATCAGCAGGGGGGCCAAGTTTCATCCAACAGAAGTGTGCCCCTATTGTAAGGCAAAGCTGTGGAGCATGCTGCAAGCAAAAATGGTACCGCAGAGTGCTAGCTGCAGGTTAGGTTCTTACGAAGATGCAATCGAGTATTACGTGTGCCTTAATGGGCATGTGCTTGGTATCTGCACCCTCTTGCCATTGTCTGATTCAGAGGCATCTGAGTTGGAGTGATACTTTGAACTGAACCCAGGTATATCTAATCTAAGCACACAGATTTTTCTTTCCTTTCTGGTTTTTCTTTTTTAAAATCAATAGGGTTCCTTTTCGTATTTGTCATGGAACTCTACCATATATATTTATTTAGTGTAATTTTCTACTTTTTCCTGAATGAACACCGCAAGACACTCTGCTACAATCTGTTAACTCTTAAAAGACCTGGCCTTTTTGTGTAGACATTAGGATTTTTATGAGATACAAACGAAGATTCTTTTGCTCGGTCACCTTTTAAACACAGCAACAAAAAATAGTACACACTCGGGGGGTGGTAAATAAGCCGAACTGAGTTGAGTATTGACCATGTTTGAGCTCTGGTTGAGAATGTAACATTGCAATTAGGGGTTTATCTTGAAAGTGCCTGATTACAATCAACTAACTATTTCACATGTGATTTATCAAAATATCATTGGCTTAAAGACTGGATTAACACCAGATTTGGGATGTAAAACCTTGCAGTCTTTTTGACTAGTGTTTTTTATGTAGAGATCACTGTAGATGTATTGTTGTTCTTTTATTGCTGTATATAATTTCAAATTTACCCAGTCAAGCTTTGCTGAGCCGAACCTCCTCTTGCTGAATATCAGGTCAACTGTGAGGGAAGTCAGATATTCGGGTTGTGCTAGGCTTGAACCACAAAACAAGCCACGACAAGCCTTTTGTGAGTTGAGTTTGAGCTACTTGCTGCTTGACTCGTTTTGCGTATAAAATTCAGCACCCGTAGTGAACAATATTACCTCAATTTTTAAGATATTTTTCCAAGTTTTGATTTTCTTGACTTTGCCTTGCCACTTGTAAGTTTGTTGATTTTCGCTTATGTGATGACAGCCATCTTCCTAGCTAAAACAGATCAATTAGTAATATGATGATCTTAATTGGAGGATCCGAAGTCTGCGAGAAATGGCCAAGATTCACTCCTGATTTTATGTGGTGTTGCCCATTGATTTGTATATTCGTCAACTGTTTTTTACTCAAAATTGTCTAACAAAATTATTATTTTTATTGAACAGGTTTTGGATCACTGCAATTATGGATTTGTTATCTGATGCTGGATCTTTGTTGTTGTTGCTTAAAGCACCAAAGACTTGTACAAATGTGCTGCTTCTCAATCTTTAAGAAGCTATGCCTAACCATTTTGTTATCGTCATCATCCTCAATTCGAAAAAGTTGTACTTTGAACTATGTACTGTGTAAATTGTATTGCCTAATATGTGTATTTGAATTTGAATATCAGACTGGGGTCTGAAATAATTTACAATGACTTAATTGTTTATGACAGATCAGTCTATTTGCCTATTTACTTGAATTTCTTTACAAATTTCACCCCACTTAAGGGATCTGCAAGTTTTGGACATCTCATGGTTGATGCTTTTGAGGTGCAGTGAGGGAGGGAGGGAAAGAAAAATATGGTGTTGAGCTTTCTAAGTTTTTACTGTAACAATGATCCAATAACTATTTGCCAAGCTCAAATTCTGTTAGGAACAATCATTCAAAGCATTTGTAAATAATGCGAAACAATTGGGCGAACATGTTTATTTCTTTCCTCATGACAATTTGACAAACCTTTGGATATTGATAATGTAAGTAGATAAAACCATCCAGAAGCTTAATACATTAGGATTGATTACTCTCCAAGGGAACAATAGAATGCACATCAGAATCACGAAGGAACGCAGACGCAAAATGGATTTCAAGATTAGAGGCATCACAGCCCTGTTCAGCATGACAAAGACGAGGGCAGGAACTCCAGAACGTTATTTAAATATTCTGGTGAGTATGTTCATTTTTCTGCTCTGCTTCTGCTTCAAAGTCCAAGCCTTCAATGCTCATCCGGCCTACATTAACTGCACATTCAAACTTCTTGTTTCGGATTAGACAGCATAGCTGTATACCAAACACCAAAGGAGGACTACAATGCTTTGGTGCTGAAGGTCTATTGATTCAGAATCATGGGATGGTTATGTTGTAACAGATTACAAACCCCACATGAGCAGCACCTCCTCTTTGGGAATGGGAGGAGATACCACTCGAGTTAACAGTAAAACAAAAACGTAAAAGCATAATTCGAGGTTCATAATCCCAATTACCTTCAGTTGCCCACTTGGATCTATGTAAAACCATATCCTTGGTTAAAACCATTATGATTTCTCATGGACTAAATAATTTTTTCCTGTTTTTTAGATTTTCTCCTCCAGTACACATCTTGCTCTCCTCAGACCAAGCTTTAGCAGGAATCTTGTCCACTGGTCACCCCCTTTTTTTTTATTTTTTATTTTTAGATCTTCAATTTATCTTTTCTTGTTAACATTCGTATCTATCTTGAACATTCTCATTTCGGTTGAAATTAATTTTTAAAACGTTTATTAATTGACTAACATTTTGTACTAGACAACACAACTAATAATTGTCGATAGAACTGTGGAAATACCCAATAAATCCTACTTTTCCAATGAAATTTCCATCAAGTCCTATTAACACATGAATCAACCCTATTGTTAATACGACTCAATATAAAAGTAAGACTATTTTGATACTTTCCCCAGAACTTTTCCCTCATCATAGTTAAGAGTTCTATGGTCACGCGATTATTTTCAGACACTATCCATCTTGTTGTAATCAATAGGCAACATTCTCCTCAATTCCCTTACCTTGTAAATAACCAATCTGGAACTGAAAAAGAAAACAAGGAAAAACAAAACAAAACAAAAGGTAGGAACAATAGCAACCCCCATTTTCTAAAAAAATAAAGGACCTGCTAGAAAAGGGTATTGAAAACCACT
Source organism: Camellia sinensis (assembly GCF_055761805.1). Lineage (NCBI taxonomy): Eukaryota > Viridiplantae > Streptophyta > Magnoliopsida > Ericales > Theaceae > Camellia > Camellia sinensis. Next base: position 236,544,545 of record NC_138961.1, on the reverse strand, counting down.
GTTAACTACAATCTCCAAATTGGCATCTAGAAATTCATCATTTAATCAACCCCATGCATAAATTAACCTAGGCAAAGATTCCAACACCTAATGCCAACTGAAGGGAAATCCATCAAGTGCAGCTCAGATTGTTGTGTATGGTTAACCAAATAAATGCAACTTGTATAAGTCTAAATGAAAAAGAGAAGGGGTGACAAAACAGATAGACTACTTACCAACAGCATCCATCCCAGCTAATTTGGGCATGAACTGCCTAATATGGTCTTCGGCTGCTTTATCTGCTTTCAGAGTCTCACAGTCAAAAGAAATTAAAATCTTACTTTTCCCATGCTCCTGTTCAACCATACCCACAACATCTTTCTCCCATCTGTAAACAGACAGTATGTAACAGAATTCAGAAAATGAAGCAAATTTGAGTCTTAGAGTTGAAGACAAAAGTAGAAGTATGCTCATGATTGAGCCAAAAGCATCCATACAAAACTAGAACTTTTACATGCATATGTTAAATATATCTCTTGCATAGTTTTCTCATTTGTGAGTGTTAAAATTGATGTATAAAGAGAAATAGAGAATTGTATTATTGATTGATTTTTAATGTTATATATATTACAATGATTCATGATTCCTATATATAGAAGAGGGTGAGTGTGTAGTAGGTAAGGAGTAGGTGAAGTGGAGGTGGTAGTGGTGTAGTGGGTTAGGTTTAGTGAAGTAGGTAAGGAGTAGGTGAAGTGGAGGTGGTAGTGGTGTAGTGGGTTAGGTTTAGTGAAGTAGGTAAGGAGTAGGTGAAGTGGAGGTGGTAGTGGTGTAGTGGGTTAGGTTTAGTGGAGTAGGTTTAAGTGGGTGAAGTAGGTGATAGGTTTTAACAGTGAGCCTTATAATTTCTGTGTCATTAAAAAAAATTATAACTCATCATACATGCTTAAAATTCAATAATTCTACAACTGACCCTGAAGGATAATACAAATAGGATACTAAAAAATACATGGAATTAATATTAAAACAATTGGAGCTAGAAGAGTAACCAGGACCAATTTAGTCATGTTTTTATGTTCCAATTAAACACTTTTGATTATTCTCAAAGGACACTAAGAATCTCCAACAACACGGTATTCCTCAACAACACACCACGCCTATAGAGATAGACTAGTAGATCACAAATTAGCTTACCCATGAGCATGATCAATGTTACGAAACCGAGCAGCATCATGCCCTCTACACTCCACCACCACAAATCGTTCTGCTTTACTCTGTAGTATATCAGGGCTCATCATATGCAATGTTAGAGATGGCAAAAATGAGAGGAGAAGGAAAAAAAGAAAGTAAAAGCTGATGGTGAAAAAGGAAAATCATGATTGGGGGTCTGTGTTGTGTGTGTGTGTGGGGGGGGGGGGGAGCGGAAACCAATCTTACAGTATAGTCCGTGATTGTGAGCTTGATCAAGCAGTAATCCTCACCCCTGCTGCATTCCCTTTCACATGCTAACTCTTTAAAAAAAAAAGAAGAAACATAAATGTCAATGAACTAGAAATATTTAATAATAGAATGGATAAAAAAGGTACTTGGGATTTGGAAGATGATGCTAATATTATGTGAAACTCGATGGCCAATTGTATGAGGAGAATCTGAAGGGAAGTGCTTGGAAAGTCGAAAGGAACGTGACCCATCTCTAGGGAAACTTCGTGGTGGCTGGAAGAGGTTAAAACGGTAGTTAAGGCAAAAAAAAGAGTGTTTTAAAAGTGGCAGAAGGATAGAACTGATGAAAAACTTAAGAGCTATAGATTGGCTAATAAGGAGGTCAAGAAAGTAGTGAGAGAGGTTAAGTTGAAAGCTTACGATGACCTATACACTAGATTAGATAGTAAGGAGGGAGAGAAGAGAGTATACAAACTTGTTAAGATATGGGAGACGAAAATAAGAAATTTTAATCAAGTTAAGTGCATCAAGAGTGAGGATTCTAAGGGATTGGTGAAGGATGAAGAGATTAAGAAAAGATGGAAGAACTATTTTGAGAAACTATTAAATGAGGAACATGGAGGTACATCAATAGGGGAAGAAATAGCCAGTAATACGATAAACCAAGACTATAGGTTCTATCGTAGGATTAGGAACTTTGAAGTGGAGATTGCAGTTAAGACGATGAAATCAAATAAGGCTTTAGGACCCGATGATATTCCTATTGAAGCTTGGAAGTGTTTGGATAAAAAATGGGTTGCTTGATTGACTAGGTTGTTTAGCAAAATTTTGTTAACTAAGAACATGCAAGATGAGTGGCGGAAGAGTATTTTAGTGCCAATCTATAAGAATAAATGAGATGTCCAGAATTGCAACAACTACAGAGGAATCAAGCTAATGTGTCATATAATAAAAGTGTGGGAGAGGGTGATGGAACGTCGATTGCGAGATATAATAGAGGTGTCAAAAAATCAATTTGGGTTTATGCCTGGCAGATCAACAATGGAAGCGATCTATCTCTTGAGGGGACTAATAGAAAAGTATAGAGAAAAGAAAAGAAACATTCATATGGTGTTTATCAACCTTGAGAAAGCATATAACAGAGTGTCTCGGGATATAATATGGTGGGTGTTAGAGAAGAAAGAAGTGACAAAAGGTTACATTGATGTGATTAGAAACATGTATGAAGAGGTGGTGACCACTATTAGATCGCTTGTTAGAGAGACAAATGAGTTTCCTATCACTGTAGGGTTACACCAAGGATCTACCTTAAGTCTTTATCTTTTTGCTTTAGTTATGGATGAGTTGACGAGAAATATTTAGGATGACGTGCCATGGTGTATACTTTTTGCAGACAATATCGTACTAGTGGATGAGACTAGAGAAGCAGTTAACATAAAGTTAGAGATTTGGAGAAAAACACTTAAATCTAAAGGATTCCGGATAAGCAGAACTAAGACAGAGTACATGGAGTGTAAATTTAGTAATAATAACAATGAAAGTAGAGGAGAAGTGAAGATTGAGAACCAAGAACTGCCTAAGAGTGAACATTTTCGTTATTTAGGGTCGATTATCACAACAACGGGGGAGATTGGTGCGGATGTGGCCTATAGGATTAAGGCGGGATGGTGTAAGTGGAGAATAGCGTATGGGGTACTGTGCGATAAATGAAACCCACTAGACTAAAAGGTAAGTTCTATAGAAAAGCTATTTGACCAGCGATGTTGTATGGGACGGAGTGTTGGGCAACGAAGAAACAATATGTAGATAAGATGAGTATGGCTGAGATGAGGATGCTAAGGTGGATGTGTGGCAAGACTAGATAAGACAGAATTATGAATGAATGTATTCGGAAATGGATAGGAGTAGCACCGATAGAAGATAAGTTGAGAGAGAATCGATTGAGATGGTTTGGTCATATTCAGCGGAGACCAACAGAGGCAATAGCGAAGAGATGCAATACAGTGACGGTAGATAGAAGTGTTGGGGGACCGGGTAGGCCTAGACAAACATTGGCTAGTGTTGTAAATAGAGATATGGATCTACTTAATTTGACTAACGAAATAGCCTTTGATAGAGCAGCATGGAGAAGAAGGATTCATGTAGCCGACCCTATTTGATGAAATTTAAGGCTTGGTTTGGTTTGGTTTGGAATATTGGCTTGGTGTTACTAGAAAAAGACCTGTATAGTGTTTGTATATGTCAAAAAAACATTTTCCACACTTTTCAAAGGCTCAAAAGTTTACATAATGTATGTGTGTTATATTAACTTTGTATTAACATTCAATAAATTGTTTCTGCAGCAGAACGCAACCAATTGTTGACGAATAAGGTTAAGCATTTCAAGCACAACTGAACAGAATCATACTGCAGACAAGTTCCATAGAGGAGCAAATGTTAAAGGTTAAGAGAACAAAAAATTACCAGTAATTGGATGTTTCAGACTAAGATAAAAATTAAAGAGAACAAAAAACAAGTCCAATTTATAATATTGAATTGTAAGAGTATCTCCAACACTTCACCAAAAAATTGATAAAGGAAGACCTAAAAGTGAGCTCCAATCATTTCATTAAATTTGTATCAAATCAAGGGAGAGGAAAAAATTTCCCCAAATAAAGGATGAGCCAAATCCTTCATCAAATTTTCAATAGTCAAATTTTTACTCTAATTTATAAAATTTTAAAAAGGGTGAGGGAGATTTATGACCTAACAGTGGACCGAGCTAAGTTGGGCCAGAGTCAGGGTCCTTGCTCGGTCGGACGTTGGGTGCGCGCTGGACCAAGGGCTCAGTCCGGTCAAGTTGGGATAACTTTGGAATGCTAGCCCGGTGGAGATGTGCGCTCCGTTAAGTTGGACGGGATTAGTCCTCAAAAGATCAGGTTCGACCGGACAAAAGCTCAGTCGTGACTGTGGAGCTTGATTGAGCACGCGATCAAGAATTACCGATGGGACCGAACAAGTAACTCGGTCGTAAGGTGATGGCGTGGCACCGCACTAAGAATAGCTCAGTGGGAAGTACTATGCGACGTGACAAGACTGCAGGAAAGAGATCCCGCTGTCTGTATGCGTCAATACTGTTTGGCGGTTTTGTTATGTGGTGTTTAGCTGTATTAGCGCTGACACGTGGGGGAACATGAGAGGGGAGCAGGTCCACGCGTCCAGAGGAGAATGGGCGCAGAAGCGTGCACAGAAACTATATAAACGATGCTGCGCCTCCATACACAGGTCTGGAATATCTTCTGATCAGAGCTCACCTACCACTTTGTCTCCTCTCTCTCTCTCTCTCTCTTCCCCCATTCTTTTTGTGTGCTAACTTAATTGTCAGAAGGGCTTTCCGACAACCATCCGCCTGGTAGTTCACCGTCGTTGTGGTTTCAGATTGAACGACGTCATTCGGAGTCACGAGGAGCTTGAACAATGAGAAGTACGTAAGCAAGGGAATATTTGTTTCCCGTACAATTGGCGCCGTCTGTGGAAAGCTTTTGACAGACAAAACCTTGTCCTCCAAGTTCGTCCGATCATCTTTCATGGTGAACAACAACGAAACTCCGCTGTCCGTCGTCGACGACATCACCCCAGAGTCAGTCCGGAGGAGAGACGGACCCCCCACCATTTCGAACATTGCGGGTCTAGAGACTTCATCTAGAGGGCTCCCCAGAGATGCGCGAGACATGCGCGCCAGGAGCACCGATCACTCTCAGAGTCTAGACGGACACTGGCAGTGAAAAGAGTCGCATGCTCAACGCCTGGAGCACAAGCTGAGAGACCAAGACGCCATCATTCGGAGGATGGCGGCAGAGATGGAAGCGCTGAAGCGACAAGTCAAAGGAAAGGGTGTTGTTGGAGTGGGAAACCACAGTGAGCGCACCCAACCCCATCGTTCAGGTAGCCAGAACCAGCGAAGGACGCCTTCCCTTTCCATCACCAAGAGCTATGGGGCTGGTGACTTTGACCCGCTAGTGGAGAAGTCGTGCGCACAAGATATCAGCTACCGTCCCTCACGTCCGTCGATGACGTTGAGATACTCTTACTCTGCCCGTTCGAAGGACTTGAGGGACGTCTTGGAAGAACGAGTGCGCCGGCGGGAGGCGCAAAGGGTGCCGGCACTGCAGTGGCTGTCCCACGGAGGTCACACCAGTGAAGAAGTCATAATGCTGCCACCACGCCTAGTTATACATGTCACTTTGGACAGAGACTTGGCGAGGTTGAGCACCACCCCTTTCTCCCTCGAGATAGAAACCACGCCATTCCCTGCGGGCTTTCACCAGCCCAAGTTTACACTCTATGACGGAAAAACCGACCCATACATGCATGTGAGCCACTTCCGGCAGGTCATGGCAGGCTACAGGCGGAACGACGCACTTATGTGCCTTATTTTCCTGTCAAGTTTGGGTGAGTTAGGCCTGAAATGGTTCGAGAGGCTGCTGGAGGAAAGTATCGAAAGGTGGCAGCAACTGGCGGAGGTGTTCGTGACCCGATTCAAAACAAACACCAAAACGCCCAAAGAAGTTGACCATCTTTTGAGCGTCAAGATGGAACCGGGCAACTCACTCAAGGCGTACAACGCCAAGTATTGGGAAACTTTCAACGAAATCCTTAACTGCCCAACCAATTTGGTGATCACCCAATACAAGCGCGGTCTCCTAGTCGAACATAGACTTCGAGACTCGCTCACCATGAACAAACCGATGACCATGGAATTATTGATGCAGCGCATCAATGAACATATCCGAGTTGAGGATGATGCTGCTGCGGCTACCGCAAAAGTGAATCCGGTGGCAGCGGACAAAAGAGTGCCCGGAAAGGTCCACGTGGTAGGACAGGAGGCAAGCTGTCCGAGCAACCACGATAGAGATTTAGATCGCGGTGCAAACCGCAACAACAGGGGTAAAGGTTGTCGCAACGACCGAGCTGACTACCCCCGTGATGCCGCAGAAGATGAAAGGAGAAAGTTAAACGCCCGAACAGACATCACCACGGTTTTCAAGATTCCAACATACAACATCCTTAGCTAAATCCGCGACGAGACGAGACATACTTCTAGTTTCCGGCTAAGTTGGGTGATGCGCAGAGAGGCTTCAATCCGAGATATTGCTGCACCTACCATGATGAGCGTGGCCACCACACAGAAGATTGCGTCCCTCTGAAGTAGCATCTAGAGGAGTTAGTGGCTGCCGGGCCACCTAGATTGCTACATTGATGGCGGTGCCAAGGCCGCGCCTTATACTCAAGCCGAGCCAAATGGTTTGGCTGCCCTAGAAGCGTCTCGCCAAGGCGTGGTCAATGTGATCCATGGTATTGTCGAGCCAACACAGGTGTGCGTGCTTCGAGGGATGATAAAAAAAGCAGAGCATATGAGGGAAGTCCTATCAGTCCAGCCTACGTCGAAAAGGGCAAAACCGAGGTGAAAGATGTGCTCAGCTTTTCAAGCCGAGATCTTGAACGTATTCAAACGTTACACAATGACGCGCTGGCGGTCACGCTTCGCGTCAGGGACTTTGACGTTAGGTGCATTCTGATCGACCAGGGCAGCTCGGTTGAAATAATGTACTACGACGCCTTCAAGTAACTCAAGCTCGAAGAGAAAGATCTGCCCCAGCAACATCGCTATTGGTTGGCTTCAACTCGCAGCCAGAATGGCCAGTAGGCAAGATTATCCTACTGGTTAAAGCGGGGACCGTTATCAAACAGGTGGAGATCTGGGTGTTGAAGATACCCTCCACATATAACTTGATCTTAGGCAAGGGATGGCTTCACGCCATGCAGATGGTGGCGTCGACTTACCACCAAGTCATGAGGTTTCCCTCTGCTACCGGCATGATAGAAGAAGTTTGGGGCAATCAAGTAATGGCCAAACAATGTTTCGTGGCCGTGAACGGAAGCCGAGCTGCCAAAGGCTTTGTATAAATGATCGAAGGACCGGAAGATCAAAGTGTCCTGGAAGACGTGGGCACCAAAGCCAAGGAAAAAGCTGTCGAAGACTTGGTGGAAGTAAGGATAAACGAGAATGATCCTAAGAAGTTTTTTCTGTTGGGATCCACCTTCACCGCTCAAGAACGATTAGAGATGGTGAATTTTTTAGTGACGAACATCGAAGTTTTTGCCTGGACGCCTTACGACATGCCTGGCGTTGATCCAAACTTCATTTGTCACCGACTTAATGTTTTCCCTGACGCTCGGCCGGTCGTTCAAAGTACACGAAGATCAGTGCTTCATCACGCCGAGGTGGTGGTGGAAGAGGTGAAGAACCTGATTGAAGCAAGGGCTATTCAGGAAGTACATTATCCACGGTGGGTTTCCAACACGGTCATAGTGCCGAAAAAGAATGGGAAATGGCGAGTTTGTGTCGACTACAAGACGGTCAACCACGCTTGCCCTTAAGACAGTTTCCCCTTGCCTAGAATTGACCAACTGGTGGACCTAACAGCCGGTCACAACCGACTCAGTTTTTTGGACGCCTACCGCAGCTACCACCAGATTGCCATGCATGAATCCAACCAAGAAATCACTTCTTTCACAACCCCGAGAGGATTGTTCTGATACAAAGTAATGCCTTTCGGACTGAACAACGCCGAAGCAACCTTTCAAAGGATAGTTACAAAGATGTTTGCGCTGCTGCTCGGACAAGCGATGGAAGCCTACATTGACGACATGGTCGTGAAGAGTAAATGTGAGACCGACCACTTGGCCCACTTAGCAGAGATGTTCGCCATTCTCAAACAACACAAGTTGCGTCTGAACGCATCAAAGTGTGCCGTCAGTGTGGGGTCAGGTAAGTTTTTGGGCTTTCTAGTCACTAACTACGGGATTGAAGCGGATCCCTCTCAAATCAAAGCCATCCAGGAATTGGAGCAGCCCAACTCGGCAAAGGGCGTGCAACATCTTGCTGGGATGGCAGCCGCGCTTAATCGATTTATAAGCCGGTCATCAGATCGTTGCCGCTCTTTCTTCCAAGCCTTGAAATTGAAGTTTTTGTGGGATACAGAATGTGACAAGGCATTAGCCGAACTGAAGACATACCTATCCTCTGCCCCACTTCTTGTCACACCCATGCAGGGCGAAGAACTCTACCTCTACCTGGCTGTTTCCCAGTATGCGGTCAGCGCGGTGCTGGTGAGAGCGGAGGGCATACAACACTTGCCGATCTTCTATGTTAGCAAAACCTTACTCCCGGCGGAATCGAGATACTGCCGCTGGAGAAACTCGCCTTGGCACTGATGATGGCCTCAAGGAAGTTGGCACATTACTTTCATGCTCACACGATCGTGGTGCTGACCGAGTTCCCTTTGAAAGCCTTGTTTAAGCGGGCAGACTTCTCCGGCCGAATCCTGAAGTGGGCAGTCGAGCTGGGGCAATTCGACGTCAAGTTTTAACCCCGAACCGCCATCAAAGCCTAAGCATTGGCCGACTTCGTTGCAGAATTCTCGCCTGAAATTCACCTGGTTTTCCTTATGGACCTTATCGACGCAACCGGGCTGAGGGGGGTAGGCACGGCGGAAATTGCACAGCCTCCCATCAAACTGAAAGTGGAAAGCGACGCGGAAGTTGCGCGCCCGTCTACAAACCCATCACTTGAAAGCCCACTTTGACCTGGCAATGCACCGTTGGATTTGTGAATAACAGGACAACTTGTTGGATCCAACGCCGCATCGCCAAGAGGGGATGAAGGAATGTTTGTAGCGATCATTGACGACGCGCTTGACGCAGAAATAACCGAGCAGCCGAGCAACTTAACCTTCAAAAATCCCAAGACCCCGCAGAATGTTGGAAACTTTTTATCGACAAAATGTGGAAACTTTTCGTCGATGGTGCTTCAAACAGACACGGAGCCGGGCTGGGCGTTGTCTTAATTTCACCGAACGGTCTAACCATTGAACATTCCATCGCACCTGGGTTTCCCGCATCCAACAACAAGGCCGAATATGAAGCACTGCTAGCCGGATTGAAAAGCGCACTCCGACTGCAAGCATCCGAGCTAATGGTCTACAGTGACTCCCAACTCGTTGTAAACCAAGTGTCTGGGGAATACGAAGCCAAAGATGACCGCATGGCCAAATATCAAACTCTGGTAAGAGAGCAGATCAAAAAATTCCAAGCCATACGCGTTCAACAAATCGGTCGAGAAAACAATGGCCGAGCAGATGAATTAGCCGGTTTGGCTTCCATAGTCGACAAATCAACTCCTAGCCCTCTCTTGATTAAGTTCTTTCCAAGACCCAGCATCAAAGGCTCTGAACAGACAGTTCTCTGCGCCAAGCTAGGTCCTTCTTGGATGGACCCCGTCGTCTTTTTCTTGAAAGAAAGAATCCTTCTGACCGACAAGAAAGAGGCAAACAAAATCCGGGTAAAGTCTGAGCAGTTTTACCTCTCTCCATCTGGCAGCCTGTATAAGAAGTCCTTCACTGGCCCATATCTGAAGTGTGTCCATCCGAGCAAAGTCGACGCCTTTCTATTTGAAATCCATGAAGGGACGTGCGGCAGCCACATTAGGGGAAGATCCCTACCCTACCGTGCTATTTCACAGGGATATTGGTGGCCCTACATGCAACCCGACGTGCAGAAGTATGTGCGAAAATGCGAGAAGTGCCAAAAGTTCACCCATCAAATCGACTAGCCAGCTAGAGAACTTCTCTCCTTCACAAGCCCTTGGCCATTCGCAATGTGGGGCCTAGACATAATGGAACCACTCCCAACCGCGCCGGGCAACCGCAAATTTTTCATTATAGCAATCGATTACTTCACCAAATAGGTCGAAGCTGAGCCCCTGGCAACAATCAAGGAAAAAGATGTGAAGAAATTTGTCTGGCAGAATGTGATAACGCAGTTTGGGGTCCCCAAAGCTTTGATCTCTGACAATGGCACCCAATTTGATGGAAGACTGTTAAGAGGATTCTGCAAGGAGCTGAAGATAGAGTTCTACAATTCAACTCCAGCTTACCCACAATCGTATGGCCAAGCAGAAGCATCAAATAAAACCATTTTGGATGGGTGGAAAAAGAGGCTAGAAAAGGCCAAAGGAAAGTGGACCGAGGAACTTACAAATGTCCACTGGGCCTACCGAACTATGCCAAGACGCTCAACCGGTGAGACACCATTCGCTTTGGCATATGACATGAAGGTGGTCATCCCACTGGAGATCGGCATGCCCACCATCCGCAGCAAAAATTTTGAGCTAGACTTAAATGCCGAAGCCATCGCTCTAGAATTGGACCTTACTGAAAAACGCCAAGAAAAGGTGTTGATCCATGTTGCAGCATACCAACAAGAATTGTCAAAAAAGTATAACAAAACAATTCACCCCAGACAGTTCAAGGTCGGGGACTGGGTCCTGAGGAAGGTGATGGGCAACACTCTCGTGTCGGGCGAAGGGAAGCTAGGGGCAAACTGGGAAGGGCTTTGCAAGATAACTAGTTTGGCGGGCAAAGGGGCATACCATCTAGAGGACTTAAACGGCAAAGCTATACCCTCGGCATGGAACACAACCAATCTGAAGTTGTATTATTTTTAGTTTCAATTTTGGATGTAATTTTTTGCAAGGGACAAGCATTCCCCTCCATTTGCTAATGTAAATTCTTTTAGTCACTATGTGAATTTATGAAAGCTATATGTAATAAAAATGAATTACTATACATAGAAAATTTTTCGTGGTTAATGGATTGCAATGAACAAGGGACAACTGTCTCCTAGCCGAGGTGATATTACTCGGTTAAAAGAGTTGATGAATTGTTCAACTCAAAGCTATTAACCAATGTGATTTTACTAGGTTAAAAGAGTTGATGAATTGTTCAACTCAATGCTTTCATTGAGGTGATTTTACCTGGTTAAAAGAGTTGATGAATTGTTCAACTCAAAGCTATTAACCGAGGTGATTTTACCCTGTTAAAAGAGTTGATGAATTGTTCGACTCAAAACTTTTAACCGAGGTGATTTTACCCGGTTAAAAGAATTGATGAATTGTTCAACTCAAAGCTTTTAACCGATGTGATATTACCCGGTTAACAGAGTTGGTGGATTGTTCAACTTAAAGCTTTTAACCAAGGTAATTTTGCCCAGTCAAAAAAGTTGATGAATTGCTCAACTCAACGCTTTTGGCTTGGGTGTGTTGTGCCTGGCCACTAGAGTTGATGATTTGTTCAACTCCAAGTACTTAACCGAGGTGCTTCACCCGGTAACAGGAGTTATTGGCCTGTTTAACTCCAAGTTTTTAGCTGAGATGATTTCTCTGGCTACGAGAGTTGATGACTTGATCAACCCCAAGTTTAGACGAGGCGTTTTTTCCGGCTAGAGGAGTTGATGCTTTGTTCGATTCCGAATTTTTAGACGAGATGTTCTGCTCGGCAAGAAGAGTTGATGTCTTGTTCAACTTCTGACTTTTGGCCAAGATGTTTTGCCCGGTTACATGAATGGATGCTCTGTTCAAGTATATAGCATGGTGGTAACAAAGAAACACAATGCCATTGCAAGTAACAACGGTTGTAAAATTTTCATTGATTATAATTCTAAGTACAAAAGTTGGGGGCTAGTAACCCGGTCACAAAAGACTTCCAAAAGAAAACAACAAAGAGCACAAATTTAAACTAGGGGAGAGGGGAAAGATCAACAAATTTGTCTCCAGCTCTGGCGATGGCCTCCTCCAAGTTCACCACGGTGGTTGCGTCGCCGCGCTCCTCTTGGCCGGTCTAGTTTTGACTGCCTTCTCCTCCTCGGCCTCCTCTTGCAGAGCGTTGAAGACGTCGTTGGCATAGGACACCATCCGGGTGCCTAGCACGTGCTCGGTCCCCACCATGTCTTCGAGCAGAAGCAGGAACTTTGAAAGATCAAAAGCGAGGAGGTGTTCCTTGTCGCACTTCATCGAAGCGTTCGTTGGGATAGGATTTCCCCGACACTTCAACTTCGGCTCCCAGGTCGGAACCGATTCGATCTCGGTTGCCGCATGCTCGATGTTGAGCTCGGCTTCCAACTCGACTGATGGATCAGTCAACCGGGCCCGTTTACCAGCACGACGAGACTCAGCATATGGAGCGGCCGTGGAGGCCAAGGCAATCACGGTCCGTGAACTCGGTCCGACGGATGAAGCAGGAGAAGGGTTGCTCGGTAGCTTGGTTGAAGTGGCGGTGATGAGGTTCTTAATTTGACTCCTCTTTGCCATTTCCTGCTCCTCCGTCAAGCGGATAAGGGGAACGTCTAGAAGTGTTGGGTTAGGAGGTGGAGAAGGCGCCCACAGAAAGTCTGTAACCTTGCTCTTGCGGGGAGTTGAATAACGGTAGGTCGGTACGTAATCGAGAAGCTCGTGACAATCTCAGTGCCCATATCTCAGCGCGGCCCTAATCTCCTCTTCGTTTGGATACTGATAATTGGCTTGCAACTCTTCGATAGCTCCAAAAGGAAGGCAATTAGCTTGGCACAATTAATATTGACAAAATCAACCAGTCAAAAAGATCGGCTTACAAGAAGAACCGAAGTCCTTGCTGATATACCAACCGGGCACGTTAGTTGTTTCATAGTTACCGGACACCCAGAAGAAATCATCATCATGCATGTCCTTGTCTAGCGTGCCGGTCACTAATCGTTCTTTGCTCGGTCTTATTTTCAAATAATAGTTGTAACCGTCTTTTGTTCGACCGAGCGTGTATTGATGCAGTATCTCGGCCAGACCCAATTGTAGTCCTAGCCGGTTGTTCAGCTCGGTCACTCCATTTATGATCCTAAAAGTGTTTGTGGACACTTGTGTGGGGGCTAGCCCTGCGTATCTCAAAAACTTGCACATTAGGGGCTGCATCGGGAAGCACAACCCTTCAACTATACTTAACACGGTGAAGGGGTAGGACTCCAACCTACCCCATGGGTTTATGTCATCGCCGAGCTCCAAATGCACATCAACCGGAACGCCGAACTCTTCTCGGAGCGCGGCCAACGGGCCCGGCGTGCTAACAAGGAAGCGGTAGCACCCCATGGGAGGCCGGCTTGTTTAGCACGGCAGTATTAAGTTGGCAAAGTTTTGCACGGTGGCTGCTCAGTCTTGGAGAACCCTTGTGTTGGTGTGCCTGGTCCCCTAGGACTCTGCAGTTAAAAACCAAGTGTAAGTGACAGCGCGAGCGCGCAAACGAACTCGACTTTAGCCCGGTCACTTTGGGCGCAATAGCACCTTTGTCTCGATAGGTAAGCTTAACAACTCGGTCGCTCAAGCGGACCAGATATTAGCCCGGTCAAGCGGCCCAATGCGTTTATTAGCTCGGTTTTTCCCCTAAGTTCTACAAATAAGGAACTTGCTCGGTTAAGTCATGATTTTTGATCAAACGGAGGTTTGTAGCCCGGTCGGTCCCAGATTCTCACATTTTCATCATAGAAGATGGTGAACAATGTCGAAGACGAGGGGCGAAGACATTTTATGTCATCAAAATGGGACAAAAACCCTAGCCTAACCTCATTTTCAGCATTGTGTGGCTACTGTTATCATGCCCTAGACTTGTCTATGGGATTTAAGAGTTTAAGAACACGAGAAAAGCACGAGGAACAAACGACGAACAATGGAAGAGTTGAGGACTTACAGGTTAGGGCACGAATCGTAGCTCCAATCGGTGAGATAGAGCCTCAGCGACGACGACGGAACCGAATCCACTCTAGAGAATGCTCTGATTTTAGTACAATGAACGGAAATCGAAGGCTGGATGCTCTGGATTGCTGGGTCGTCTGAGAAGAAGATAAATAGTGGAGGAAGAAACGTGAAAAGGCGTGCGATATATGTATCTGAGGTGAAGAGACGCCAAAGTTTGAAATTGGAGAGACAGCGCGTGATAGCAGGATAAGTGACACGAGGCCAATTAGTGAACGCCACGTGTTTATGATGAGACCGGTGCTAGTCTTAAGAAGACAGGCTAGAAACCCAAAACGTCAACCAGGCAAGCTATACGACCGAGCATGCTAACCAGCCTGGTTGAAGGTGGTGAACTGGTCTGGGAGCACAGATGGCTAGGCGTGAAGCCAGGCAGCGATGACCGAGTAAGGGAATAAGCTCGGCCTCTGGATGTAATCCCGGTCACGCTAGCGCAGACGGAATTAAAGGGCAATTGAGAGGGAGATTTATGACCTAATAGTGGGCCGAGCTAAGTTGGGCCGAAGTCAGGGTCCTTGCTCGGTCGGACGTTGGGTGCGCGCTGGACCAAGGGCTCAGTCCGGTCAAGTTGGGATAACTTTGGACTGCTAGCCCGGTGGAGATGTGAGCTCCGTTAAGTTGGACGGGATTAGTCCTCAAAAGATCAGGTTCGACCGGGCAGAAGCTCGGTCGTGATTGTGGAGCTCGGTTGAGCACGTGATCAAGAATTACCGATGAGACCGGACAAGTAACTTGGTTGTAAGGTGATGGCATGGCACCGCACTAAGAATAGCTCGGTGGGAAGTACTACGCGGCGTGACGAGACCGCAAGAAGGAGATCCCGCTGTCCGTACGCATCAATACCGTTTGGCGGTTTCGTTTTGTGGTGTTTAGCTGTATTAACACTGACACATGGGGGAACGTGAGAGGAGTAGGTCCACGCATCCAGAGGGGAATGGGCACAAAAGCGCGTGTAGAAACTATATAAACGATGTTGCGCTTCCATACACAAGCCTGGAACATCTTCTGATCAGAGCTCACCGTTGTTGTGGTTTCAGATTGAACGACATCATTCGGAGCCATGAGGAGCTTGGACAACGAGGAGTACGGAAGCAAGGGAATATTTGTTCCCCTTACAAAGGGTAAGGATTAGAAATGATTTCCATTTATAAAAAGTTGTTAAAACAGATTTAGAATAAGTTTAAATTTTTAATAATAAAAATAAAAAGTAAGGATTGGAGATCCAGGCCTATCACGTTTTTAACCAAATTTTCACTCGTGATAAAAAAGAGAGCAAGTATTGGAGTTGCTCTAAATTTACTGCACATAAACATAATGTTTTATATGCATATATGTAAATGTAAATGTATATGTAGACAAAGATAGAAAGATTGTACCAGTGCCATGGAGGCCATAGCAGACAGAATGGGGAAGCTGAATGAAGTGTCCTGAGATGGACCCACATGGAAGCAATGCTATGGATGCAACCCCTTCCATCACCGCCCCTTTCTTCGTCGATGATTCTTCATCTACACCCCAACATCCAACCATCAATACATATACATATATATAGATGTATATATGTGTGTTTGTGTAAAAATTTAATATTTGTCATTGAGAATGGGATATTGCTGAGAACCCATTTGCTGAAACCGATCGACAAACATACCCATCGAGCCTTTCTTCCCTGGAATTGTCAGAAACTCGCTTGAGTGACGCCTATACCGATCTTTCTCTCTCAAAAGAGACACAAATAAAACTCACTCACTCCTTATTTTTATTCTTCTGAAAGGGCACCAAGCTCAATACGCCGTCGTTTTCTTCTTCTCCTGTACCTTTTTTTTTACAAGTATGTTTTTAGATTTTTATTCTCTCTCTCTCTCTCTCACACATATCACTAGTCGTAGTTATAGACCTTGGGTTTGCTTCGTTTCAGTTGATTATGCATCGTGAAACTCGACCTCTTTTTTCAGGTAACAATTGCTGTTTCTAAGCCTCAAACTAGATAAACATGTTCAAAGTTTGATTATTTGTGTTTCCTGCGATTTTTTTTAACGAAGCAATATCAATTTTGTTGGTTTGTCCTTCTCTGGGTCAAAATATGATAGTAATATTGATGAATTCATTGCAAATCACCATTAAGTCATCTGGGTATAGCTGGAAACACCACTCATGTAGGTCAGGTAGCCAAGATTATAGAACCCATTATCCACATGTTCCTTCTTGTGCATACTTTGGTTCAGACATAAAATCAAACACAAGGTGTGCCGGTAATTATGGCCTAAACATGTTGTCTACCGGGTCTGATAATTCATTCATTGTTCCGCGGAAGGTTGTTAGTGTTGAATTTGGGTCTGTTTGTGAAGAAAATGATGAATTGGTTCGAAAAGAAAAGGAAGACATTGATGTGAACCAAGCGGGGCAGAAATCACCTCCTTTAGGGAATTTATCAATTCAACTGGACTCGGGTTTTGAAACTAGTGGTTTGAATCAGTCTTCAACAATTTCAAAAGGGTTGGTCACTAGGAATGAAAATAGGGTTTATTTTCTAGAGGAAAGGAATGAAGAGATATTATCTGAAAGAATTTTGAGGCTTAGCAGATCAAATAAGATTAGAAGTGCAATGGAATTGTATAGGTCCATGGAGTATTCAGGTATTCAACCGACTTCACATGCCTGCAATTCTCTTATCTCATGCCTCTTGAGGAATGGAATGCTTGATGATGCTCTAATAATTTTTAGGTTTATGGAAACAAGTGAAAATATCACAGGCCATACTTATAGCTTGGTGCTTAAAGCAATTGCTAATGCTCAAGGTGTTGATGCAGCACTGAACATGTTTGAAGAATTTGAAAGGGAAGGTAATGTTAAAAAAGGCTTTGATGCAGTTGTTTATAACACAATGATATCAATTTGTGGGAAAGTGAATAATTGGGTTTGGGCTCTGAGAATTTGGAGAAGTATGAACAATAATGGTGTTATTGGAACATCAGTCACTTATCGCCTGTTAGTTTGTATATTTGCTCGTTGTGCCCAGTATGAACTAGCCATTGACGCATACCAAGAGGTGGTTCAAAATAGATTGAATCCGGGTGATGATGCAATGCAAGCTATTATCGGAGCATGTAGTAAGGAAGGCAACTGGGAATTGGCACTAAATGTTTTCGAAAGTATGCTCAAAAGAGGGCTTAAGCCCAATCTAATCACATGCAATGCACTGATTAATTCACTTGGCAAAGATGGGAAGGTCAAGCTAGCATTTAGCGTTTATAGTCTCATGAAATCTTTGGGTCATGAACCTGATGCATACACATGGAATGCGTTAATTGGTGCCTTGTATAGGGCAAATCAACATTTCGATGCTCTTCAGCTCTTTGAAAGCATAAAAAATGAGCAAAGCTCTCTGTTAAATTTACATTTGTACAATACCTGTTTAATGTCTTGTCAGAGGCTTGGTTTTTGGGATAAGGCTTTACAGCTACTGTGGCAGATGGAAGCTTCTGGACTTCCTGTTTCGACTGCCTCATATAATCTTGCTATTGGAGCTTGTGAAGTAGCAAGGAAGCCAAAAATTGCGTTGCAGGTGTATGAGCACATGGTTCACCAAAAGTGTGCTCCAGACACATTCACTCTGTTGTCACTACTTAGAAGTTGTATCTGGGGTTCTCTTTGGGATGAAGTGGAGGAAATGCTAAATGTAAGTTATCTACCTTTATTGACTTGTTATGCAACCTATATCTTCAAATGTCCATTATGTAACTTATCTACCTTTATTGACTTGTTATGCAACCTATTAAAATTTACCTTCAAATGTCCATTATGCAACAAAGTTAGTTCACCTTTGAATTTTTTTTAAAAATAAATTGCACTCTGCCTCTCTGCAGTTTGTCATATTGGTAATTGACATGAGACTCCTCAACTTTGTTTTTTTACTTTTCATGATCAAAAATTCAGTAATTAGTGAAAGTTCTGAAAAATTAAATGCTGATTTTTATGTTGCCCAAAAATGTTCACCTGAATTGAAACAATACCTCATCTTTTCATTTTTTTGGTAAAATGAAACCTTGATTGCTTTCCTAGTATCAATGGCAAAAACTAATTTTATGAGTTCATGAAGTAGCTCAGTGCATTTCATTGGATAAGGCTAGTCTTTTGAGCATATGAAATTATACTTACATGATTGGACATATTTCATGTCGTTACTGAAAATCAACCAGTTTTTCACAAATTGTTTCATCAGACAAAACATTATTACACTCCTTTATTGTTTCCGTAAAAACCCCTGAATTCGGCAGCTTACTTTATATAGTTGTTTTGCAGCAGGTTACCCCAGATGCATCTCTTTATAATGCTGCCATTCAAGGAATGTGTTTGAGAGGCAAGATTGGTTCAGCAACAAAACTATACACAAAAATGCAAAAGAGGGGTATTAAACCTGATGGTAAGACAAGGGCAATGATGCTTCAAAGCTTACCTAAAGATTCAGTCAGACTACGGAAAAGGTGGTCCTCATCCCAGTGAAGTACTTGAACAAACTGTTTACTCATCAGAATGGCTAACTTCTTTTTTTTTTTTTACTTTTTCATTCTCTTTAGGTAATGCCATCATGACTAATACTGAAGGAGTAAAGACAAAAGTCGGAAGAGGGTGATCGCATATGTTATATGAATCAGTGACCAGAAACAATGGGATGAACCATAGCTGAGTAAATCGACAGGTTCATCTTCATCTAACCACTTTTGTACACAAAATTTTCATTTGTCATGCAACCAGAAACTAAATTAATAAATTATTTTTAAAGTAGAGGTGTCAATCTCTATTTCCACTTTGATTTGTTTGGCATGATAAAGATCTGTTAGCCATTAGATTGTTTGATTGAAAATCTGAGATATAATACATTGAACCTTAGAGTTGTAAACCTCTTCTCTAGATATCTTACTTCTTCTTCATCGGTTGTTTGTTCCACCCAAATGATCCTTGCAAGTCTTTGGTTGCGTTTGGTAGAGTTTTGTAAATATGATTTGAAAGTGTGAGTTGTATTTTGAGTTTGTGAGTTGTGGAATTATGATTTGAGTGTAGAAAATTTGTTTAGTTATGGTTTTTGAATAGAGTGTTGAATTGAGTGTGGAATTGAGTTTTGAAAGTTTGATTTGACATTTGAAGTAAGAAAATTTGTTTGGTTATGAATTTTGGAAAGAGTTTTTAAAACTTAATTCAAATTATTATAACTCATAACAAAACATACTACTTTCACACTATTGAAAATTCTGATCAACATTAATAACCAAACTCTTTTTAAAATTCAATTAAAAAAAATTATTATTAACAGAAAATAACATTAATCAATTTTTTAATTGAAAATATTACAAAGGAAATGAATTTTTTTTCAAAATAAATATTCAAAAATTTTAAATCATAAATATTTAAATAATTTAAATAATCTAAAAAATTTAATAAGCAAAAAATTTAAATAAATATTCAAAAAATTTAAATCGTAAAAATTTAAATAATTTAAATATTCAAAAAATTTAAATAATTTAAAATGTTAATATTTTAAATTTAAAAACAATTCTACACTCAAATCGTAACCAAACACATAAAACAAAAGTCAGTTAAGAAATTATTTTTAAAACTCATAACCAAACGCATAACTCGAAACTCCATACTATTTTCACAACTCTACACCCAAATCGTAACCAAATACATAACAAAAAAAATTAAAATATTTAAAAATATTTTTATAAAATAGAGTTTGAATTTATTTTTATAAAATATTTTAAAATTTAAAAAATTAGAATCATAATATTTTGAAATTAAAATATTTAAAAATATTCAAAAAAATTTTAAAAAAGCATAACATATTTAAATATTAAAATATTTAAAATCTTAACAAAATTAAAATATTTTTAAAATATTTAAATATTTAAAAAATTAAAATATTGATTTGAATTGAGTTTTGAATTATGTGTTTGGTTATGAGTTTTGAAAAGTAATAATTATGTTTTAAATTGAGTTTTGAGAAATGGGTGTAGAATTATGATTTGAAAGCTCCAAACAAACAACACACTCAAATCAATGGGTGGAACCATATTTTGAGAGGCTTTCCAAACGAAACCTTAATTTTTTAGACTTATTTGCTTATCATTTTGGTTCACACCTCTGTAATCATTTTGTGAGTTCAAATTATAATAGAAAAAAGTTGATGAAATGAATATTAAGTTCATATGTAGCACTCACCAAACAAACAAAGGTGTCATATGTATTGTAAAATTTTAATCTATTAGTTACGATTAATATAAACAAATGGAGAGGTGAAAAAAGACATTAGGGGTTATTTGGGAATTGATTATTTTAATTGATTTTTTTATGTTTTAAGAAAAGATGTGTAAAAAGTAAATAAAGTGATGTGATTGGATGTTTTGACATTTTGACTATTTTCATCAAAAGCACTTATGCCAAACAAGCTCTAAATATTACATGTCGAGATTTCTATTTGATTTCATAAGATTATATTATATGATTAAAATTTTAAAAACTAACAGTCTATACCTATCAAATTATTTAAATTTATTAAAAATATATATATATATATATATATATATATATATATATATATATATATATATCAATCATTTGTGAAGTTAAAATAAAAATTTATTGATGTAGATTTTTTAATAATTTTTTTTTATCACTCTTGATTAGCAATGCCTCCACCGTCAAAATGCTTTTTTGGTTTAAATCATCAAGCCTCTTTGATTTAAAAATTACTTTGAAAACTTCATTTATTAATACATTATTTTTATCCTTTCTTTTTTATGTGGGACAAAGTTTCATCAAGATAAATAAAGAAATATAAATTAAAGTTTTGAAAATTTGAAAATAACTTCAAATTTTCTAAAATAATTCAATAAAATTGACCATTGAACGACACCAGTTTGGAAAAATATTAATATGATGTATTCAAAGTTCATGTCCAAGCTATATATTTGTTATTAAATCATTTGTTTCAAACATATGGGTTGCCATCCCACATCGATTGTGGATAATATTCTCAATTATCTTGTTTGAAATATGTGTTGCCATCCCACATCGATTGTAGATAATATTTAAAATAGACTTATAAGATAGCATTGGACACTTCCATTGTGGAGGCGCCCTTGGAAAATCAAAGGAATAAATCCGTGCAGCTTGCCAGCTATCATGCTTAGGCCAAAGCGGACAATACTTCTAGGTGTTGGCTGGGCAATGTGTTGTCCATGCCTCAAGGTGGTAGTTGGGCTATGTGTTCGACATGAACGGACGGCTACAAATAATGTACAAGATAGTCCACAATGCCTCCTTCATCATAGAAGCGTCTTTTTATTAAAAAAGACAGCACACATAATCAAATTCTCAATAAATTTTTTGACCTTTTTTTTTTTTTGGGACAAATAGATTTACTAGTCAGGTTATCGATAGATTCAATAATGAGAATCAGCCATGATTAGATCGGGATAGAAAAACACAACCTTAGAGCTGGCAAATCTGAATGGCCAATAATATTTCATGTACCGCAATGCACAGGGTCGTGTCTAAATGCAAGCATCATAATCAAACATTCAAGTTTTTCCATAAAATACTTTCACACCTAAAACTAATCCCTACTGTATAACAATTTGTTGGAAATGGTTGAAAAATTCTGGGTAAAAACAGATTTTTTCACTAACTTTAGTCTATTATTTAGGTGGGACCCGTGCGTCTATTTTGGCGGGTCAAAGTTGTAATGCATTCTATGCCGCGTTGTGATTCGCGTTGTATATTTGGTTGCTCAAAACCATTATCGGGTGAATGAGAAATTGAAGCCAAAGTGAGCTCCATGGAAATGGAGTTTTGGTGGAAATTCCTTAAGGTCGGAAAATGGCTTGTCCCACATTGATTTGATGGGAAGTTTTGAGTGGGTTTATAAGGCATGGGATTGGACCTTGGAGTGTGCCCTAAGGGGTGCCCAAGTTTTGTAGAGAGAGGGATGTTAAGGGCAAAATGGGCTTGGCCCATTGGATCCAAAAATCACCACACGGGCTTGACCCATTGTCTCAAATCATTTCTTTTTATACGGTCAAACTTATCGTATGACAAATAAATAATTTGAAATATATGGAGTGAAAAATAGGGACATAAGATCTTGTGTGGCTAGATGATTGGCCTTACTAATGTCATGCGCACAATTTATTAGTCTCTATAATAAGATGGTTGAGTAAAAGGCATGGGATAGTTTTGAAAATTTAATAATACCATTGTATAGCGTACTTCTTATAACTGTGATGTTAATAATATATTTGTAACGAGTTGAATCAAATTGAATTTATTTATTTATTATTTTTTTGGGTATCTGTTAAATAATATTCTTAATTTGTTTGTGGGTTCGGGCATTGACTCGAGTTGAGTTGGTATGAATTTACAAATTCTTTGAATTGTGTAGTTTTATTATAGTTGTAGTGTCGTGAACCATTCTATTTAAATTGATAAAAACAAATTATATTACGTCTCGATTTCAACTTCGTAAGGCCCGTTTGGCAAAATTTTTAATTTTTTGTTTTAATTATTCTTGGATCTTGAGTAATGAATGATATATAAATTTAGGTTGCGTTTGGTAGAGTTTTGTAAATATGATTTGAAAGTATGAGTTGTATTTTGAGTTTGTGAGTTGTGGAATTATGATTTGAGTGTAGAAAATTTGTTTGGTTATGGTTTTTGAATAGTGTGTTGAATTGAGTGTGGAATTGAGTTTTGAAAGTTTGATTTGACATTTGAAATAAGAAAATTTGTTTGATTATGAGTTTTAGAAAGAGTTTTCAAAACTTAATTCAAATTATTATATTTCATAACAAAACATACTACTTTCACACTATTGAAAATTCTGATCAACACTAATAATCAAACTCTTTTTAAAATTCAATTAAAAAAAATTATTATTAACATAAAATAACATTAATCAATTTTTTAATTGAAAATACTACAAAGGAAAGAAATTTTTTTTCAAAATAAATATTCAAAAATTTTAAATCATAAATATTTAAATAATTTAAATAATCTAAAAAATTTAATAAGTAAAAAATTAAAATAAATATTCAAAAAAATTAAATAATTTAAATATTCAAAAATTTTAAATAATTTAAAATGTTAATATTTTAAATTTAAAAACAACTCTACACTCAAATCGTAACCAAACACATAAAACGAAAGTCAGTTAAGAAATTATTTTTAAAACTCATAACCAAACGCATAACTCGAAACTCCATACTATTTTCACAACTCTTTACCCAAATTGCAACCAAATACATAACAAAAGAAATTAAAATATTTACAAATGTTTTTATAAAATAGAGTTTGAATTTATTTTTATAAAATATTTTAAAATTTAAAAAACTAGAATCGTAATATTTTGAAATTAAAATATTTAAAAATATTCAAAAAAAATTAAAAAAAGCATAACATATTTAAATATTAAAATATTTAAAATCTTAACAAAATTAAAATATTTTTAGAATATTTAAATATTTAAAAAATTAAAATATTGATTTGAATTGAGTTTTGAAAAGGGTTTTGAATTATGTGTTTGGTTATGAGTTTTGAAAAGTAATAATTATGTTTTAAATTGAGTTTTGAGAAATGGGTGTAGAATTATGATTTGAAAGCTCCAAACAAACAATACACTCAAATCAATGGGTGGAACCATATTTTGAGAGGCTTTCCAAACGGAGCCTTAATTTTTTAAACTTATTTGCTTATCATTTTGGTTCACACCTCTGTAATCATTTTGTGAGTTCAAATTATAATAGAAAAAAGTTGATGAAATGAATATTAAGTTCATATGTAGCACTCACCAAACAAACAAACGTGCCATATGTATTGTAAAATTTTAATCTATTAGTTACGATTAATATAAACAAATGGAGAGGTGAAAAAAGACATTAGGGGTTATTTGGGAATTGATTATTTTAATTGATTTCTTTATGTTTTAAGAAAAGATGTGTAAAAAGTAAAGAAAGTGATGTGATTGGACGTTTTGGCATTTTGATTGTTTTCATCAAAAGCCCTCATGCCAAACAAGCTCTAAATATTAGAATTTTGATCGATCATGTCGAGATTTCTATTTGATTTCATAAGATTATATTATATGATTAAAATTTTAAAAACTAACTGTCACGACCCCATTCCGCCCCTAGTAGAATGGTGCCGTGATGGCCAGTAATCCGAGATTACCAAAGGCCAACTTACAAGGATTCACACACAATCAGAGTATACATATGGGGCTAACATGTGCGGAAGCAATAAATTTAAATCTAATTAGTCCATAAGAGCTGTGCATAGATCGAATGGAATGTCATACATCTTATCAAGGTCTTACAACTTAGATACAATAAAATGAAATATAAAAGCACATCCTGACCAAAAGGCTTCTCATGCCATCATATACAAAACATAATGAATTACAAGCTAAGAAGCATGATCTTCAAGATGCTACAAAATGCGAGTCCAAAACAAGTTGCAAAGCACATCTAGGCGTCACCGCCGTCCTGCTCATCACCTACATATATATAGAGAGGGTGAGCTTGGATACTCAGTGAATGGTACAAGTAATAAAAGGTTTGCATGAATAATATCCGAGATCTTTATCAAAGAGATACACATTATATCTTGCACAAAATCAATGACAAAACAAGTTCATCTAACGAGTCTTTCAAGCTTCATCAATCAAAGTCTTTCAAGGCTTTCAAGTTTCAAGGGGTGACATTAATAAGGGTGCTACAAAAGCTTAGAGTCCTCTAGCACGTAAGGACTTCCAAAGATTATGCTACAAATGCTTATAGTCCCCTAGCACGTACGGACTTTCAAAGGTTGTGCTACAAATGATTATAGTCCTCTAGCACGTACGGACTTTCAAAGGTTGTGCTACAAATGCTTATAGTCCCCTAGCACGTACGGACTTTCAAAGGTTGTGCTGCAAATGCTTATAGTCCCCTAGCACGTACGGACTTTCAATGGTTGTGCTACAAATTCTTATAGTCCCCTAGCACGTACGGACTAGTGCCACAAATGCTTAAAGTCCCCTGGCATGTATGGACTTCCCGAGAATGTCATCCAAAACAAAAACTTATACTTGGCACACAAAACAGGGATAATCATTCATACTTGATTAAATACTTTTCAATCAAAGCAAAGCAATGCTTATCAAAACATTATAACATAGCTTTATTAAAGATACCACTCACATAGTTCTTCAAACGTCGGGGCTACAGGCAAGGATCCAAGTCCTACAAGCACATAACAAATCCCATTGAATGCACTATCAAACAAGCTTTACCTGAATGCAAATGATCTCGGCATTCTTTCAAAACTAGGTTGATCCAAAACAAAACATTGTTCCTCATCTCGGGAAAACATAATGGGCCCCATCCAGGTCTTGGCCAAGGTCCCACACCCCCCTTGCGGAGGTGTGGTCCCGATGGCCACATTCAAGGAAACGAAGTCGGGAAAATCTGGGTTTCCCTTTCTTTGAAGAATATAAAGAGCATGAACATGAAGAACATGGATGCAAAGATCATAACTTATCATTACAAAATCTGAGATTTCATGCTATGAATTCAAAAACATGGACTTGGGCACCGATACTCGAAGATTTTATGAAAACAAACACAAAACATGAATCTTGATGCAAACTTTCGGATCAAACAAGGCTTTCTCTCCAAGAACACATGAATACCACTTACTCTTTCTAAACCCAACTTTAAATCGATGCATGGCTTACAAATCGTGCTCAATCATGCAATGCAGCTAGATGAACAATAAGAGCAACGAGAGTAGATCAAGATTCTAACCTCAAGACACGAATCTAACGGCTCAAGGTGTGAAGATCAAGCTTGGAAATCTATTCTCTTTTTAAGAACTCCTCCTTCTTCCTAGAGCCTCTCTCTCTAAAAGACAAGGATATGATACAAAATGATGTGTTTCTCAACAGCTCACTGACTTAACCCACTGTAGGGACACGTGGCACCAGCTGGTTGGCTCTTCTCAAAAGGTGACTAAGTGAAAAGACAAGACTATGACAAAGTGTGTTCAACAAGCAAGACGGCATAGGCACTCCGACAGGTAATGATCTCGGCTAAGAAGGACAACACTTGGCCTAGCTATGCCACACCTCGGCCTAGATGTGTCACACCTCGGTCTAGGTTGCACCAATCCAGGAACAAGATCACTTAGGCGCAAAGGTAACATCTCAGCCTAGATAATGTACATCTCGGCCTTGGTGATGAACACCTCGGCCTAGATGGTGACATCTCGGCCAAGATGCCAAGGTGCGAGTGGAGGTTAACTAAAAGATTCCAAGATAGTCCTAAGTATAAAAGACTCAAAGGTGCGACCTAGACTTAGGATGACCTCGGCTAAATTCACACCAAGCAAGGAACAAAGCATGCAGTAACACTTAGCAAAACAAAGACAAGATTTGAAATGTAAGCTTAACAAGACAAAATCATATAAATGCATGAGAGCATGACTAAGATGAAGTACGGGTTGTTACATCCTATCCCCCTTAAAGAAATTTGGTCCCCAAACTTGAGTTACCTCGATTCGAAAACAATTCTAGATATCGGACTTTCATCTCTTCTTCCGTCTCCCATGTAGCATCCTTGCCGTAATGCTCCTTCCATTCAATTTTCACCATTGGTATCGACTTGCTCCTCAACTGTTTCACTTGTCTATCAATAATTCTCATTGGCTTCTCCTCGTAGCCTAAATCTTCATCAGTCCTAATTCCGGAATGATCAATTACATGCAGTAGATCCCGAATATACTTCCTCAACATCGAAATATGGAACACATTGTGAACTTGACTTAGTTCTGGTAGTAAAGCCAGTCTATAGGCAGCTGGGTTAACCTTCTCAAGTATTTCAAACGGCCCGATGTAACGAGGTGCTAACTTACCTTTCTTTCCAAATCTGGAAGTTCCTTTCATTGGTGAAACCTTCAGGAATACATGATCCCCAACTTCAAATTCCAACTCTCTTCTTCTCTGGTCGGCATAGCTCTTCTGTCGACTTTGAGCAGTTTTGATCCTTTGTCGAATGAGCTTAATCTTCTCGGTTGTAACTTGAACTAGCTCGGGGCCAATCAAAGCTTTATCTCCCACTTCAGTCCAACATATCGGTGATCTGCACTTCCTTCCATACAAAGCTTCGTACGGCGCCATGCCAATCTAGCTTGATAACTATTGTTGTGAGCGAATTCTACTAACGGTAGATGTACCTCCCAACTTCCCTTGAAATCTAACACACATAGTCTGAGCATATCTTCGAGTGTCTGAATCATTCTCTCTGTTTGTCCATCGGTCTGGGGATGAAAAGTTGTGCTAAACTTCAACTCGGTTCCCAAAGCTCTTTGTAAACTCTGCCAAAATCTAGAAACAAACTTCGGATCTCGGTCTAACACAATGGACATCGGCACTCCATGAAGTCTTACAATCTCATTCATATACAGTACAGCAAGTCGGTCAGCATTGAATGTAGTCTGAACAGGCAAGAAGTGTGCTGACTTGGTTAATCTGTCAATGATAACCCAAATTGAATCCATGCCTTTTTGTGTCCTCGGCAAACCAACCACAAAGTCCATGGAGATGCGTTCCCATTTCCACTCAGGAATCGGCAAAGGTCGAAGTAGTCCTGCTGGCCTCTGGTGTTCTGCTTTCACTTGTTGACAATGTAAACACTGGGATACGAACTCGACTATTTCTCTTTTCATATTCGGCCACCAAAAATGATTGCTGGCAAGCCGCACGGATTTATTCCTTCAATTTCCCAAGGACGCCTCCACAATGGAAGTGTCCACTGCTATCTTATAAGTCTATTCTAAATATTATCTACAATCGATGTGGGATAGCAACACATATTTCAAACAAGATAATTGAGAATATTATCCGCAATCGATGTGGAATGGCAACCCATATATTTGAAACAAATGATATAATAACAAATATATAGCTTGGAAATGAACTTTGAATACATCATATTAATATTTTTCCAAACTGGTGTCGTTCAATGGTCAATTTTATTGAATTATTTTAGAAAATTTGAAGTTATTTTCAAATTTTCAAAACTTTAATTTATATTTCTTTATTTATCTTGATGAAATTTTGTCCCACGTAAAAAGAAAGGATAAAAATAATGTATTAATAAATGAAGTTTTCAAAGTAATTTTTAAATCAAAGAGGCTTGATGATTTAAACCAAAAAAGCATTTCGACGGTGGAGGTATTGCTAATCAAGAGTGATAAAAAAAATTTATTAAAAAATCTACATCAATAAATTTTTATTTTAACTTCACAAATGGTTGATATATATATATTTTTAATAAAATTAAATAATTTGGTAGGTATAGACTGTTAATGTAACAACCCGCACTTCATCTTAGTCATGCTCTCATGCATTTATACGATTTTGTCTTGTTAAGCTTGCATTTCAAATCTTGTCTTTGTTTTGCTAAGTGTTACTGCATGCTTTGTTCCTTGCTTGGTGTGAGTTTAGCCGAGGTCATCCTAAGCCTGGGTCGCACCTTTGAGTCTTTTATACCTAGGACTATCTTGGAATCTTTTAGTTAACCTCCACTCGCACCTTGGCATCTTGGCCGAGATGTCACCATCTAGGCCGAGGTGTTCATCACCAAGGCCGAGATGTACATTATCTAGGTTGAGATGTTACCTTTGCGCTTAAGTGATCTTGTTCCAGGATTGGTACAACCTAGACCGAGGTGTGACACATCTAGGCCGTGGTGTGGCACAGCTAGGCCAAGTGTTGTCGTTCTTAGCCGAGATCATTACCTGCTGGAGTGCCTATGCCGTCTTGCTTGTTAAACACACTTTGTCATAGTCTTGTCTTTTTCACTTAGTCACCTTTTGTGAAGAGCCAACTAGCCGGTGCCACGTGTCCCTGCAGTGGGTTAAGTCGGTGAGTTGTTGAGAAACACATCATTTTGTACCATATCCTTGTCTTTTAGAGAGAGAGGCTCTAGGAAGAAGGAGGAGTTCTTAAAAAGGGAATAGATTTCCAAGCTTGATCTTCACACCTTGAGCCGTTAGATTCGTGTCTTGAGGTTAGAATCTTGATATACTCTCGTTGTTCTTATTGTTCATCTAGCCGCATTGCATGATCGAGCACGATTTGTAAGCCATGCATCGATTTAAAGTTGGGTTTAGAAAGAGTAAGTGGTATTCATGTGTTCTTGGAGAGAAAGCCTTGTTTGATCCGAAAGTTTGCATTAAGATTCATGTTTTGTGTTTTTTTTCATAAAATCTTCGAGTATGGGTGCCCAGGTCCATGTTTTTGAATTCATAGCATGAACTCTCAGATTTTGTAATGATAAGTTATGATCTTTGCATCCATGTTCTTCATGTTCATGTTCTTCATGTTCTTCAAAGAAAGGGAAATCCAGATTTTACCGACTTCGTTTCCTTGAATGTGGCCATCGGGACCACACCTCGGCAAGGGGGGTGTGGGACCTCGGCCAAGACCTGGATGGTGCCCATTATGTTATCCCGAGATGAGGAACAATGTTTTGTTTTGGATCGACCTAGTTTTGAAAGAATGCCGAGATCATTTGCATTCATGTAAAGCTTGTTTGATAGTGCATTCAATGGGATTTGTTATGTGCTTGCAGGACTTGGATCCTTGCCTGTAGCCCCGACGTTTGAAGAACTATGTGAGTGGTATCTTTAATAAAACTATGTTATAATGTTTTGATAAGCCTTGCTTTGCTTTGTTTGAAAAGTATTTAATCAAGCATGAATGATTATCCCTGTTTTGTGTGCCAAGTATAAGTTTTGTTTTGGATGACATTCTCGGGAAGTCCGTACGTGCCACGGGACTTTAAGCATTTGTGGCACTAGTCCGTACGTGCTAGGGGACTATAATCATTTGTAGCACAACCTTTGAAAGTCCGTACGTGCTAGGGGACTATAAGCATTTGTAGCACTATCTTTGGAAATCCTTACGTGCTAGAGAACTTTAAGCTTTTGTGGCACCCTCATTAATGTCACCCCTTGAAACTTGAAAGCCTTGAAAGAGTTTGATTGATGAAGCTTGAAAGACTCGTTAGATGAACTTGTTTTGTCTTTGATTTTGTGCAAGATATAATGTGTATCGCTTTGATAAAGATCTCGGATATTATTCATGCAAACCCTTTATTACTTGTACCATTCACTGAGTATCCAAACTCACCCTCTCTATATATATGTAGGTGATGAGCAGGACGGCGGTGACGCCTATATGTGCTTTGCAACTTGTTTTGGACTCACATTTTGTAGCATCTTGAAGGTCATGCTTCTTAACTTGTAATTCATTGTGTTTTGTATATGATGGCTTGAGAAGCCTTTTGGTCAGGATGTGTTTTTGTATTTCGTTTTATTGTATCCAAATTGTAAGACCTTGATAAGATGTATGATATTCCATTCGATCTATGCACAACTCTTATGGACTAATTAGATTTAAATTTATTGCTTCCGCACATGTTAGCCCCATATGTATACTCTGATTGTGTGTGAATCCTTGTAAGTTGGCCTTTGGTAATCTCAGATTACTGGCCATCACGGCACCATTCTACTAGGGACGGAATGGGGTCGTGACAGATTGGTATCAAAGCACAAGTTTCTTATAGTACGTTACTCATACACTTCGAGTCCTAAAGAGCATAGGATTTCCCTTAGAATTGATGTGAGGGTTATATCATAATGCTTGCTACTTGACAATGTGTGCATCATCTCGGCGTGACTATTTGTTATTTGCATACATATTATTTGATCGTTTTGTTTTGAAGTCACATTTTGCATACTCTTAGCATCATGAGGAGGGATAGACCACCAGTTGGCCGAGATCATCCCGAAGACAGATTGGACAGATTAGAGAGATTGGTCGAAGGTTTGGTCCGTGAGTTGAGACAACCTAGGCCACAAGACGCTAGTACTACTTCTACCCAGGCCGAGCAGACAAACGGCCGACATGCAGTTCCGCCTCCACCTCCTCCAGCGTCGCAAGTGCCTCCACAGCAAGCTTTATATGGGGACGACACCATAGCCCTGATCCGAGAGTTTAAGAAAATGAAACCGCCGAGATTCTCTGGAGGTATAGAGTCGATGAAAGCCGAGGCGTGGGTCTTGGAAATGGAGAAACTGTTTGAGATTTTTCCCAGCACCGACGCCCAGAAGGTGTCATTGGCCGCGTTCACACTAAACGAAGATGCACGAAGATGGTGGATGATAACCCGAGAAAGCAACCCAGGTTGGACTTGGGCTAGATTTTTGGAGTTGTTTTACAACAAACACTTTCCCCTTAGCGTTCGAGACCGCAAGACTACAGAGTTCCAGACTCTAACACAAGGCAGCAAGATAGTGGCAGAATATGACCGTGCTTTTACCGAATTGGCGAGATATACGCCTCACATGGTCGATGATGATTATAGAAAAGCCAGGAAGTTTGAACGTGGGCTTCGTGGGCCGATACAAGATCGAGTTAACATGCTCAACATGCCGACTTACGCTGGAGTATTGGACAAGGCCATCCTCGCAGAAGCTAACTTGAACCGATATCAGAATTCAGGAGAGAGCCAGCGGAAGAGACAGAACTATGATAATCGCCGAGTTCCGTTTAACGCCAAGAAGAAAGTGAATGTGGGCAGCTCCAGCAACCCGAACCAGGAAGGTAATGCTAAGCCGACGTGTGCAAGTTGTGGGAAACCACATTCCGGAGTTTACCGTTGGGCATCAGGAGCCTGTTTTGAATGTGGCGAAATGGGTCATCGCGTGAAAGACTGTCTGAAGGCAAGGACTGATGATGGTAAGAAGAATGGAAGTAGCTCGGGCTCTGTACAGAGAAATAACATCGGGAGGGCCCAGACGAGACAGGGCAGAGTTTTTGCATTGGTACCAGGAGACACTCAGAATGCTGAGACAGTTGTGTCAGGTATACTCCCAATCTGCTCTCAAGATGCATACATATTGATTGATTCGGGTTCTACACATTCATTTGTATCTGCTAAGTTTGCCGAGAAGTTAAATAGAGAACAAGAACCCCTTGATTATGCGTTATATATGTCTACTCCATCTGGGAGAACTATGATTGTTGCATCCATTTATAGGGCGTGTGTCGTTGTGATTGAGGGCGTAGAATTATTAGTTGATTTAATGCCGTTAAGCATTACTCACTTTGATGTCATATTGGGGATGGACTGGTTAGTAACGAATCATGCATCGATTAATTATGTTTCAAAGAGTGTCACACTGAAACCCCCAAACCAAGCCGAGGTTATTTTCCAAGGTAAAGGAGTAGTACCCCCACCTTACTTAATCTCATCCATGAAAGCCTATAAGTTGATCCAAAAGAGGTGTCAAGGTTATCTGTGTAGTATACTAAGTGAATTGAATGGAAATGTTGAGTTAGCCGACATCCCAGTGGTTAGAGAATTCCCCGATGTCTTTCCAAATGAATTGCCTGGCCAGTCAGTGGATAGTGAAATAGAATTTACGGTTGATGTTATGTCAGGAACCCAACCTATCTCCAAAGCACCCTATAGAATGGCCCCAGCCAAACTTAAGGAACTGAAACTACAATTACAAGAATTGTTGGACAAGGGATTTATTAGGCCGAGCACTTCACCTTGGGGAGCACCAGTTCTATTTGTCAAGAAAAAGGATGGTACACTTCGTCTTTGTATTGACTATCGAGAACTAAATAAGGTGACCATTAAGAATAAATATCCATTGCCGAGGATTGATGATTTACTTGATCAACTACAAGGGGGACGGGTCTTTTCTAAGATTGATCTGAGGTCGAGCTACCATCAGCTAAAAGTTAAGGCCGAAGATGTCGAGAAGACTGCTTTTCGGACAAGGTATGGCCACTACAAATTTTTGGTGATGCCTTTCTGAGTGACCAACATTTCTGCAGCATTCATGGATTTGATGAACAGAGTTTTTAAGCCGTACCTAGACGAGTTCGTGGTTGTTTTCATTGACAACATACTGATCTATTCCAAGAGTGGTGATGAGCATGAGCAGCATTTGAGACTAGCCTTACAAATCTTAAGAGACAGGAAATTATATGCCAAGCTTAGCAAGTGTGAATTTTGGCTTTCCAGCATTTCATTTTTGGGCCATGTGATTAATGAAGAAGGAATCTCGGTTGATCCAAGTAAGATTGAAGCCGTCGTGAATTGGCCGACGCCGACCAACATGTCCGAGGTTCGTAGTTTTCTGGGTTTGGCCGGCTATTACAGGAAGTTTGTGATAGATTTCTCAAGGATTGCAGTACCACTGACACAACTAACTCAGAAAGGAGTGGTTTACGAATGGATCGAGGATAGGGAATCAACTTTTCGGGAGTTAAAGACGAGGTTGGTTACAGCACCGATACTTATACTGCCGTCAGACAAAGAAGAATTTCAGATTTTTAGTGATGCTTCACATAAGGGATTGGGTTACGTGTTAATGCAAGGAGATAAGGTTATAGCGTATGCATCCCGTCAGTTGAAACCTCACGAAAAGAATTATCCTACCCATGATTTAGAGCTAGCAGCCGTGGTGTTTGCTTTAAAGATTTGGCGTCATTACTTGTATGGGGCTTCTTGCTAAGTTTTCACAGATCATCAGAGTTTAAAGTACTTATTCACTCAGAAGGAGTTAAATTTGAGACAGAGAAGATGACTTGAGTTATTGAAAGACTACGACATGCAAATTCAGTATCACCCAGGTAAAGCAAACTCAGTAGCCGACGCATTGAGCAAAAAATCAGTTGGAAGTCTGGCATGCTTAGCCATGATTTCAGTGGGGCCGACCGTTATAGAGGAAGTAAACGCCAGACAAATGGAAGACGGATTCTTCAAGAAAGTTGCCAATGAGATTCTCACTAAGCCGAGGTCAGGGTACACGATTGAAAATCAGGTACTTAAGTTTGAAGGAAGATTGTGTGTGGCCGACATTCCAGAGTTGAAAAGGAAGATTCTATAGGAATCTCATGGTTCCAGATTTGCTGTTCATCCAGGGAACACTAAGATGTATCAAGATGTGAAACAAACTTTTTGGTGGCTGAATATGAAAAGAGAAATAGCCGAGTTCGTATCCCAGTGTTTACATTGTTAAAAAGTGAAAGCAGAACACCAGAGGCCAGCAGGACTACTTCGACCTTTGCCGATTCCTGAGTGGAAATGGGAACGCATCTCCATGGACTTTATGGTTGTTTGTTGAGGACACAAAAAGGCATGGATTCAATTTGGGTTATCATTGACAGATTAACCAAGTCAGCACACTTCTTGCCTGTTCAGACTACATTCAATGCTGACCGACTTGCTGTACTGTATATGAATGAGATTGTGAGACTTCATGGAGTGCCGATGTCCATTGTGTCAGACCGAGATCCAAAGTTTGTTTATAGACTTTGGCAGAGTTTACAAAGAGCTTTGGGAACCGAGTTGAAGTTTAGCACAGCTTTTCATCCCCAGACCGATGGACAAACAGAGAGAACGATTCAGACACTCGAAGATATGCTCAGACTATGTGTGTTAGATTTCAAGGGAAGTTGGGAGGTACATCTACCGTTAGTAGAATTCGTTTACAACAACAGTTATCAAGCTAGCATTGGCATGGCGCCGTACGAAGCTTTGTGTGGAAGGAAGTGCAGATCACCGATATGTTGGACTGAAGTGGGAGATAAAGCTTTGATTGGCCCCGAGCTAGTTCAAGTTACAACCGAGAAGATTAAGCTCATTCGACAAAGGATCAAAACTGCTCAAAGTCGACAGAAGAGCTATGCCGACCAGAGAA
Organism: Camellia sinensis; assembly: GCF_055761805.1. Taxonomy (NCBI): domain Eukaryota; kingdom Viridiplantae; phylum Streptophyta; class Magnoliopsida; order Ericales; family Theaceae; genus Camellia; species Camellia sinensis. Next base: position 236,509,660 of record NC_138961.1, on the reverse strand, counting down.
GAAGAGAGTTGGAATTTGAAGTTGGGGATCATGTATTCCTGAAGGTTTCACCAATGAAAGGAACTTCCAGATTTGGAAAGAAAGGTAAGTTAGCACCTCGTTACATCGGGCCGTTTGAAATACTTGAGAAGGTTAACCCAGCTGCCTATAGACTGGCTTTACCACCAGAACTAAGTCAAGTTCACAATGTGTTCCATATTTCGATGTTGAGGAAGTATATTCGGGATCTACTGCATGTAATTGATCATTCCGGAATTAGGATTGATGAAGATTTAGGCTACGAGGAGAAGCCAATGAGAATTATTGATAGACAAGTGAAACAGTTGAGGAGCAAGTCGATACCGATGGTGAAAATCGAATGGAAGGAGCATTACGGCAAGGATACTACATGGGAGATGGAAGAAGAGATGAAAGTCCGATATCCGGAATTATTTTCGAATCGAGGTAACTCAAGTTTGGGGACCAAACTTCTTTAAGGGGGGTAGGATGTAACAACCCGCACTTCATCTTAGTCATGCTCTCATGTATTTATACGATTTTGTCTTGTTAAGCTTGCATTTCAAATCTTGTCTTTGTTTTGCTAAGTGTTACTGCATGCTTTGTTCCTTGCTTGGTGTGAGTTTAGCCGAGGTCATCCTAAGTCTGGGTCGCACCTTTGAGTCTTTTATACCAAGGACTATCTTGGAATCTTTTAGTTAACCTCCACTCGCACCTTGGCATCTTGGCCGAGATGTCACCATCTAGGCCGAGGTGTTCATCACCAAGGCTGAGATGTACATTATCTAGGCTGAGATGTTACCTTTGCGCCTAAGTGATCTTGTTCCTGGATTGATGCAACCTAGACTGAGGTGTGACACATCTAGGCCGAGGTGTGGCACAGCTAGGCCAAGTGTTGTCCTTCTTAGCCGAGATCATTACCTGCCAGAGTGCCTATGCCGTCGTGCTTGTTGAACACACTTTGTCATAGTCTTGTCTTTTCACTCAGTCACCTTTTGAGAAGAGCCAACCAGCCGGTGCCACGTGTCCCTGCAGTGGGTTAAGTCAGTGAGCTGTTGAGAAACACATCATTTTGTATCATATCCTTGTCTTTTAGAGAGAGAGGCTCTAGGAAGAAGGAGGAGTTCTTAAAAAGGGAATAGATTTCCAAGCTTGATCTTCACACCTTGAGCCGTTAGATTCGTGTCTTGAGGTTAGAATCTTGATCTACTCTCGTTGTTCTTATTGTTCATCTAGCCGCATTGCATGATCGAGCACGATTTGTAAGCCATGCATCGATTTAAAGTTGGGTTTAGAAAGAGTAAGTGGTATTCATGTGTTCTTGGAGAGAAAGCCTTGTTTGATTCGAAAGTTTGCATCAAGATTCATGTTTTGTGTTTGTTTTCATAAAATCTTCGAGTATGGGTGCCCAGGTCCATGTTTTTGAATTCATAGCATGAAATCTCAGATTTTGTAATGATAAGTTATGATCTTTGCATCCATGTTCTTCATATTCTTCAAAGAAAGGGAAATCTAGATTTTACCGACTTCGTTTCCTTGAATGTGGCCATCGGGACCACACCTCGGCAAGGGGGGGTGGGACCTCGGCCAAGACCTGGATGGTGCCCATTATGTTTTCCCGAGATGAGGAACAGTGTTTTGTTTTGGATCGACCTAGTTTTGAAAGAATGTCGAGATCATTTGCATTCATGTAAAGCTTGTTTGATAGTGCATTCAATGGGATTTGTTATGTGCTTGTAGGACTTGGATCCTTGCCTGTAGCCCCGACGTTTCAAGAACTATGTGAGTGGTATCTTTAATAAAGCTATGTTATAATGTTTTGATAAGCCTTGCTTTGCTTTGTTTGAAAAGTATTTAATCAAGCATGAATGATTATCCCTGTTTTGTGTGCCAAGTATAAGTTTTGTTTTGGATGACATTCTCGGGAAGTCCGTACGTGCTAGGGGACTTTAAGCATTTGTGGCACTAGTCCGTACGTGCTAGGGGACTATAAGCATTTGTAGCACAACCATTGAAAGCCCATACGTGCTAGGGGACTATAAGCATTTGTAGCACAACCTTTGAAAGTCCGTACGTGCTAGGGGACTATAAGCATTTGTAGCACAACCTTTGAAAGTCCGTACGTGCTAGGGAATATAAGTATTTGTAGCACAATCTTTGGAAGTCCTTACGTACTAGAGGACTCTAAACTTTTGTAGCACCCTTATTAATGTCACCCCTTGAAACTTGAAAGCCTTGAAAGACTTTGATTGATGAAGCTTGAAAGACTCGTTAGATGAACTTGTTTTGTCATTGATTTTGTGCAAGATATAATGTGTATCTCTTTGATAAAGATCTCGGATATTATTCATGCAAACCTTTTATTACTTGTACCATTCACTGAGTATCCAAGCTCACCCTCTCTATATATATGTAGGTGATGAGCAGGACGGCAGTGACGCCTAGATGTGCTTTGGACTCGCATTTTGTAGCATCTTGAAGATCATGCTTTTTAGCTTGTAATTCATTATGTTTTGTATATGATGGCATGAGAAGCCTTTTGGTCAGGATGTGCTTTTATATTTCATTTTATTGTATCCAAGTTGTAAGACCTTGATAAGATGTATGACATTCCATTCGATCTATGCACAGCTCTTATGGACTAATTAGATTTAAATTTATTGCTTCCGCACATGTTAGCCCCATATGTATACTCTGATTGTGTGTGAATCCTTGTAAGTTAGCCTTTGGTAATCTCGGATTACTGGCCATCACGGCACCATTCTACTAGGGGCGGAATGGGGTCATGACAGTTAGTTTTTAAAATTTTAATCATATAATATAATCTTTTGAAATCAAATAGAAATCTCGACATGATTGATCAAAATTCTAATATTTAGAGCTGGTTTGGCATGAGGGCATTTGATGAAAATAGTCAAAAGGGTTGTGCTTCAGACCCCCAGTGACGTGGCACGCTGGGGTTGGCCGAAAATAAAAAAAAATAAAAAAAAAAACAATTTTTTTTTTGTCCAATAGGAGACGACCCCTAGTACCCCTAGCTGGGGGTCTAAGTCATTTTTGTAGTCAAAATGTCAAAACATCCAATCACATCACTTTCTTTACTTTCTACACATCTTTTCTTAAAACATAAAAAAAAAAATCAATTAAAATAATCAATTCCCAAATAACCCCTAATGTCTTTTTTCACCTCTCCATTTGTTTATATTAATCGTAATTAATAGATTAAAATTTTACAATACATATGGCACGTTTGTTTGTTTGGTGAGTGCTACATATGAACTTAATATTCATTTCATCAACTTTTTTCTATTATAATTTGAACTCACAAAATGATTACAGAGGTGTGAACCAAAATGATAAGCAAATAAGTCTAAAAAATTAAGGCTCTGTTTGGAAAGCCCCTCAAAATATGGTTCCACCCATTGATTTGAGTGTGATGTTTGTTTGGAGCTTTCAAATCATAATTCTACATCAATTTCTCAAAACTCAATTTAAAACATAATTATTACTTTTCAAAACTCATAACCAAATATATAATTCAAAACTCTTTTCAAAACTCAATTCAAATCAATGTTTTAATTTTTTAAATATTTTAATATTTTAAAAATATTTTAATTTTGTTAAGATTATAAATATTTTAATATTTAAATATGTTATGCTTTTTAAATTTTTTTTTGAATATTTTTGAATATTTTAATTTCAAAATATTACGATTCTAATTTTTTAAATTTTAAAATATTTTATAAAAATAAATTCAAACTCTATTTTATAAAAATATTTTTAAATATTTTAATTTTTTTTGTTATGTATTTGGTTACGATTTGGGTGCAGAGTTGTAAAAATAGTATGGAGTTTCGAGTTATGCGTTTGGTTATGAGTTTTACAAATAATTTCATAACTGACTTTTGTTTTATGTGTTTGGTTACGATTTGAGTATAGAGTTGTTTTTAAATTTAAAATATTAACATTTTAAATTATTTAAATTTTTTGAATATTTAAATTTTTTAAATTTTTACGATTTAAATTTTTTGAATATTTATTTTAATTTTTTACTTATTAAATTTTTTAGATTATTTAAATTATTTAAATATTTATGATTTAAAATTTTTGAATATTTATTTTGAAAAAAAATTTATTTCCTTTGTAGTATTTTCAATTAAAAAATTGATTAATGTTATTTTCTGTTAATAATAATTTTTTTTAATTGAATTTTAAAAAGAGTTTGGTTATTAGTGTTGATCAAAATTTTCAATAGTGTGAAAGTAGTATGTTTTGTTTTGAGTTATAATAATTAGATTTAAGTTTTGAAAACTCTTTCCAAAACTCATAACCAAACAAATTTCTTACTTCAAATGTCAAATTAAACTTTCAAAACCCAATTCAACACTCTATTCAAAAACCATAACCAAACAAATTTTCTACAATCAAATCATAATTCCAGAACTTAAAAACTCAAAATACAACTCATACTTTCAAATCATATTTACAAAACTCTACCAAACGCAACCTAAATTTATATATCATTCATTACTCAAGATCCAAGAATAATTAAAACAAAAAATTAAAAATTTTGCCAAACGGGCCTTACGAAGTTGAAATCGAGACGTAATATAATTTGTTTTTATCAATTTAAATAGAATGGTTCACGACACTACAACTATAATAAAACTACACAATTCAAAGGATTTGTAAATTCATACCAACTCAACTCGAGTCAATGCCCGAACCCACAAACAAATTAAGAATATTATTTAACAGATACCCAAAAAAATAATAAATAAATAAATTCAATTTGATTCAACTCGTTATAAATATATTATTAACATCACAGTTATGAGAAGTATGCTAGACAATGGTATTATTAAATTTTCAAAAATATCCCATGGCTTTTACTCAACCACGTTACTGTAGAGGCTAATAAATTATGCGCATGACATTAGTAAGGCCAATCATCTAGCCACACAAGATCTTATGTCCCTATTTTTCCCTCCACATATTTCAAATTATTTATTTGTCATCCCTCCACATATTTCAAATTATTTATTTGTCATACGATAAGTTTGACCGTATAAAAAGAAATGATTTGAGACAATGGGTCAAGCCCATTTTGCCCAATGGGTCAAGCCCGTGTGGTGATTTTTTGATCTAATGGGCCAAGCCCATTTTGCCCTTAACCTCCCTCTCTCTACAAACTTGGGCACCCCTTGGGGCACACTCCAAGGTCCAATCCCATGCCTTTTAAACCCACTCAAAACTTCCCATCAAATCAATGTGGGACAAGCCATTTTCCGACCTTAAGGAATTTCCACCAAAACTCCATTTCCATGGAGCTCACTTTGGCTTCAATTTCCCATTCACCCGATAATGGTTTTGAGCAACCAAATATACCACGTGAATCACAACACGGCATAGAATGCGTTACCACTTAGACTCGCCAAAATAGGCGCACGGGTCCCACCTAAATAATAGACTAAAGTTAGGAAAAAATTCTGTTTTTACCCAAAATTTTTCAACCATTTCCAACAAATTGTTATACAGTAGGGATTAGTTTTAGGTGTGAAAGTATTTTATGGAAACACTTGAATGTTTGATTATGATGCTTGCATTTAGACACGACCCTGTGCATTGAGGTACATGAAATATTATTGGCCATTCAGATTTGCCAGCTCTAAGGTTGTGTTTTTCTATCCCGATCTAATCATGGTCGATTCTCATTATTGAATCTATTGATAACCAGACTAGTAAATCAATTTGTTCAAAAAAAAAAAAAAGGGTCAAAAAATTTATTGAGAATTTGATTATGTGGGCTGTCTGTTTTAATAAAAAGGCGCTTCTATGATGAAGGAGGCATTGTGGACTATCTTGTACATTATTTGTAGCCGTCCGTTCATGTCGAACACATAGCCCAACTACCACCTTGAGGCATGAACAACACATTGCCCAGCCAACACCTAGAAGTATTGTCCGCTTTGGCCTAAGCATGATAGCTGGCAAGCCGCACGGATTTATTCCTTTGATTTTCCAAGGACGCCTCCACAATGGAAGTGTCCAATGCTATCTTATAAGTCTATTCTAAATATTATCTACAATCGATGTGGGATGGCAACACATATTTCAAACAAGATAATTGAGAATATTATCCGCAATCGATGTGGGATGGTAACCCATATATTTGAAACAAATGATATAATAACAAATATATAGCTTGGACATGAACTTTGAATACATCATATTAATATTTTTCCAAACTGGTGTCGTTCAATTGTCAATTTTATTGAATTATTTTAGAAAATTTGAAGTTATTTTCAAATTTTCAAAACTTTAATTTATATTTCTTTATTTATCTTGATGAAACTTTGTCCCACGTAAAAAAGAAAGGATAAAAATAATGTATTAATAAATGAAGTTTTCAAAGTTATTTTTAAATCAAAGAGGCTTGATGATTTAAACCAAAAAAGCATTTCAACAGTGGAGGTATTGCTAATCAAGAGTGATAAAAAAAATTTATTAAAAAATCTACATCATTAAATTTTTATTTTAACTTCACAAATGGTTGATATATATATATATTTTTAATAAACTTAAATAATTTGATAGGTATAGACTGTTAGTTTTTAAAATTTTAATCATATAATATAATCTTATGAAATCAAATACAAATCTCGACATGATCGATCAAAATTCTAATATTTAGAGCATGTTTGGCATGAGGGCTTTTGATGAAAATAGTCAAAATGTCAAAACATCCAATCACATCACTTTCTTTACTTTTTACACATTTTTTCTTGAAACATAAAAAAATCAATTAAAATAATCAATTCCAAAATAACCCCTAATGTCTTTTTTCACCTCTCCATTTGTTTATATTAATCGTAACTAATAGATTAAAATTTTACAATACATATGGCACGTTTGTTTGTTTGGTGAGTGCTACATATGAACTTAATATTCATTTCATAAACTTTTTTTCTATTATAATTTGAACTCACAAAATGATTACAGAGGTGTGAACCAAAATGATAAGCAAATAAGTCTCAAAAATTAAATTTATATATCATTCATTACTCAAGATCCAAGAATAATTAAAACAAAAAATTAAAATTTTTGCCAAACGGGCCTTACAAAGTTGAAATCGAGATGTAATATAATTTGTTTTTATCAATTTAAATAGAATGGTTCACGACACTACAACTATAATAAAATCTACACAATTCAAAGGATTTGTAAATTCATACCAACTCAACTCGAGTCAATGCCCGAACCCACAAACAAATTAAGAATATTATTTAACAGATACCCAAAAAAATAATAAATAAATAAATTCAATTTGATTCAACTCGTTACAAATATATTATTAACATCACAGTTATAAGTAGTATGCTATACAATGGTATTATTAAATTTTCAAAAATATCCCATGGCTTTTATTCAACCACCTTACTATAGAGGCTAATAAATTGTGCTCATGACATTAGTAAGGCCAATCATCTAGCCACACAAGATCTTATGTCCCTATTTTTCCCTCCACATATTTCAAATTATTTATTTGTCATACGATAAGTTTGACCGTATAAAAAGAAATGATTTGAGACAATGGGTCAAGCCCATTTTGCCCAATGGGTCAAGCCCGTGTGGTGATTTTTGGATCTAATGGGCCAAGCCCATTTTGCCCTTAACCTCCCTCTCTCTACAAACTTGGGCACCCCTTGGGGCACACTCCAAGGTCCAATCCCATGCCTTTTAAACCCACTCAAAACTTCCCATCAAATCAATGTGGGACAAGCCATTTTCCGACCTTAAGGAATTTCCACCAAAACTCCATTTCCATGGAGCTCACTTTGGCTTCAATTTCCCATTCACCCGATAATGGTTTTGAGCAACCAAATATACCACGTGAATCACAACACGGCATAGAATGCGTTACCACTTAGACTCGCCAAAATAGGCGCACGGGTCCCACCTAAATAATAGACTAAAGTTAGGAAAAAATTCTGTTTTTACCCAGAATTTTTCAACCATTTCCAATAAATTGTTATACAGTAGGGATTAGTTTTAGGTGTGAAAGTATTTTATGGAAAAACTTGAATGTTTGATTATGATGCTTGCACTTAGACACGACCCTGTGCATTGGGGTACATGAAATATTATTGGCCATTCAGATTTGCCAGCTCTAAGGTTGTGTTTTTCTATCCCGATCTAATCATGGTCGATTCTCATTATTGAATCTATTGATAACCTGACTAGTAAATGTATTTGTCCAAAAAAAAAAAAAGGGTCAAAAAATTTATTGAGAATTTGATTATATGGGCTGTCTTTTTTAATAAAAAGGCGCTTCTATGATGAAGGAGGCATTGTGGACTATCTTGTACATTATTTGTAGCCGTCCGTTCATGTCGAACACATAGCCCAACTACCACCTTGAGGCATGGACAACACATTGCCCAGCCAACACCTAGAAATATTGTCCGCTTTGGCCTAAGCATGATTGTTGGCAAGCCGCACGGATTTATTCCTTTGATTTTCCAAGGACGCCTCCACAATGGAAGTGTCCAATGCTATCTTATAAGTCTATTCTAAATATTATCTATAATCGATGTGGGATGGCAACACATATTTCAAACAAGATAATTGAGAATATTATCCGCAATCGATGTGGGATGGCAACCCATATATTTGAAACAAATGATATAATAACAAATATATAGCTTGGAAATGAACTTTGAACACATCATATTAATATTTTTCCAAACTAGTGTCGTTCAATGGTCAATTTTATTGAATTATTTTAGAAAATTTGAAGTTATTTTCAAATTTTCAAAACTTTAATTTATATTTCTTTATTTATCTTGATGAAACTTTATCCCACGTAAAAAAGAAAGGATAAAAATAATGTATTAATAAGTGAAGTTTTCAAAGTAATTTTTAAATCAAAGAGGCTTGATGATTTAAACCAAAAAATCATTTCGACGGTGGAGGTATTGCTAATCAAGAGTGATAAAAAAAATTTATTAAAAAATCTACATCAATAAATTTTTATTTTAACTTCACAAATGGTTGATATATATATATATATATATTGAATAAAATTAAATAATTTGATAAGTATAGACTGTTAGTGTAACAACCCGCACTTCATCTTAGTCATGCTCTCATGTATTTATATGATTTTGTCTTGTTAAGCTTGCATTTCAAATCTTGTCTTTATTTTGCTAAGTGTTACTGCATGCTTTGTTCCTTGCTTGGTGTGAATTTAGCTGAGGTCATCCTAAGCCTGGGTCGCACCTTTGAGTCTTTTATACCTAGGACTATCTTGGAATCTTTTAGTTAACCTCCACTCGCACCTTGGCATCTTGGCCGAGCTGTCACCATCTAGGCCGAGGTGTTCATCACCAAGGCCGAGATGTACATTATCTAGGCTGAGATGTTACCTTTGCGCCTAAGTGATCTTGTTCCTGGATTGGTGCAACCTAGACCGAGGTGTGACACATCTAGGCCGAGGTGTGGCACAGCTAGGCCAAGTGTTGTCCTTCTTAGCCGAGATCATTACCTGCCGGAGTGCCTATGCCGTCTTGCTTGTTGAACACACTTTGTCAGAGTCTTGTCTTTTCACTTAGTCACCTTTTGAGAAGAGCCAACCAGCCGGTGCAGCGTGTCCCTGTAGTGGGTTAAGTCAGTGAGCTATTGAGAAACACATCATTTTGTATCATATCCTTGTCTTTTAAAGAGAGAGGCTCTAGGAAGAAGGAGGAGTTCTTAAAAAGGGAATAGATTTCCAAGCTTGATCTTCACACCTTGAGCCGTTAGATTCGTGTCTTGAGGTTAGAATCTTGATCTACTCTCGTTGCTCTTATTGTTCATCTAGCTGCATTGCATGATTGAGCACGATTTGTAAGCCATGCATCGATTTAAAGTTGGGTTTAGAAAGAGTAAGTGGTATTCATGTGTTCTTGGAGAGAAAGCCTTGTTTGATCCGAAAGTTTGCATCAAGATTCATGTTTTGTGTTTGTTTTCATAAAATCTTCGAGTATCGGTGCCCAGGTCCATGTTTTTGAATTCATAGCATGAAATCTCAGATTTTGTAATGATAAGTTATGATCTTTGCATCCATGTTCTTCATATTCTTCAAAGAAAGGGAAACCCAGATTTTCCCGACTTCGTTCCCTTGAATGTGGCCATCGGGACCACACCTCGGCAAGGGGGGTGTGGGACCTCGGCCAAGACCTGGATGGCGCCCATTATGTTTTCCCGAGATGAGGAACAATGTTTTGTTTTGGATCGACCTAGTTTTGAAAGAATGCCGAGATCATTTGCATTCAGGTAGAGCTTGTTTGATAGTGCATTCAATGGGATTTGTTATGTGCTTATAGGACTTGGATCCTTGCCTGTAGCCCCGACGTTTGAAGAACTATGTGAGTGGTATCTTTAATAAAGCTATGTTATAATGTTTTGATAAGCCTTGCTTTACTTTGTTTGAAAAGTGTTTAATCAAGCATGAATGATTATCCCTGTTCTGTGTGCCAAGTATAAGTTTTGTTTTGGATGACATTCTCGGGAAATCCGTACGTGCCAGGGGACTTTAAGCATTTGTGGCACTAGTCCGTACGTGCTAGGGGACTATAAGAATTTGTAGCACAACCTTTGAAAGTCCGTACGTGCTAGGGGACTATAAGCATTTGTAGCACAACCTTTGAAAGTCCGTACGTGCTAGAGGACTATAAGCATTTGTAGCACAATCTTTGGAAGTCCTTACGTGCTAGAGGACTCTAAGCTTTTGTAGCACCCTTATTAATGTCACCCCTTGGAACTTGAAAGCCTTGAAAGACTTTAATTAATGAAGCTTGAAAGACTCGTTAGATGAACTTGTTTTGTCTTTGATTTTGTGCAAGATATAATGTGTATCGCTTTGATAAAGATCTCGGATATTATTCATGCAAACCCTTTATTACTTGTACCATTCACTGAGTATCCAAGCTCACCCTCTCTACAAATATGTAGGTGATGAGCAGGACGGCGGTGACGCCTATATATGCTTTGCAACTTGTTTTGGACTCGCATTTTGTAGCATCTTGAAGATCATGCTTCTTAGCTTGTAATTCATTGTGTTTTGTATATGATGGCTTGAGAAGCTTTTTGGTCAGGATGTGTTTTTGTATTTCATTTTATTGTATCCAAGTTTTAAGACCTTGATAAGATGTATGACATTCCATTCGATCTATGCACAGCTCTTATGGACTAATTAGATTTAAATTTACTGCTTCCGCACATGTTAGCCCCATATGTATACTCTGATTGTGTGTGAATCCTTGTAAGTTGGCCTTTGGTAATCTCGGATTACTGGCCATCACGGCACCATTCTACTAGGGGCAGAATGGGGTCGTGACAGATTGGTATCAGAGCACAAGTTTCTTATAGTACGTTACTCATACACTTCGAGTCATAAAGAGCATAGGATTTCCCTTAGAATTGATGTTAGGGTTGCATTATAATGCTTGCTACTTGACAATGTGTGCATCATCTCGGCGTGACTATTTGTTATTTGCATACATATTATTTGATCGTTTTGTTTTAAAGTCACATTTTGCATACTCTTAGCATCATGAGGAGGGGTAGACCACCAGTTGGCCGAGATCATCCCGAAGACATATTGGACAGATTAGAGAGATTGGTCGAAGGTTTGGTCCGTGAGTTGAGACAACCTAGGCCACAAGACGCTAGTACTACTTCTACCCAGGCCGAGCAGACAAACGGCCGACATGCAGTTCCGCCTCCACCTCCTCCAGCGTCGCAAGTGCCTCCACAGCAAGCTTTATATGGGGACGACACCATAGCCCTGATCCGAGAGTTTAAGAAAATGAAACCGCCGAGATTCTCTGGAGGTATAGAGTCGATGAAAGCCAAGGCGTGGGTCTTGGAAATGGAGAAACTGTTTGAGATTTTTCCCAGCACCGACGCCCAGAAGGTGTCATTGGCCGCGTTCACACTAAACGAAGATGCACGAAGATGGTGGATGATAACCCGAGAAAGCAACCCAGGTTGGACTTGGGCTAGATTTTTGGAGTTGTTTTACAACAAACACTTTCCCCTTAGCGTTCGAGACCGCAAGACTACAGAGTTCCAGACTCTAACACAAGGCAGCAAGATAGTGGCAGAATATGACCGTGCTTTTACCGAGTTGGCGAGATATGTGCCTCACATGGTCAATGATGAATATAGAAAAGCCAGGAAGTTTGAAAGTGGGCTTCGTGGGCCGATACAAGATCGAGTTAACATGCTCAACATGCCGACTTACGCTGGAGTATTAGACAAGGCCATTCTCGCAGAAGCTAACTTGAACCGATATCAGAATTCAGGAGAGAGCCAGCGGAAGAGACAGAACTATGATAATCGTCGAGTTCTGTTTAACGCCAAGAAGAAAGTGAATGTGGGCAGCTCCAGCAACCCGAACCAGGAAGGTAATGCTAAGCCGACGTGTGCAAGTTGTGGGAAACCGTATTTCGGAGTTTGTCGTTGGGCATCAGGAACCTATTTTGAATGTGGCGAAATGGGTCATCGCGTGAAAGACTGTCCGAAGGCAAGGACTGATGATGGTAAGAAGAATGGGAGTAGCTCAGGCTCTACACAGAGAAATAACATTGGGAGGGCCCAGGCGAGACAAGGCAGAGTTTTTGCATTGGTACTAGGAGACACTCAGAATGCTGAGCCAGTCGTGTCAGGTATACTCCCAATCTGCTCTCAAGATGCATACATATCGATTGATTCAGGTTCTACACATTCATTTGTATCTGCTAAGTTTGCCGATAAGTTAAATAGAGAACAAGAACCCCTTGGTTATGCTTTATATGTGTCTACTCCATCTGGGAGAACTATGATTGTTGCATCCATTTATAGGGCGTGTGTCGTTGTGATTGAGGGCGTAGAATTATTAGTTGATTTAATGTCGTTAAGCATGACTCACTTTGATGTCATATTGGGGATGGACTGGTTAGTAACGAATCATGCATCTATTAATTGTGTTTCAAAGAGTGTCACACTGAAACCCCCAAACTAAGCCGAGGTTATTTTCCAAGGTAAAGGAGTAGTACCCCCACCTTACTTAATCTCATCCATGAAAGCCTATAAGTTGATCCAAAAGAGGTGTCAAGGTTATCTGTGTAATATACTAAGTGAATTGAATGGAAATGTTGAGTTAGTCGACATCCCATTGGTTAGAGAATTCCCCGATGTCTTTCCAAATGAATTGCCTGGCCAGTCAGTGGATAGGGAAATAGAATTTACGGTTGATGTTATGTCAGGAACCCAACCTATCTCCAAAGCACCCTATAGAATGGCCCCAGCTGAACTCAAGGAACTGAAACTACAATTACAAGAATTGTTGGACAAGGGATTTATTAGGCCAAGAACTTCACCTTGGGGAGCACCAGTTCTATTTGTCAAGAAAAAGGATGGTACACTTCGTCTTTGTATCGACTACCGAGAACTAAATAAGGTGACCATTAAGAATAAATATCCATTGCCGAGGATTGATGATTTACTTGATCAACTACAAGGGGGACGGGTCTTTTCTAAGATTGATCTGAGGTCGGGCTACCATCAGCTGAAAGTTAAGGGCGAGGATGTCGAGAAGACTGCTTTTCGGACAAGGTATGGCCACTACGAATTTTTAGTGATGCCTTTCGGAGTCACCAACGTTCCTGCAGCATTCATGGATTTGATGAACAGAGTTTTTAAGCCGTACCTAGACGAGTTCGTGGTTGTTTTCATCGACGATATACTGATCTATTCCAAGAGTGGTGATGAGCATGAGCAGCATTTGAGACTAGCCTTACAAATCCTAAGAGAAAGGAAATTATATGCCAAGCTTAGCAAGTGTGAATTTTGGCTTTCCAGCATTTCATTTTTGGGCCATGTGATTAATGAAGAAGGAATCTCTGTTGATCTAAGTAAGATTGAAGCCGTCGTGAATTGGCCGACGCCGACCAACGTGTCCGAGGTTCGTAGTTTTCTGGGTTTGGCCGGCTATTACAGGAAGTTTGTGAAGGATTTCTCAAGGATTGCAGTACCACTGACACAACTAACTCAGAAAGGAGTGGTTTATGAATGGACCGAGGATAGGGAATCAGCTTTTTGGGAGTTAAAGACGAGGTTGGTTACAGCACCGATACTTATACTGCCGTCAGACAAAGAAGAATTTCAGATTTTTAGTGATGCTTCACATAAGGGATTGGGTTGCGTGTTAATGCAAGGAGGTAAGGTTATAGCGTATGCATCCCGTCAGTTGAAACCTCACAAAAAGAATTATCCTACCCATGATTTAGAGTTAGCAGCCGTGGTGTTTGCTTTAAAGATTTGGCGTCATTACTTGTATGGGGTTTCTTGCCAAGTTTTCACAGATCATCAGAGTTTAAAGTACTTATTCACTCAGAAGGAGTTAAATTTGAGACAGAGAAAATGGTTTGAGTTATTGAAAGACTACGACATGCAAATTCAGTATCACCCAGGTAAAGCAAACTCAGTAGCCGATGCATTGAGCAAAAAATCAGTTGGAAGTCTGGCATGCTTAGCCATGATTTCAGTGGAGCCGACTGTTATAGAGGAAGTGAAGGCCAGACAAATGGAAGACGGATTCTTCCAGAAAGTTTCCGATGAGATTCTCACTACGCCGAGGTCAGGGTACACGATTGAAAATCAGGTACTTAAGTTTGAAGGAAGATTGTGCGTGACCGACATTCCAGAGTTGAAAAGGAAGATTCTGCAGGAATCTCATGGTTCCAGATTTGTTCTTCATCCAGGGAACACTAAGATGTATCAAGATGTGAAACAAACTAGCAGAAAATACTTCTAGGTGTTGGCTGGGCAATGTGTTGTCCATGCCTCAAGGTGGTAGTTGGGCTATGTGTTCGACATGAACGGACAGCTACAAATAATGTACAAGATAGTCCACAATGCCTCCTTCATCATAGAAGCGCCTTTTTATTAAAAAAGACATCCCACATAATCATATTCTCAATAAATTTTTTGACCCCTTGCTGATGAACATGAAGAGTATGAGCATGAAAACAATGAAAAATATGAATGTTCAATGACAACCTGTTATCGCAAAATCTGGGATTTTCACGCTACGAGTTCGAAAACATGGACCTGGGTACCCATACTTGGAGTTCCTGTGGGAACAAACACATAAACATGATGCTCAATGCAATCCATCGGATCAAAACAAGACTTTTCTTCAAAAACACATGAGCACTATTTTCTCTTCCTAAAATCAACTTTAAGTCGATGCATGGCTTACAAATCATTTTCAATCATGCAATGCAATAACACAGACATATAGAACAACAAGAGTGGATTGAGAATCTAACCTTAGAACACGGATCTAACGGTTTGATCTCAAGGAATCAAGCTCGAAGATTTACTTTCTCACTCTAAAACTTCTTCTTCCTCCCAGAGCGTCTCTCTCTCTAAAAGGCAAGGTTATGATACCAAATGATAGGTTCCCTTACACGGTTCTGGGGTTAACCCTCTGCGGGGACACGTGGCGGCGACTGGTTGGGTTTTCTCTGAAAAGGTGGCTGACAGACCAGACCAAGCATGGCGAAAGGGTGTTCAACAAGTAAAGCGGTAAGGGCTCTCTGACGAGGCAATGACATCGGCTAACAACAAGGCGTATCTAACAAGCTACACGGAATGGCACTCCGGCAAAGGGTGACATCGACTAACAGAAGGGCTTCGGCAACTAAGGTGACAATGACCTCGGCTAGAAAGGACAGCACTTGACTAAGCTGTGCCACATCTTGGCCTAGATGTGCCACACCTCAGTCTAGGTCATACCACTCCAGGACGAGATCACTTGGGTGCAAGGGTAATATCTCGGCCAATGCGTCAAAGCGAGGATGGAGGTCAACAAAGGGGTTCCAAGATACTTCTAGGCTGAGGATGACCTCGGCTCGGAATGGTCTAGGCGTAACGTAACCTAGGCTTGGCATAACATCGGCTAATCATAACTTAGGCAAATCACAAAGGCATCAAAACAAGACATGGATCTTACTCACTTAAAGCAGAACGAGTCACAAACATACTCATGCAAGCTTAACAAGCCATAATCATACAAATGCTCATGAACATGATTAAGACGTAAAAAATGTGGGTTCCTACAGTAACGCATTCTATGCCACGTTGTGATTTACGTGGTATATTTGGTTGCTCAAAACCATTATCGGGTAAATGGGAAATTGAAGCCAAAGTGAGCTCCGTGGAAATGGAGTTTTGGTAGAAATTCCTTAAGGTCGGAAAATGGCTTGTCCCACATTGATTTGATGGGAAGTTTTGAGTGGGTTTATAAGGCATGGGATTGGACCTTGGAGTGTGCCCTAAGGGGTGCCCAAGTTTTGTAGAGAGAGGGAGGTTAAGGGCAAAATGGGCTTGGCCCTTTGGATCCAAAAATCACCACACGGGCTTGACCCATTGGGCTAAATGGGCTTGACCCATTGGGCAAAATGGGCTTGACCCATTGTCTCAAATCATTTCTTTTTGTACGGTCAAACTTATCGTATGAAAAATAAATAATTTGAAATATGTGGAGGGAAAAATAGGGACATAAGATCTTGTGTGGCTAGATGATTGGCCTTACTAATGTCATGCGCACAATTTATTAGCCTCTATAGTAAGGTGGTTGAGTAAAAGCCATGGGATATTTTTGAAAATTTAATAATACCATTGTATAGCATACTTCTTATAACTGTGATGTTAATAATATATTTGTAACGAGTTGAATCAAATTGAATTTATTTATTTATTATTATTTTGGGTATCTGTTAAATAATATTCTTAATTTGTTTGTAGGTTCGGGCATTGACTCGAGTTGAGTTGGTATGAATTTACAAATCCTTTGAATTTTGTAGTTTTATTATAGTTATAGTGTCGTGAACCATTCTATTTAAATTGATAAAAACAAATTATATTACGTCTCGATTTCAACTTCATAAGGCCCGTTTGGCAAAATTTTTAATTTTTTGTTTTAATTATTCTTGGATCTTGAGTAATGAATGATATATAAATTTAGGTTGCGTTTGGTAGAGTTTTATAAATATGATCTGAAAGTATGAGTTGTATTTTGAGTTTGTGAGTTGTGGAATTATGATTTGAGTGTTGAAAATTTGTTTGGTTATGGTTTTTGAATAGAGTGTTGAATTGAGTGTGTAATTGAGTTTTGAAAGTTTGATTTGACATTTGAAGTAAGAAAATTAGTTTGGTTATGAGTTTTGGAAAGAGTTTTCAAAACTTAATTCAAATTATTATAACTCATAACAAAACATACTACTTTCATATTATTGAAAATTCTGATCAACACTAATAACCAAACACTTTTTAAAATTCAATTAAAAAAGTTATTATTAACAGAAAATAACATTAATCAATTTTTTAGTTAAAAATACTACAAAGGAAATAATTTTTTTTTCAAATTAAATATTCAAAAATTTTAAATCATAAATATTTAAATAATTTAAATAATCTAAAAAACTTAAATCGTAAAAAATTAAATAATTTAAATATTCAAAAAAATTAAATAATTTAAAATGTTAATATTTTAAATTTAAAAACAACTCTACACTCAAATCGTAACCAAACACATAAAACAAAAGTCAGTTAAGAAATTATTTTTAAAACTCATAACCAAATACATAACCAAAAAAATTAAAATATTTAAAAATATTTTTATAAAATAGAGTTTGAATTTATTTTTATAAAATATTTTAAAATTTAAAAAATTAGAATCGTAATATTTTGAATTAAAATATTTAAAAATATTCAAAAAAAATTAAAAAAAGCATAACATATTTAAATATTAATATATTCAAAATCTTAACAAAATTAAAATATTTTTAAAATATTTAAATATTTAAAAAATTAAAATATTGATTTGAATTGAGTTTTGAAAAAGTTTTGAATAATGTGTTTGGTTATGAGTTTTGAAAAGTAATAATGATGTTTTAAATTGAGTTTTGAGAAATTGGTGTAGAATTATGATTTGAAAGCTCCAAACAAACAACACACTCAAATCAATGGGTGAAACCATATTTTGAGAGGCTTTCCAAACGGAGCCTTAATTTTTGAGACTTATTTGCTTATCATTTTGGTTCACACCTCTGTAATCATTTTGTGAGTTCAAATTACAATAGAAAAAAAGTTGATGAAATGAATATTAAGTTCATATGTAGCACTCACCAAACAAACAAACGTGCCATATGTATTGTAAAATTTTAATCTATTAGTTACGATTAATATAAACAAGTGGAGAGGTGAATAAAGACATTAGGGGTTATTTGTGAATTGATTATTTTAATTGATTTCTTTATGTTTTAAGAAAAGATGTGTAAAAAGTAAAGAAAGTGATGTGATTGGATGTTTTGACATTTTGACTATTTTCATCAAAAGCCCTCATGCCCAACAAGCTCTCGATATTAGAATTTTGATCGATCATGTCCAGATTTCTATTTGATTTCATAAGATTATATTATATGATTAAAATTTTAAAAACTAACAGTCTATACCTATCAAATTATTTAAGTTTATTAAAAATATATATATATATATATATATATATCAACCATTTGTGAAGTTAAAATAAAAATTTATTGATGTAGATTTTTTAATAAATTTTTTTTATCACTCTTGATTAGCAATACCTCCACCGTCGAAATGCTTTTTTGGTTTAAATCATCAAGCCTCTTTGATTTAAAAATTACTTTGAAAACTTCATTTATTAATACATTATTTTTATCCTTTCTTTTTTACGTAGGACAAAGTTTCATAAAGATAAATAAAGAAATATAAATTTGTAACAACCCACATTCATGTCCTAGTTATATTTGCTTGCATTATATATTTTGCCATGTTAAGTTGCTGTAACAACCCATATTCATGTTGTAGTCATGTTCATGTATATAGCTTTGTCTTGTTAAGTTCGCATTCATGAATCTTGTCTTGTTTTGTGTTTATGTGATTTGTCTAAGTGTTGTGTGCCTGCTTTGATCCTTCCTTGGTGCCTCAAGCCTAAGTTATGTTTAGCCGAAGTCATGCCAAGCCTAGGTTATGTTAAGCCTAGATCATTCCAAGCCAAGGTCATCTTAGTCTAGAATTATCTTGGAACCACTTTGTTTGACCTCCACCTTCGCCTCGACATATTGGCCGAGATGTCATTATCTAGGCCAAGGTGTTCATCACCAAGGCCGAGATGTGTACTATCTAGGTCGAGATGTTACCTTTGCACCTGAGTGATCTTGTCCTGGAGTGGTATGACCTAGACCGAGGTGTGGCACATCTAGGCTAAGGTGTGGCACAGCTCAGTCAAGTGTTGTCCTTCCTAGCCGAGGTCATTGTCACCTTAATTGCCGAAGCTTTGTCCTTAGCCGATGTCATCACTTGCCGGAGTGCCTTACCGAGTAGCTTGTTAGATACACTTTGTCATAGTCTTGTCTTGTCAATCTATCATCTTTTTTAGAAGAACCAACCAACCGTTGCCACGTGTCCAAGCCGAGTGTTAAGTCAGCCGGCAGAGAGAGAAACCTATCATTTGTTGTATCTTTGTTTTAAAGAGGAGAGAGAAGCTCTAAGAGAGGAAGAAGAGTTCTTGAGGGAGAGTGGATTTCTAAGCTTGATTCCTAGAGATCGAACCGTTAGATCCGTGTTCTAAGGTAGATTCTTGATCTGCTCTTGTCGTTCTTTATGTTTATGTTATTGCATTGCATGATTGAATATGATTTGTAAGCCATGCATTGCTTTGAAGTTCGGTTTTAGAAAGAGAAAATGGCATTCATGTGTTCTTCAAGAAAAGTCATAGTTTGAGCCGAAGGCTCATGCCTAGATCCATGTTTTTGTGTTTGTTTCCACATGATTTTCAAGTATAGGTACCCAGGTCCATGTTTTCGAACTCATAGCATGAAATCCCGGATTTTTGTAATAAAGAAGTTATGATTTTAGCATTCATGTTCTTCATGATCTTCATGTTCATGTTCTTCCTGTTCTTCACGAGTGGAAACCCAGATCTCCAGACCTCACTTCCCGAGGTGTAGTTGCCGAGATCACTCTTACCTAGACCTCACACTTAGGCCAAGCATCGTATCTCACCTTGGCCTACCTTGTATGATCACTTACACCTTTAGTTTGTCTTGTGCGCACCTCAGCATGCAGCCGCACGCTGAAGCCTAGGTAACCACACCTCGGCCAGGAGGTGTGGGACTTCAGCAAAGACCTGGTTGGTACCCAGCATGTCTTCCTGACATGTAAAACAGTGTTTTGACTTCCAGCCTGTTTTTTCGAGATCATTTGCATGCATGTGAGACTTGTTTTGAGAAGTATGTTCAGTATGCTTTGGCATGTGTTTGTAGGACTTGGACCTTTGCCTTGATCCCGACGACCCAAGAACTAAGTGAGTGGTATTTTTAATAAAGCTATGTTATAAGATTTTGATAAAGCTTTTCCTTGTTTTGATAAAAGTATTTGTTAAGCATGAATGATATCCCTATTTTGTGTATCAAGTATAAGTTTTGCGTATCAAGTATAGGTTTTGTTTTGATGACATTCTCAGGAAAGTCCCTTGTGCTGGAGGACTCTAAACTTTCGCAGCACATCTTGTTTTGAAAGTCCCTTGTGCTGGGGGACTCTAAACTTTCGCAATACTCTCGTGTTAAAGGGCTACGGGCCTTTGTAACATAGGTCCCTTGTGCTGGAGGACTCTAAACTTTCGCAGCACATCTTGTTTTGAGGGTCCCTTCATGCTAGGGGACTTTAAGCCTAAGTAGCACCCTTGTTAAGATATCGGCCACCGACGGACTATGAACGGGTGTGCTCGATGCCGAGGTTATGTTTTTAAGATTTGATGTTTGTTAAGTAAGTAAGTAAGTTTTGAAAGACCAAGGTTCGATTGATGTTTTGTTTCAAGCCAAGTAAAGCTTTGTTATGTATGGTTTTGACAAGGTTATACTGTGTATTGTTTTGAAAAGATCTCGGGTATCATTCATTTAACCCCTTTATTACTTATACCATTCACTGAGTATCCAAGCTCACCCTCCCTATGTATATACGTAGGTAACAACCAAGAAGTCGGCTACGCCGAGATGTGTGTGTGTATTGCATGTATGTTATGTCGGCAGTGAGGATGTCGGCAAACTGGAAGATTGTGTTTCATGATTTGTGACTCAAGTGTTTTTGTTTATATCGGCAATCTTGAAGTTTATGTATTTTGAACATGTCGGCTCGGGAAGCCTTTTATCAAGATGTAATATGTATTTTTGTACCTCATTTTATTTGTGGTCAAGTTTTAAAGATATGTAAAGATGTATGCCATTCCATTTGACTTATGCGCTGCTCTTATGGACCATTTGTATTTTAAATTATTGCTTCCACGCTTGTGAGCCCCATACATTTATACTCTGATTGTGTGCGAATTTTGAAAGTTGGCCTTCGGTAATCTCGGATTACTGGCCATCACGGCACCAAACTACTAGGGGCGGTTTGGGGTCGTGACAAAATTAAAGTTTTGAAAATTTGAAAATAACTTCAAATTTTCTAAAATAATTCAATAAAATTGACCATTGAACGACACCAGTTTGAAAAAATATTAATATAATGTATTCAAAGTTCATGTCCAAGCTATATATTTGTTATTATATCATTTGTTTCAAATATATGGGTTGCCATCCCACATCGATTGCGGATAATATTCTCAATTATCTTGTTTGAAATACGTGTTGCCATCCAACATCGATTGTAGATAATATTTAGAATAGACTTATAAGATAGCATTGGACACTTCCATTGTGGAGGCGTCCTTGGAAAATCACAGTAATAAATCTGTGTGGCTTGCCAGCTATCATGCTTAGGCCAAAGCGGACAATACTACTCGGTGTTGGCTGGATAATGTGTTGTCCATGCCTCAAGGTGGTAGTTGGGCTATGTGTTCGACATGAACGGACGGCTACAAATAATGTACAAGATAGTCCATAATGCCTCCTTCATCATAGAAACGCCTTTTTATTAAAAAACACAGCCCACATAATCAAATTCTCAATAAATTTTTTGACCCTTTTTTTTTTTTTTGGACAAATAGATTTACTAGTCAGGTTATCAATAGATTCAATAATGAGAATCAACCATGATTAGATCGGGATAGAAAAACACAACCTTAGAGCTGGCAAATCTGAATGGCCAATAATATTTCATGTACCTCAATGCACAGGGTCGCGTCTAAATGCAAGCATCATAATCAAACATTCAAGTGTTTCCATAAAATACTTTCACACCTAAAACTAATCCCTACTGTATAACAATTTGTTGGAAATGGTTGAAAAATTCTGGGTAAAAATAGAATTTTTTCCTAACTTTAGTCTATTATTTAGGTGGGACCCGTGCGTCAATTTTGGCGGGTCTAAGTGGTAACGCATTCTATGCCGCGTTGTGATTCACGTGGTATATTTGGTTGCTCAAAACCATTATCGGGTGAATGGGAAATTGAAGCCAAAGTGAGCTCCATGGAAATGGAGTTTTGATGGAAATTCCTTAAGGTCGGAAAATGGCTTGTCCCACATTGATTTGAAGGGAAGTTTTGAGTGGGTTTATAAGGCATGGGATTGGACCTTGGAGTGTGCCCCAAGGAGCGCCCAAGTTTTGTAGAGAAAGGGAGGTTAAGGCCAAAATGGGCTTGGCCTATTGGATCCAAAAATCACCACACGGGCTTGACCCATTGGGCAAAATGGGCTTGACCCATTGTCTCAAATCATTTCTTTTTATACGGTCAAACTTATCGTATGACAAATAAATAATTTGAAATATGTGGAGGGAAAAATGGGGACATAAGATCTTGTGTAGCTAGATGATTGGCCTTACTAATGTCATGCGCACAATTTATTAGCCTCTATAGTAAGGTGGTTGAGTAAAAGCTATGGGATATTTTTGAAAATTTAATAGTACCATTGTATAGCATACTTCTTATAACTGTGATGTTAATAATATATTTGTAACGAGTTGAATCAAATTGAATTTATTTATTTATTATTTTTTTGGGTATCTGTCAAATAATATTCTTAATTTGTTTGTGGGTTCGGGCATTGACTCGAATTGAGTTGGTATGAATTTACAAATCCTTTGAATTTTGTAGTTTTATTATAGTTATAGTGTCATGAACCATTCTATTTAAATTGATAAAAACAAATTATATTACGTCTCGATTTCAACTTCTTAAGGCCCATTTGGCAAAATTTTTAATTTTTTGTTTTAATTATTCTTGGATCTTGAGTAATGAATGATATATAAATTTAGGTTGCGTTTGGTAGAGTTTTATAAATATGATTTGAAAGTATGAGTTGTATTTTGAGTTTGTGAGTTGTGGAATTATGATTTGAGTGTAGAAAATTTGTTTGGTTATGGTTTTTAAATAGAGTGTTGAATTGAGTGTGTAATTGAGTTTTGAAAGTTTGATTTGACATTTGAAGTAAGAAAATTAGTTTGGTTATGAGTTTTGGAAAGAGTTTTCAAAACTTAATTCAAATTATTATAACTCATAACAAAACATACTACTTTCACACTATTGAAAATTCTGATCAACACTAATAACCAAACACTTTTTAAAATTCAATTAAAAAAAATTATTATTAACAGAAAATAACATTAATCAATTTTTTTAGTTAAAAATGCTACAAAGGAAATAAATTTTTTTTCAAAATAAATATTCAAAAATTTTAAATCATAAATATTTAAATAATTTAAATAATCTAAAAAACTTAAATCGTAAAAAATTAAATAATTTAAATATTCAAAAAAATTAAATAATTTAAAATGTTAATATTTTAAATTTAAAAACAACTCTACACTCAAATCGTAACCAAACACATAAAACAAAAGTCAGTTAAGAAATTATTTTTAAAACTCATAACCAAATACATAACAAAAAAAATTAAAATATTTGAAAATATTTTTATAAAATAGAGTTTAAATTTATTTTTATAAAATATTTTAAAATTTAAAAAATTAGAATCGTAATATTTTGAAATTAAAATATTTAAAAATAGTCAAAAAAATTAAAAAAAGCATAACATATTTAAATATTAATATATTTAAAATCTTGACAAAATTAAAATATTTTTAAAATATTTAAATATTTAAAAAATTAAAATATTGATTTGAATTGAGTTTTGAAAAGAGTTTTGAATTATGTGTTTGGTTATGAGTTTTGAAAAGTAATAATTATGTTTTAAATTGAGTTTTGAGAAATGGGTGTAGAATTATGATTTGAAAGCTCCAAACAAACAACACACTCAAATCAATGGATGGAACCATATTTTGAGAGGCTTTCTAAACGGAGCCTTAATTTTTGAGTTCAATTTATAATAGGAAAAAAGTTGATGAAATGAATATTAAGTTCATATGTAGCACTCACCAAACAAACAAACGTGCCATATATATTGTAAAATTTTAATCTATTAGTTACGATTAATATAAACAAATGGAGAGGTGAAAAAAGACATTCGGGGTCATTTGTTTCAAATATATGGGTTGTCATCCCACATCGATTGCGGATAATATTCTCAATTATCTTTTTTGAAATATGTGTTGCCATCCCACATCGATTGTAGATAATATTTAGAATAGACTTATAAGATAGCGTTGGACACTTCCATTGTGGAGGCGTCCTTGGAAAATCAAAGGAATAAATCCGTGCGGCTTGCTAGCTATCATGCTTAGGCCAAAGCGGACAATACTTCTCGGTGTTGGCTGGGCAATGTGTTGTCCATGCCTCAAGGTGGTAGTTGGGCTATGTGTTCGACATGAACGGACGGCTACAAATAATGTACAAGATAGTCCATAATGCCTCCTTCATCATAGAAGCGCCTTTTTATTAAAAAAGACAGCCCACATAATCAAATTCTCAATAAATTTTTTGACCCTTTTTTTTTTGGACAAATAGATTTACTAGTCAGGTTATCAATAGATTCAATAATGAGAATCGGCCATGATTAGATCGGGATAGAAAAACACAACCTTAGAGCTGGCAAATCTGAATGGCCAATAATATTTCATGTACCTGAACGTGTCTAAATGCAAGCATCATAATCAAACATTCAAGTTTTTCCATAAAATACTTTCACACCTAAAACTAATCCCTACTGTATAACAATTTGTTGGAAATGGTTGAAAAATTCTGGGTAAAAACAGAATTTTTTCCTAACTTTAGTCTATTATTTAGGTGGGACCCGTGCGTCTATTTTGGCGGGTCTAAGTGGTAACGCATTCTATGCCGCGTTGTGATTCACGTGGTATATTTGGTTGCTCAAAACCATTATCGGGTGAATGGGAAATTGAAGCCAAAGTGAGCTCCATGGAAATGGAGTTTTGGTGGAAATTCCTTAAGGTCGGAAAATGGCTTGTCCCACATTGATTTGATGGGAAGTTTTGAGTGGGTTTATAAGGCATGGGATTGGACCTTGGAGTGTGCCCCAAGGGGTGCCCAAGTTTTGTAGAGAGAGGGAGGTTAAGGGCAAAATAGGCTTGGCCCATTGGATCCAAAAATCACCACATGGGCTTGACCCATTGTCTCAAATCATTTCTTTTTATACGGTCAAACTTATCGTATGAAAAATAAATAATTTGAAATATGTGGAGGGAAAAATAGGGACATAAGATCTTGTGTGGCTAGTTGATTGGCTGCACACAATTTATTAGCCTCTATAGTAAGGTGGTTGAGTAAAAGCCATGGGATATTTTTGAAAATTTAATAATACCATTGTATAGCATACTTCTTATAACTGTGATGTTAATAATATTTTTGTAACGAGTTGAATCAAATTAAATTTTTTTTTTTTTGGGTATCTATTAAATAATATTCTTAATTTGTTTGTGGGTTCGGGCATTGACTCGAGTTGAGTTGGTATGAATTTACAAATCCTTTGAATTGTGTAGTTTTATTATAGTTGTAGTGTCGTGAACCATTCTATTTGAATTGATAAAAACAAATTATATTACGTCTCGATTTCAACTTCGTAAGGCCCGTTTAGCAAAATTTTTAATTTCTTGTTTTAATTATTCTTGGATCTTGAGTAATGAATGATATATGAATTTAGGTTGCCTTTGGTAGAGTTTTGTAAATATGATTTGAAAGTATGAGTTGTATTTTGAGTTTGTGAGTTGTAGAATTATGATTTGAGTGTAGAAAATTTGTTTGGTTATGGTTTTTGAATAGAGTGTTGAATTGAATGTGGAATTGAGTTTTGAAAGTTTGATTTGACATTTGAAGTAAGAAAATTTGTTTGGTTATGAGTTTTGGAAAAAGTTTTCAAAACTTAATTCAAATTATTATAACTCATAACAAAACATACTACTTTAACGCTATTGAAAATTCTGATCAACACTAATAACCAAACTCTTTTTTAAATTCAATTAAAAAATTTATTATTAACAGCAAATAACATTAATCAATTTTTTAATTGAAAATACTAAAAAGGAAATAAATTTTTTTTCAAAATAAATATTCAAAAATTTTAAATCATAAATATTTAAATAATTTATATAATCTAAAAACTTTAATAAGTAAAAAATTAAAAGAAATATTCAAAAAATTTAAATCGTAAAAATTTAAATAATTTAAATATTCAAAAAATTTAAATAATTTAAGATGTTAATATTTTAAATTTAAAAACAACTCTGCACTCAAATCGTAACCAAACACATAAAATAAAAGTCAGTTAAAAAATTATTTTTAAAACTCATAACCAAACGCATAACTCGAAACTACATACTATTTTCACAACTCTACACCTAAATTGTAACCAAATACATAACAAAAAAAAATTAAAATATTTAAAAATATTTTTATAAAATAGAGTTTGAATTTATTTTTATAAAATATTTTAAAATTTAAAAAATTAGAATCGTAATATTTTGAAATTAAAATATTTAAAAATATTCAAAAAAAAATAAAAAAAGCATAACATATTTAAATATTAAAATATTTAAAATCTTCACATAATTAAAATATTTTTAAAATATTTAAATATTTAAAAAATTAAAATATTGATTTGAATTGAGTTTTGAATTATGTGTTTGGTTATGAGTTTTGAAAAGTAATAATTATGTTTTAAATTGAGTTTTGAGAAATGGGTATAGAATTATGATTTGAAAGCTCCAAACAAACAACACCCTCAAGTCAATGGGTGGAACCATATTTTGAGAGGCTTTCCAAACGGAGCCTTAATTTTTGAGACTTATTTGCTTATCATTTTGGTTCACACCTCTGTAATCATTTTGTGAGTTCAAATTATAATAGAAAAAAAGTTGATGAAATGAATATTAAGTTCATATGTAGCACTCACCAAGCAAACAAATGTGCCATATGTGAGAGGGTAATTTATATATAAATTGGGCCAAGCTGGGTAATGGGCCGTTATGGGCCACAGTACGAAGGGCTGAGTAAAAAGGCCTTAAAATTAGTCCGGTCCTAGAAGGCCTTAATTAGTCCGATCCCAGAGAGCATATTGTTATCTCGATCCAGGAGAGCACTGCGGATAGCTCGGTCGGAAGGTTGCCACATTCAGAGTTAGCCCGATCATGGAATACCGTAGCTAGCTCGGTCAGAACCATGCTAATTGTCAACCTGGTCTAATCGCGCCGTGGTCTATATAGGAGGAACCGAGGTAAGAGCAGTAAAAGGAAGAACCAAACTAGCTAAAGTTCGGTCTATTCTGCGGCTCAGCATAGCCATGCTTATCTCGGTCATATTGGAATCCGACCATGGTAAAACCATCTCACTTGGTTCAAGCAGTGAGGATGGTGTTGAAGGATAAGCATTATCTTTCAGGAATATGACTCCTAAGAGGACTCTACATGGAGGAGTAAGAGTCCTACTAGGATTGTGCCACGCGAAACCTATAAAAGCTCACAACATCACCTATGGAGAGGTAACACAACTTTGATTCCCAAACACATAGAGCCTTTTGTCTATTTGTCTATTTTGCTGACTTAGGCATCGGAGAGGTATCCGGCACACACCCGTCGGCTAGCTCACGTTTGTGTTTTCAGGGAGTAAAGCGACGACGTACGGAGGAGCACAGACTTGATCAACAGGATTACACGGGAAGAATATTTCGTGCCCGTACAATTGGCGCCGTCTGTGGAAAGATCAGACTAGAACAAAACCTCTTGATCAAGCTTTTCCTCTTTAGAAGCAATGGCGCACAACGAAGATTTGCCGCAGTCCGCCATAGACGGACAAACACCAGAGAGGGATGCAAGGCGCGAAGGCCTACCTTCTATCCCTCCCATGGCAGACTTAGAGCCACAGCGACAGAATCCTAGGTGGGATGTAAGGGGGAGGAGGCAGACTAACAGCCCCCCGTCATTCTCGTTCACAAAGTCCTGACAAACAAAGGCGAAGGATTGATCCTCAAGTTCTGGAGGACCGCGTGAAGGAGCAAGATGAATTAATAAGGAAGATGGCGGCGGACATGGAGGCCATGACGCACCAGATCAAGGGAAAATGGGTGGCGACAGGAGAGGGGCGCAAAGGCAATGCGCCTCCTCGCCACTCAGAAGATCGTAGTAGGCATATCACGACATCGCAAGCAGAAAGTAGAAGCCTCAGGACGAGCGACACTCAATCAAGGACTTCCAGAACTCGTTACTCCAGATTTGAGAGAACGAGATCATTAAGGTCTTACACAGAGGGAAGTACCTATCGGCCCTCACACACGCACCATACATCATCCAGGGAAACGGAGTTGCCTAGATCGTCCGACTTACGGACTGCACTTGAAGAAAGGGTGCGATAGAAGGAGGATGCTAGGGCACGCGACCTGCACAGAGTTTCAGCCCTTCGGCGGTTGGCTCCTCGGACGCATGGAAGCGTCGAGGTTGGAATGCCAGTACCACACCTTCCCTACGAACCAACAAATAAAGCCTTGGCAAGACTACATAGCTCGCTGTTCGTTCCGGCGATTGAGAACGCATCATTACCCTCAGGCTTCATCCAGCCTAAATTTACCACATACGA
This sequence comes from Camellia sinensis, assembly GCF_055761805.1. Lineage (NCBI taxonomy): Eukaryota > Viridiplantae > Streptophyta > Magnoliopsida > Ericales > Theaceae > Camellia > Camellia sinensis. The sequence goes on along the minus strand of NC_138961.1, from coordinate 236,480,628 downwards.
AGGGAAGACAGACCCTTACATGCACCTAAGCCACTTCTGCCAGGTTATGGCGGTATATCGACGAAATGAGGCTTTGATGTGCCTCCTCTTCCCATCAAGCCTTGGTGACCTAGGCTTGACTTGGTTCGAAAAACTTCCAAAATGCAGCATAGCCTCCTGGACGCAATTGACGGAGGCATTCGTAACAAGGTTCAGAACGAACACCAAAACCCCGGTGGAAATTGATCAATTGCTCTCCATCGACATGGGCGAAAAAGAGTCATTAAAATCCTACAATAGCCACTACTGGGAGACCTTCAACCAGATTGGGGACTACCCCACCAATCTCGCTATCGCACAGTACAAAAGAGGCCTTCTAGTTGGGAACAGACTAAGGGAATCAATCACTATGACACCGCCTCTCACGATGGAGGCCTTAATGGAAATAGTGCACCAACACATTCGGGTAGAAGAAGATGGCGCACGTGCTAAGGCAAAGTTTAGCACGACCGCAGTACCAGATAAAAAGACCGTGGCAAAGGTCAACGCGGTAGAATGTCTGAACAAAAATGGACGAGGTAGGCGGGACAACGGAGAAGACCAGGATAAAAGATGGTTGAGAGTCCGCACTGCCATTACCACGGTATTCAAAAAGCCAATCTACTGGATTCTAAGCGAGATACGCGATGAACCTTTCGTCAGATGGCCTGCCAAGCTAGGAGAGGCTTAGAAGGACTGCGACGAAAGATCACGGTGCACCTTCCATAAAGAAAAGGGGCACCGCACTAAAAATTGTACACCATTGAGACAACATTTAGAAGAGTTGGTGGCGGCCGGTCACCTGGACAAATACATTGAAGAAGGGGCGCAGCCAGCCCTCCAAAATGACAACCACCCGAACAGAATGCCAATCGACTCCCCACCTCAAGGCGTGATAAACGTAATACATGGGGTATTCTAGCCTGAGCGCGTGTGTGAGCTCAGGGGCATGATAAAGAAGGCTGAGCACTTAAGGGAGGTATTAAGTGCCCAGCCCACCATTAAAAAGGGGAAAACAGAAACCACGAACGTCATATCTTTTTCAGATAGAGACTTGGCAAGAATATACTGCCCTCACAATGATGTATTGGTCTTCACTCTCCGAGTCAAGGATTTCGACGTCAAACGGATTTTGATTGACCAAGGGAGCTCATGTGAGATAATGTACTACGACACCTTCAAACAACTGAAATTGGAGGACAAAGACTTGGCACCAGCTGTGTCCCCCCTGATCGGATTCAACTCAATGCCAGAGTGGCCAGTCGGCAAGATTATCCTTCCAGTCAAGGCAGGAAGCGTGACAAAACAAGTGGAGTTTTGGGTGTTAAAGGTCCCTTCCACTTACAACATAATCTTGGGAAGAACATGGCTGCATGCCATGCGATCTGTAGCGTCATCCTACCATCAAGTAATGCGGTTCCCCAACGAAGCCGGGGTAATTGAAGAGGTCTTTGGAGACCAAATTATGTCCAAGCAATGCTTTGTCACGGTTAATGGCAGCCGCGCTGCCAAGGGATATGTTCATTCGGTGGAAGAACCTGAGAACAATGAACTGTTCGCAGATGTTGGCAAAGCAGCTGATCAAAAAGTGGTGGAAGACTTGGTAAAGGTAAGAATAGATGAAAAGAACCCAGATAAGTTCTTTTTGCTCGGTTCATCGTTATCCAGCACTAAGAGATTAGAGGTCTTGGAATTCTTGACCTCTAACATCGAAGTGTTCGCCTGGACACCCTACGACATGCCAGGTATTGATCCAAACTTCATATGTCACCAACTCAATGTCCACCCATCCGCCAGACCAATCATTCAGCGCACTCGCAGATCAGCACTCCACCACGCCGAGATAGTGGCGGAAGAAGTGGGAAATCTGCTAGAGACAGGAGCTATCAGAGAGGTGCACTACCCCATATGGATTTCCAACACAGTCGTGGTGCCAAAAAAGAATGGCAAATGGCGTGTCTGCGTCGACTATAAGATAGTCAACAAAGCATGCCCAAAGGACAACTTCCCCCTACCACGGATAGATCAATTGGTAGACCTAACGGCGAGGCACAACCGACTTAGCTTTCTGGATGCATACAGAGACTACCATCAGATCGCTATGTACGAACCAGACCAGGAGGTCATGTCCTTTACAACTCCAAGAGGACTGTATTGCTACATGGTCATGCCCTTTGGCCTAAAGAACGCAGGGGCAACATTCCAGAGAATGGTCACCAAGATGTTTGAGCCGTTGTTAGGCAGAACGATGGAAGCTTACATCGACGATATGGTGGTCAAAAGCAAGGATGAGAACGACCATCTAAAGGACCTAGGTGAGATGTTCCAGATTCTGAAGAGGCACAAGTTGCGCCTTAATGCATCTAAGTGCGCGTTCAGTGTAGGATCTGGCAAATTCCTAGGCTTCCTAGTGACCAACTGGGGTATAGAGGCAGACCCCTCCCAGATCAAAGGTATTCAGGATCTGGAGAGGCCTAACTCAGTAAAGGAAGTGCAGCATCTCACCGGCATGGCAGCTGTACTCAACCGATTTATTAACCGGTCGTCAGACAGACTACGACCATTTTTTCAAGCATTAAAAGCCAAGTTCGAGTGGGACAAAGAATGCGACCGAGCTCTGGAAACTTGAAAGAATACATGTCTTCTCTACCACTGCTTGTCACCCCAATATCTAGAGAAGAACTCTTCTTGTACCTGGCAACCTCTCAGCACGCAATTAGTGCAGTATTGGTCCGTGCGAAAGGAATCCAACATATGCCCATCTATTATGTCAGCAAGACATTGCTGGGCGCCGAAACGAGGTACTTGCCACTGGAAAAACTGGCCTTGGCCTTAATGATGGCCTCAAGGAAGTTGTCGCACTATTTTCACGCCCACACCATAGTCGTCCTCACAGCTTTCCCATTAAAAGCTTTGTTTGAGAGGGCGAACTTTTCTGGGCGAATCTTGAAGTGGGCAGTAGAGTTGGGACAATTCGACATCAAGTTCCAACCCAGAACCGCGATAAAGGCCCAAGCTTTGGCAGACTTTGTCGCAGAATTTACCCCGGGAAGTCATCATATCTGCCCAGTCGACCTGACTAACACAACCGAACTAGGGATGGAAGTTGACGCCGGAATAGCGCAACCTCTGGTGTAGGATACTCAGTCGGACCCCAAGGCAGACCAGAATAAAGAGAACAAAGGCAGAAGCGAACCATGCTACACCAAGCCAAGACTCACCAACAAATAAAGACTTGGTTCAATCAGATAGCGAGGGGCAGATAGCCAGTATGGACCTTGAAGAAAACACCAGCAACATCCTTGACCCCACGGCATCATCTGATCCCTCCACTTGCTGGAAATTGTTCGTTGGAGAGATGTGGAAGCTCTTTGTGGACAGAGCATCCAACCGGCATGGTGCAAGACTTGGCATAGTCCTCATCTCACCAAACGGCCTGGTTGTGGAGCAAGCAGTCAACCTTGGATTCCCAGCATCAAACAATGAAGCGGAATATGAAGCGCTTCTTGCAGGTCTCAAATTAGCATTCTACATGAAGGTCACCAAGCTAATGGTCTACAGCGACTCACAGCTGGTGGTAAACCAAATTTCTGGCGACTACGAAACGAAGAATGACAGGATGGCCAAGTACCAAGAATTGGTCAGAACAGAGATCAAGAAATTTGAAGTAGTAAGGATAGAACAGATTGGCAGGGAAAAAAACAGCAGAGCAGACGAACTAGCAGGCTTTGCTTCAATGGCAGATACATCCATCCCCCATCCGTTGCTAATTGACTACTTACCAAAACCAAGCATTGAAGACCCCGAAGCAGAAAAGGTATGTTGCGCCGAACTAGGCCCCTCATGGATAGATCCCATCATACTATTCTTAAAAGACGGCGTCTTTCCAGAAGAAAAGAAAGAAGCCAATAAAATTAGAACAAAGTCACAGCGATTTTGGCTCTTCCCTTCTATGGCATTGTACAAAAAATCATTCTCATGACCTTATCTAAAGTGTGTTCACCCAAGCAAAGTGGAAGCATTCTTGTTCGAAATACACGAAGGGGTGTGCGGAAGCCACCAAGGAGGAAGATCGTTAGCTTACAGAGCCATTTCACAAGGATACTGGTGGCCATACATGCAGGCAGACTCAGAGAAGTATGTGAAGAAGTGCGAGAAATGTCAGAAGTTCGCACACCAAATACATCAGTCGGCCAGAGAACTCCTACCATTGACCAGCCCATGGCCCTTTGCAATGTGGGGCTTAGACATAGTAAGACCACTTCCAACAGCACCCGGAAACAGAAAGTTCTTTCTCGCAGCAACAGACTACTTCACAAAGTGGGTGGAAGCAGAAGCATTAGCATCAATCAAGGAAAAAGATGTGAAGAAGTTCGTCTGGCAGAATATCATTACTCGATTTGGCATACCTAAAGCCCTAATATCAGACAACGGCACCCAGTTTGATGGCAGAATCTTTAGAGGCTTTTGTGAAGAATACAAGATAGAGTTCTACAATTCTACACCGGCATATCCTCAAGTCAACGGCCAGGCGGAAGCATCAAACAAGGTCATCTTGGATGGACTCAAGAAAATGTTAAAAAGAGCAAAAAGCAAATGGGCTGAGGAGCTTCCTCATGTTTTATGGGCTTACCGCACCATACCTCGATGATCAACAGGAGAAACACCATTCTCCTTAGCCTATGGCATGGAAGCAGTAATCCCGCTGGAAGTTGGCCTCCCCACAATTAGAAGTGAAAATTTTGATCCGGACTTGAATGGAGAAGCCATAGCATTGGAGCTCGACCTCGCCGAAGAAAGAAGAGAAAAAGCATTGGTTCACATTGCCTCATACCAACAAGAGTTATCTAGGAAATACAACAAGACAGTACATCCAAGACAATTCAAAATCGGAGATTGGGTACTGCGCAAAGTAATGGGAAATACCTTGATCCCAGGAGATGGCAAATTAGGGCCTAATTGGGAAGGACCTTACAAAGTGGTCGGATTAGCAGGAAAAGGTGCTTACCACTTGGAAGACGAAGACAGTAAAGCAATTCCCAGACCATGGAACACTGCCAATCTCAAACTATTTTATTTTTAGCTTTACTTTAAAATACTTGTAATTTTTCTTTTCCCCAATAAAGCAAGTAGTTTTCTTTCAGCATCAGTGTTTTTATTCCGTAAAAGTTGTTTTAGTAGACTAGGGGCATTGAAAGAATAGTTGGCCGGAAAAACCAACTTAGAGGTTGGCTGGAAAAATCAACTTAGAGGTTGGCTGGAAAAATCAACACCCTTCCTAAGCCCAGGATAAGGATCCAGACTGCAGGACGTTTGGTCGAAATAACCAAACACTTTACTTTAGGTTAGCTGGAAAAACCAATCTAAAGGTTGGCTGGAAAAACCAACACCCTCCTAAGCCCAGGATAAGGATCTAGGCTGCAGGACGTTTGGTCGAAATAACCAAACACTTTACTTTAGGTTGGCCGGAAAAACCAATCTAAAGGTTGGCTGGAAAAACCAACACCCTCCTAAGCCCAGGATAAGGATCTAGGCTGCAGGACGTTTGGTCGGAATAACCAAACACTTTACTTTAGGTTGGCCGGAAAAACCAATCTAAAGGTTGGCTGGAAAAACCAACACCCTCCTAAGCCCAGGATAAGGATCCAAGCTGCAGGACGTTTGGTCGGAATAACCAAACACTTTACTCTGGGTTGGCTGGAAAAAACCAATCTAGAGGTTAGCTGGATTAAACCAACTCTTAGTACTCTTCAGCCGAATTAAGGATATCGGCTAAAGAGTGGTTGGCTGGATTAAACCAACTCTTAATATTCTTCAACCAAGGTAAGGATATCGGCTAAAGAGTGGTTGGTTGGATTAAACCAACTCTTAGTACTCTTCAGCCGAGGTAAGGATCTCGGCTAAAGAGTAGTTGGTTGGACTAAACCAACTCTTGGTACTCTTCAGGCGAAGTAAGGACATCGGCTAAAGAGTGGTTGGCTGGATTACACCAACTCTTGGTACTCTTCAGGCGAAGTGAGGACATCGGCTAAAGAGTGGTTGGCTGGATTAAACCAACTCTTGGTACTCTTCAGCCGAAGTAATGACATCGGCTAAAGAGTGGTTGGCGGGATTAAACCAACTCTTGGTACTCTTCAGCCGAAGTAAGGACATCGACTAAAGAGTGGTTGGCTGGATTGAACCAACTCTTGGTACTCTTCAGCCGAAGTAATGACATCAGATAAAGAGTGGTTGGCTGGACTAAACCAACTCTTGGCACTCTTCAGCCGAAGTAATGACATCGGCTAAAGAGTGGTTGGCTGGACTAAACCAACTCTTGGTACTCTTCAGCCGAAGTAATGACATCGGCTAAAGAGTGGCTGGCAGGATTAAACCAACTTTTAGTATTCTTCAGCCGAGGTAGGTATCTCGGCTAAAGAGTGATTGGCAGGTATACTTATAGTTGCAATGTTAAGACCGGGATAAAGTATCTCGGCAAGAGAATGCTGAACCTCATGCAAGGCTTCAGTTAGAAAGTAAAGTACAAGCATAGAGATCAACCGAAATAAGAGTTGGAACAAAAAAGCAGACTTCATTGAAAATTTAAAGCAAGTACAAAGGGTGGGGCCTCAGCCCGGCAACAATCTGTGTCCAAAAGCAAAGAAAAGAAAATACAGAAATCAAGCAAGAAGTAGAAGAAGGCAAAGTCAGGCAAACAGATCATCAAGATCCGCATCAAGTTCAACTCGCAGCCCGGTTTCAGTTGGAAGCACGGTTTCAGTTGGTAGTTCGACAGTCAGATCTTCTACCGTTGGCTCCGACCGAGCCGACTGACAGGCGGGATCATTGACAATCGGGGAATCGTTGGGCACGGTTTCTTCTTCACCTGAATCTTCAAGAAACTGTTGCTGAGTGGTAGCAGCATACTCCGCCAGTGAGCTTGGTATAAAGTATTGAGGAGGATTGAAGACCTCGGTCTCAAGCCCATGACCGAGCTGCACCACAGCACCCCTCCACCCGCATTTAAAGAAGAGATCCTTTGCAGCTTCACACTGCTTAATGTATAGGGCTTCACCCTCTTTAAAGCCCCGGTCCTCTGCAGCCTCCAACTTCTTCTCAAGCTCCGTTATTTCGGCTTTCTTTTTTCCTTCGAGCTTGGCCAGCTCACGAAGGTATTTGTCTTTCATTAGTGTCAGGGACCTTTGTTTATCAGCATTAGCCGAGGTAACTAGTCCGGTCAGACGGGTGACCTCGGCCTCCAGCTCGGCGGTCTTCTGTTGAGATGCTTCTAGCTCGGCCGTTTTGGCTTCAGCTTCTACCATGGCTTGCCTTGTTGTTTTCCTAAGTTCTAACACTCGCTTATGAGCGATATGGTTTTTCTGTATGGCCTACAAAAAGATGGTAAGACACTTTTTCAGTATAACCGAGCTGATAGATTGGACAAATTTCTTTAGAAAAAATAAAGGGGCAACTCACCAGCACCATGGATTTTGTGGACGAGCGAAGGGCCTTCAGCTCGGTCAGGTGGTTGTGGTGCCTCATGTTGGCTGGAAGACAAACACCTTTAGCCAAGTTGAAGGCCATCAGGTGGTCTTTTTCTGCGACCACAGAGTCCGAATCCGTGATAGCACAGTTCTGAAAGGTGATTTTTGGAGCCCACTTGGAGGAGGTAGCTCGGTCAGAGCGCTCCGGTTGTGGGCTCGGTAGAGGGCTTGGCAGAGTGGTTTGAGGAACCACGGTTTCATCTTCATCAACAAGACGTTGCTCGGTTTGGGTAGTCCGGGCACGCTTCTTTGGGCGTGATAATGAAGGTTGTTGAGAAGGCAGAGCAACTACGGTTTCTTGAGTTTGACCAGCTGGCGGTACCTCAGTCGGATTTGTTTCAGTCAGAAGGGCTCGCACGGCTCTCTTCTTGGCCATCTCTTGCTCAGCAGTTAAAGGGATTAATCTGATTTGGGGTTCGGTTCGGTTCAGTTCGGTTCGGTTCAGGCGAAGCCTCCAACAAGAAATCAGTTACCTTGGTCTTTCGCTTACCACTGTATCGATAGGTCGGCTAGAAATTCAGTAGCTCGGCCCAACTTCGGTTTGGATATCGCAGCGCGGCACAAAGTGTAGTTAGGTTAGGGTAGCTGTACTGTGATTTGAGGAAGTTCAAGTCTACATAAAAAGAAGACAACTGTTAGTCCGGTTCAAATATTGAAAACTGAAGTAAAGAAATACGTACAATGGAGCCGAGATAAACCTACCGACTACCCCCTTGTTCCAATTTATTCTGTCACTAGGGATCTGGTCTTGTTGGTCCTCAAAATTCCCAGATACCCAAAAGAAATCGTCGTCGTTCACATCTTTGTCCGGAGTATCTTTTATTATCTTTTCACGCCGGCGTCTTATTCTTAAATAATAGACCCATCCATCTTCGGTGGATCCTATAGAATATTGGTGGAAGAGTTCTGCTAGCCCGAGGTTAAGGCCAGCCCGGTCGTTTAACGCGGCAATGCCGTTTATTATACAGTAGGAATTGGTGGAAAGTTGGGTAGGGCAGAGTTTGGTTTGCCTAAGGAATTCACAAAGGAGGGGCTGTACGGGGAAACGTAGACCGCACTCTACGATTGAAATAACATTAAAAGGGACAAAGCCTTGCTTTCCCCAAGGGATGGTGTCTAGCTCGGCCAGTGAAAGGTGGACATCATCTGGGATTTGGTAGTCCTTGCGAAATTCAGCCATTGCGCCAAGAGAGTCAACTAAAAACCTATACTTTCAAATTTGTGGTTTAAGTTATGAATAAATTATATGTGGGTGTTAGCTCGATGAAAAAATGATTCTGAGTAGCTCGGTTGAGCGCTCAAGGGAATGCCTGGGCAACCTAAGTCTGCAAAGTAAAAAAAGAAGTGTTAAGCACTGATCATTGGACCGTGCTACAAGAAACAAAGGCAAGATAAATAAAGCTCTAGTTCGGCTACGCAGTTTTAGCTGCGTTTAAGCAAAGGGATTTAGCTCGGTCGAGCCTTTGGGATAGCTTTCTTAGTCCGGTTTTAGCTAAGGAAGTTGGTCCAGCCCCAACTTTTAGCTCGGTCACCGTTGAGGCTCTCTAGTGTGGCATTGCGCAGATCTAGCACGGTTCAGTAGTTCGGCTAGTTGAAACAAATGGTGGTTTGACTTAAGGAGACTACAAGTATGGCGCAAGTTTCAGTTTGGTTGTCAGGTATGGCTAGGCTTACGACCAAGGCAAACAACTTCCTAGTTCGGTTGCATAATTATTTGGTATCAAACCCAGTGTTTCTACAGATTGTTTCGTGAGTTCAAGTTGTTCTATTGCTAAGTTTTTTCCAGAAAAACACATGACCAAGCAGAAAATGTGTTTTGCAAAAACACAAAACAATATGCCATGGATTGTAAAAAACAAAAACAAAACAGATTTGAGTAGCTTACCAGGTCAAGAGGAGGAAACTGAAGATGAAAGCAAAGACAGTGAAGAACACGAACTCAACAAGCTCAGGGTCGAGGAATGTCAGAGACTCGCCAGAGAGAGAAGTTGAATAGTAAAGTGAATGATTCAAAGCATTAGGGCTTGTTTTGTGAAAAGAGAAGGGAAAAAGGCGGAAACTGTTCAAAAAACACGAGGTACGAAGACGGCGTGACAGCTGCCTTTAGCCAATAAGAGCATGCCGCGTGTCCTTGGAATGAGAAGCGATTCAGTCTCTGTGATTGAAAAGACGTTTTTACCAGACGGGTACAGCCCGGTGTAAATTTAGCTCAGCTGATTGAAGGGTAATTTATATGTAAATTGGGCCGAGCTGGGTAATGGGCCGTTATGGGCCACAGTACGAAGGGCTGAGTAAAAAGGCCTTAAAATTAGTATGGTCCTAGAAGGCCTTAATTAGTCCGGTCCTAGAGAGCATATTGTTATCTCGATCCAAGAGAGCACTGCGGATAACTCGGTCGGAAGGTTGCCACATTCAGAGTTAGCCCGGTCATAGAATATCGCAGCTAGCTCGGTCAGAACCATGCTAATTGTCAACCTGGTCTAATCGCGCTGTGGTCTGTATAGGAGGAACCGAGGTAAGAGCAGTAAAAGGAAGAACCAGACTAGCTATAGTTTGGTCTATTCTGCGGCTCAGCATAGCCATGCTTATCTCGGTCATATTGGAATCCGACCATGGTAAAACCATCTCACTTGGTTCAAACAGTGAGGAGGGTGTTGAAGGATAAGCATTATCTTTCAGGAATATGACTCCTAGAAGGACTCTACATGGAGGAGTAAAAGTCCTACAAGGATTGTGTCACGCGGAACCTATAAAAGCTCACAACATCACCTATGGAGAGGTAACACAACTTTGATTCCCAAACACACAGAGCTTTTTGTCTATTTGTCTATTTTGTTGACTTAGGCATCGGAGAGGTATCCGGCACACACCCGCCGGCTAGCTCACGTTTGTGTTTTCAGGGAGTAAAGCGACGACGTACGGACGAGCGCAGACTTGATCAACAGGATTACACGAAAAGAATATTTCGTGCCCGTACAATATGTATTGTAAAATTTTAATCTATTAGTTACGATTAATATAAACAAATGGAGAGGTGAATAAAGACATTATTGGTTATTTGGGAATTGATTATTTTAATTGATTTCTTTATGTTTTAAGAAAAGATGTGTAAAAAGTAAAGAAAGTGATGTGATTGGATGTTTTGACATTTTGACTATTTTCATCAAAAGCCCTCATGCCAAACAAGCTCTAAATATTAGAATTTTGATCGATCATGTCGAGATTTTTATTTGATTTCATAAGATTATATTATATGATTAAAATTTTAAAAACTAACAGTCTATACCTATCAAATTATTTAAGTTTATTAAAAATATATATATATATATATATATCAACCATTTGTGAAGTTAAAATAAAAATTTATTGATGTAGATTTTTTAATAAAATTTTTTTATCACTCTTGATTAGCAATACCTCCACTGTCGAAATGTTTTTTTGGTTTAAATCATCAAGCCTCTTTGATTTAAAAATTACTTTGAAAACTTCATTTATTAATACATTATTTTTATCCTTTCTTTTTTACGTGGGACAAAGTTTCATCAAGATAAATAAAGAAATATAAATTAAAGTTTTGAAAATTTGAAAATAACTTCAAATTTTCTAAAATAATTCAATAAAATTGACCATTGAACGGCACCAGTTTGAAAAAATATTAATATGATGTATTCAAAGTTCATGTCCAAGCTATATATTTGTTATTATATCATTTGTTTCAAATATATGGGTTGCCATCCTACATCGATTGTGGATAATATTCTCAATTATCTTGTTTGAAATATGTGTTACCAACCCACATCAATTGTAGATAATATTTAGAATAGACTTATAAGATAGCATTGGACACTTCCATTGTGGAGGCGTCCTTAGAAAATCAAAGGAATAAATCCGTACGGCTTGCCAACTATCATGCTTAGGCCAAAGCGGACAATACTTCTAGGTGTTGGCTGGGCAATGTGTTGTCCATGCCTCAAGGTGGTAGTTGGGCTATGTGTTCGACATGAACGGACGGCTACAAATAATGTACAAGATAGTCCACAATGCCTCCTTCATTATAGAAGCGCCTTTTTATTAAAAAAGACAGCCCACATAATCAAATTCTCAATAAATTTTTTGACCCTTTTTTTTTTTTTTTTTGGACAAATAGATTTACTAGTCAGGTTATCAATAGATTCAATAATGAGAATTGGCCATGATTAGATCGGGATAGGAAAACACAACCTTAGAGCTGGCAAATCTAAATGGCCAATAATATTTCATGTACCTCAATGCACAAGGTCGTGTCTAAATGCAAGCATCATAATCAAACATTCAAGTTTTTCCATAAAATACTTTCACACCTAAAACTAATCCCTACTGTATAACAATTTGTTGGAAATTGTTGAAAAATTCTGAGTAAAAACAGAATTTTTTCCTAACTTTAGTCTATTATTTAGGTGGGACCCGTGCGTCTATTTTGGCAGGTCTAAGTGGTAATGCATTCTATGCCGCGTTGTGATTCACGTGGTATATTTGGTTGCTCAAAACCATTATCGAGTGAATGGGAAATTGAAGCCAAAGTGAGCTCCATGGAAATGGAGTTTTGGTGGAAATTCCTTAAGGTCGGAAAATGGCTTGTCCCACATTGATTTGATGGGAAGTTTTGAGTGGGTTTACAAGGCATGGAATTGGACCTTGGAGTGTGCCCCAAGTGGTGCCCAAGTTTTGTAGAGAGAGGGAGGTTAAGGGCAAAATGGGCTTGGCCCATTGGATCCAAAAATCACCACACGGGCTTGACCCATTGTCTCAAATCATTTCTTTTTATACAGTCAAACTTATCGTATGACAAATAAATAATTTGAAATATGTGGAGGGAAAAATAGGGACATAAGATCTTGTGTGGCTTGATGATTGGCCTTACTAATGTCATGCGCACAATTTATTAGCCTCTATAGTAAGGTGGTTGAGTAAAAGTCATGGAATATTTTTGAAAATTTAATAATACCATTGTATAGCATACTTCTTATAACTGTGATGTTAATAATATATTTGTAACGAGTTGAATCAAATTAAATTTATTTATTTATTATTTTTTTGGGTATCTGTTAAATAATATTCTTAATTTGTTTGTGGGTTCGGGCATTGACTCAAGTTGAGTTGGTATGAATTTACAAATCCTTTGAATTGTGTAGTTTTATTATAGTTGTGGTATCGTGAACCATTCTATTTAAATTGATAAAAACAAATTATATTACGTCTCGATTTCAACTTCGTAAGGCCCGTTTGGCAAAATTTTTAATTTTTTGTTTTAATTATTCTTGGATCTTGAGTAATGAATGATATATAAATTTAGGTTGCGTTTGGTAGAGTTTTGTAAATATGATATGAAAGTATGAGTTGTATTTTGAGTTTGTGAGTTATGAAATTATGATTTGAGTGTAGAAAATTTGTTTGGTTATGGTTTTTGAATAGAGTGTTGAATTGATTGTGGAATTGAGTTTTGAAAGTTTGATTTGACATTTAAAGTAAGAAAATTTGTTTGGTTATGAGTTTTGGAAAAAGTTTTCAAAACTTAATTCAAATTATTATAACTCATAACAAAACATACTACTTTCACACTATTGAAAATTCTGATCAACACTAATAACCAAACTCTTTTTAAAATTCAATTAAAAAAATTTATTATTAACAGAAAATAACATTAATCAATTTTTTAATTGAAAATACTACTAAGGAAATAAAAAAAATTTCAAAATAAATATTCAAAAATTTTAAATCATAAATATTTAAATAATTTAAATAATCTAATAAATTTAATAAGTAAAAAATTAAAATAAATATTCAAAAATTTTAAATCGTAAAAATTTAAATAATTTAAATATTCAAAAAATTTAAATAATTTAAAATGTTAATATTTTAAATTTAAAAACAACTCTACACTCAAATCGTAACCAAACACATAAAACAAAAGTCAGTTAAGAAATTATTTTTAAAACTCATAACCAAACGCATAACTCGAAACTCCATACTATTTTCACAACTCTACACGCAAATCGTAATCAAATACATAACAAAGAAAATTAAAATATTTAAAAATATTTTTATAAAATAGAGTTTGAATTTATTTTTATAAAATATTTTAAAATTTAAAAAATTAGAATCGTAATATTTTGAAATTAAAATATTTAAAAATATTCAAAAAAAATTAAAAAAAAGCATAACATATTTAAATATTAAAATATTTAAATATTTAAAAAATTAAAATATTGATTTGAACTGAGTTTTGAAAAGAGTTTTGAATTATGTGCTTGGTTATGAGTTTTGAAAAGTAATAATTATGTTTTAAATTGAGTTTTGAGAAATATGTGTAGAATTATGATTTGAAAACTCCAAACAAATGACACACTCAAATCAATAGGTAAAATCATATTTTGAGAGGCTTTCCAAACGGAGCATTTATCTCTTCTCCAGAATTTAGGCCTTTCTGGTGTGTTGTGTGTGGTTTGGACCTATGTGATCAATAGCATTGGAAGAGGCTATGCTATCTCAAGGGTCCTCCATGGTAAATGAGATGTACAAAAAATTAGTTTAATCAGTTGAGTTTTTCCCATATTTATAATGCCATAATTTTTAATTAAATTAAATTTATAATTTGTATTTTTTATTTAATATATAATTTTAAATTAACAACACAAAAAAAATAATTTTATTTAATATATAAATTTAATTTTTTAACAGCACTAAAAAAATTATAAGGCCATAATTTTTAATTAAATTAAATTTATATTTTTTATTTTTTATTTAATATATAATTTTAAATTAACAACACTAAAAAAATAATTTATAAATGTTCAAAAGACTGTTTTACCCTTTTCTAATTGTTTATTAAGTAATAGCATGAGGGTAAAATGGACATTTCACACATTAGTCCCATAAGATATCAATCCCATGAAAATAATCACACCCCTCCCCCTAAGATACAATAATTCCTCATATAACAGTCCAGAGAAACTATTAATCTGGAACAAAAAAATTGAACCAAACAATGGATAGCCCAATCCCATGCAATAATCCCTTAAAACAAACACACTCTTAGGTCCCCTATCCGTTCAAAATATTCTCAAGTTTTCATTGTGTGTGTGTGTGTGTGTGTGAGAAAATTACTTGGGATCATATGATTGGAGGTGATCGAGCTTCATCCTTGTTTTGATATACTGAACCCAGAATTGGTGGCTAACCTCATAATTCTTGTTTGTTTGCAGCAAGGTTGCCTAGATGTATCTCTTAACATTGTTCTTGTTATAGGAGGAGTTGGAGAGGAAAGATTAGCATAAGATGGGTGGTATTAAAATAATGGGATATCATCTTATTCATAAGGAGAAATTCAAGTAGAAATACTAATGGGTGGTCGACGGTCGAAAAGGACCTCCTCAGTTCCATGAGTAACATCACAGAGTAAAGAAGCAACACCAAGGGAAGAAGGGATTACATATGTACCGAGGTTACAGAAGGCTTCAATGGCAAACAGGTTTCTATGTGAATGTTGTATTGCAGTGCCGTAAATTAATCAGTAGTTAACGCAGGTTTGGACTCATCTCTGTAGATAGCATGTCTTGTACAAAATTTTTCCAAAAATGCTGTTATGTTGGATTCTCTAGATAATACAAGAGGCTTGTGGTTTTGTTACCATTGACCCAATAAGATATCTGTCAATTATCATTTGTGTGTGGGTGAAAATCTGACCACACTGCCCGTTTAGTGATCAGCTGGAGAGCACAGGCAGAATAGATGGCTTTAGCAACCTGCAACAGAAAGAAAAAGCTCCGGCGGTGGTTCTTCCACCCGGGGGCACTCCGACGATCAAGTCAGTATATCTCTCAAAGATAATCAAGTGCTAAACTGAATACTCAAAATATAAATTGCATACCTTAGACCCACGGGGGTGCCTCTCTTTTATAATATACTCAATCCAAGTCCCATTAGAAGTATGACTTCTATGAACTTCATATCAATGTTTACTTTGGACTCTTTAAGAGATAAAGATAAACTCCCTAAGAGCTTTATCCTTATCTAGGTTAAGTCCCCTCTTCGTCTTAGGACTCTTGTCCCCTATCTGCTTATCTCGGATTCCGTTATCTTTGGAGATAACCTCGGCAACTCCGAGATCACCTCGGCGTAACTACCAGGACACATGGCACCTCGGCTGACACGTCGGCGTCACCATGCCACGTGTTGGTATTCAGAAAATATATCCCCACAATTTGTGAATTATTTTTGTTTTGGGACCTTGTCAATCTCGCGTGGCCTCTCAATTGTTGGGAAGTTAACAAACATATGATATGAAAATACAAACGTTTTCTTGTGCATTAGCAGAATGAAAACACTACTTGCCCGACAAATGGAATGTAACATATTGTTCCAGAAATATAAATGCTGATTATTTAAATAGAGAAATTAAAAATATCCCTTCATTCACTTTCCAATATCAGCCTTTTCAGATTATCAAGTCATGTTATTTCATAAATTGTCGGCATAATTTGCCACCAAAAAAAAAAAATTGTTGCTAACAGCATCTCAATTTGTTCTTTAGACTCCCATCTACTCGATAATAATAATAATAATAATAATAATAATAATAATAATAATAATAATAATAATAATAATAATAATAACAATAATACAATTTTAACCTATCATAAAATTTCAAATTTTACCCCACCCCTAACCCTACCACCATCCAGTCACTACCACTAGCTCCCGCCAGCTTCCCCCTGCCATTCCCAACTTCAACTGTCGCCCTCCAATCCCTCTCCAACTCCAGCTGCCACCCCCATCCTCTCTTAGGGATGGGCATTTTCCCCGCCCCGCACCCATATCCCCCAACCCGCCTCGCACGGGTTTTCCCCAATTGAGGAAGTGATGCGGGGATGAGTTTTGCTTTCTCGCCCTATTTTACCCAACTCCCGTCCCGATTATATTTATATATGTAATTTATTTTCTCTCTCTCTCTCTCTCTAAACTCAGAGCATCTCTCTCCAGGCTTCCCTGTCTAAGCCTTTTGCTAGGTGTGCTGCCAGGGGTAGGGAGGAGTTCTGGCCACCGACCTCCTCCTCCTTCTACCCCACTTTTCCTTTTCTTTATTTTTTTTGCTTAATAATAATGGAAGCTTGTCCTTCGAACTATTTTCAACACCGCCATCACCACACACTACCATCAGATCTACCAGCTTCCCGCTTTCGTGGATCCACCCTCACCAGATCTACTTCATCTCCTTCAGATCTGCCTCTAGCCACTAGTGTTGATATTGCCTTTTTCCTCTTTTCAATCTTCCAGATCTAATCTTTGGCTTTTACCCAAACTTTCACTCTTGCATCCAAAACTTTAAAATATGATTTCAGATCTACTCACAATCCGAAGACTGACGTTGTTTAACGCATTCGTTTCACGCTAACCAACTATCTCAATCTCAATATTCCATTTTGACCAACGGAGGTGGGGTCTTCAAATTTGAAGTTGAAAGTTGCAATGTAATGGAGATTTGGATGCGTTTGGCGACTTGGATTTGGTTGTTTTCAGTTTTTTATTTTATCTTTTTACTATTTGTTGTAATAAACCTCTTTGTGTGGAGGTTATGTCCCTCCTCTATGAGAGTTTTTTCTCCTCCTCTATGGAGGCTAAATTCTTCCTTCTACGAAAGCTTATCATCTCTTTATGAGATCTGTTGCTACCGCTGTACGAGATTGATCCGATTTTTTATTAGTTTTACAATGAAAATTTTCTTCTCAATCTAAAAAAATATATATAATTTTTTTTCATTATAATAAAATTAAAACACTAAAATATTATACTTAATTTTAATTTTTAATATTGCAACAAACTTAACCCATGACCATCCCTCTTCCCACCGTTACTATAGCCACCTCACCCCATGACCCCCACTCTTGCAACCCCCTCAACCTTCGGTGCCACCCCAGCCCTCCCTACCCTCACCTCTGTAACATGAGAGAGAGAGAGAGAGTGGCTGTGGCAAGGCGGGTAGGGGCTAGGGTGGGGCAACTAGTAGGGGCTGATGGTGGGTAAGGGGTGTGGTTTTGATAGGATGAAGGTTAATTATGGTGCCAAGTAGGGTGTATAAAAATTTTACAAAACATAAAATTTGTTATCGTTTAACTCCCTCCGTTTGGGCAAAATGAAATCATGTTCCAGTAGTAGGCAGTGTTTTCAGAAGGCCTAGGAAGAGCAAAAATTGTAAGAAGAAATTATCTGCCAAAAAGAAATTCTGTAAGAATATCCTTCCATTCAAAGCATCAGCCTGCTATAAGAGAGGTGTTTTATACAAAGACTAAACAAAATTCAATACTAAAAATAGGTGCCTTATATCTCATGGCTTTGTAAACTCTGTCGTGAGGTAAATAAATAAAGGTATCCTCACTACAAAGAGTGACTCAGAGAGTCTGTGAAAACGCTTCTTGGGTTTCTGCAGGAGTATCTGAACCAGGTTCCAACCTCTTGAAGACCAGCTTTTGCTGGGGAAGCTGCCCATTTGCAAACGCTGTAACTTCTGTGTCTATTAGCACGTTGTCCTCATCCTTAAATTCTCCTCTCAAGATGCCCTTTGCAAGTTCATTTTCGACATTCTGCTGGATCACCCGTTTGACTGGCCTAGCGCCATAGTTGGGGTCATACCCAAGACTTCCAAGGAGTTCAATAGCAGCATCAGTTACATGGATTTTCATCTTCCGATCTGCTATCCTCTTCTGCACTCGTTCCAACTATAATACACAAGCAAATACAAGGTAAGACAAAAAGACAACATTGCCGCAGAACAAACAATGCGATTGAAAACTTTGAATTTGACTGTAACGCTCCATTTATTTTGGTGAAATTTTTTTCTGTGGAAAATTTTTTCCGAAAATGTTTTCTTATGTTTGATTGAATCCTTAAAATTAATGTACTAATAATTGCATCCTTAAAACTAAGGTATTAATAGTGGTATTAGCAGGGTTGTTGGAGATGGAGATGGAGATGGAGATGGTGGCGGTGGCGGTGGCGTGGTGGAGGTGATGGTAGTGGTGGTAGTGTGGTGGTATTAGTACGTTTTGGTCCGGAAAACATTTTCCACCTTCTAAAAGTGAAACTTTTTCAGCTCAAATAGACTTATTTTCCATTGATTTTCGTTTTCCGCCGTACCAAATGCCAAAAAATATTTTTCATCCAAACAAACGGAGTGTAAGCTCTAAGTATAACTGAAATAATTCAAGCATTGGACATTTCCCCTCAACAAGCAAGAGAAGCTTTCAAAATTAGCAGGTTGGACAAGCCTACCTGTAACCTGACAATACTGTTTATCTGTTGACGGTCCAGAGGCTGGAACACTATGTACTCATCGACACGGTTCATGAACTCAGGGCGGAAAATCGATCTTGCCGCATCCATTACCCTTTGCTTGATAGTCTCATAGGCCATCTCCTTTGGCATCGTGTCATCATCTGCGCTTAGAATGTATTGCGACCCCACGTTTGAAGTCATAATGATGACAGTGTTGGTGAAACTAACAGTGCGACCCTGCGAGTCAGTTACTCTTCCATCATCCAGAATTTGAAGGAACACATTAAACACATCAGAGTGGGCCTTTTCTATCTCATCAAACAAGATAACTGCATATGGCCTCCGGCGAACTGTCTCTGTCAACTGCCCACCTTCCTCGTACCCTACGTAACCAGGTGGGGCACCTATCAATCTTGAAACCGCATGTTTTTCCATGTACTCGCTCATATCAATTCGTACAAGAGCTTCTTCAGTGTTGAACATGTAGGAAGCCAATGCCTTCGCTAGCTCTGTCTTTCCAACACCTGTAGGACCCATGAACATAAAACTAGCAATTGGACGGTGAGGATCTGAGAGGCCTGCTCGTGATCTCTGGATAGCCTCGGCAACTGACCGCACTGCAGGATCTTGACCCACAACACGTTTATGCAACTCTTCCTCCAAATGTAGCAGCTTATCCCTCTCTGATTGTTGTAGCTTGGAAACAGGAATGCCAGTCCATTTACTGACAATCTCAGCAATGTCATTCCCAGTAACTTCTTCCCTGAGCATGGACTTCCCAGACTTCATATACTCATCCAATTCTTTTTCCGCAACTTCAAGTTGGCGCTGCAGAGAGTTCAAACTCCCATACTTGAGTTCAGCAGCACGATTAAGATCATATTCCCGCTCAGCCTGTTGGATCTCAAGATTTACCCTGTCAATCTGTAAAAATAAGCATATCATTAGATAATTTGCAGACGGAGCTTCCCTAAGTTTTATTCCTTTAGTTTTGAATTTCTAAAGATTTTTACCAATTTCAATTTAATCCAGAATTCAGAAAATTGCATTTTCCAAAATAAGAGGACACATGGCAATGTCCTCTCTGAACACAATACTGAAGTAGAAAAAGAGAGAGCAGAAAAGGAATGACATACCTCTTCTTTAATCGACTGTAAGCGTGTCATGACAGTTTTTTCATGTTCCCATTGCTCGTTCAGCTGAGCTTGCCTCTCTTTCAAGAGAGAGAGCTCTGCCTCAAGGCGATTCAACCTGTCTTTTGAAGCTTTGTCAGTATCATTCATAAGAGAAAGCCTCTCCATCTCCAGCTTCAACACCGAACGGTTTATCTCATCAAGGGCAGTAGGCTTCGAAGTGATTTCCATTTTCAGTTTAGCAGCTGCTTCATCAACTAGGTCAATAGCTGCAGTTGCAATAAGCATGGGTGTTAAAGCTTAATATGCAGTTAAAAACACAGATTAACCTAACCTTTTCACTAAAAAGAACAGATATAATAGCATTAGTATTATGTCTCGATACTGGATTACCATGCATGGAGGCAAATCATAATCGGGGTTGAGCAATTTTCAGTAAAACAAGATCCCTATGAATGTTATCTGCATCACCTTTGTCAGGTAAAAAACGCCCACTGATATAACGATCTGAGAGAATTGCTGCTTCAACAAGTGCACTGTCAGATATGCGGACTCCATGATGCAGCTCATATCTTTCACGTAGTCCACGAAGTATAGAGATTGTATCTTCTACTGTAGGTTGATCAACATAAACTTGCTGGAAACGGCGCTCCAAAGCTGGATCCTTTTCAATATATTTACGATATTCATCCAATGTTGTTGCACCAATGCATCTCAACTCTCCACGACCAAGCATAGGCTTCAAGAGATTGCCAGCATCCATTGCACCACTAGTGGCACCTGAAACAGAAGTCAAGAGAACATTTGCTTTCATGTATAAATCTCATCCCAAAATATTGGAAATCAAAAAAAATTCTAGGTATCAATTTTATATGTAATATGATAAAGAAAATAGAAAAGCATCAACTTTTCATTTTATTTATATATGGGAGTGATTTAAAGAAATTGTAGGAACTCAACCCCACACACAGATTTACCCAAATAAAAAGAACAATTAACCATCGATGCCATCTCAACTTTCTGAAAAAAAACAAGCTACCCAGTCAAGTACCTGCCCCAACAACTGTGTGGATCTCGTCAATGAAAAGAATAGTTTGCCCGTCAGATTCAGTTACTTCCTTGAGCACAGCCTTCAGCCGATCTTCAAATTCTCCACGATATTTTGCCCCAGCAATGAGTGCACCCATGTCAAGGGATATCAACTGGAAACAAAAATTGTATTATTTCAAGATTTAGAACATCGCACAGATAATGACAGTCATATATCATCATAACACTCCTTAATCCTCCCCAGTCTCCACCCCGAAAACCCCAAAATGAGAGGACTAAAAGGAAGAAATAAAACCACTTATTTCTGTGGAGAACTTGGTGGTAGACTTCTAGATTTGCTACTCACCCTTCGGTTCATTAAAGCTTGAGGCACATCCCCTTGCACTATTCTCTGGGCAAGCCTGTCAAAGAGGTATAGCAATGTAAATATACACATCGGAGAAAGATATCATCAAATTAAACAGAAATCAGCCTACAATAGTGCTGGACTTCTAAATTGAGAAATCCTTTTTAAAGAACAAAAAAAACTGTTGATGGAGGACTTCTAAATAGGATAACACAGTCCAGCCTAGGTGAAAATACCACTGCTGAGACATGGCTTATATTTGAGTTATTCTCCTCACTGTTTCTGGTCTTAAGAAATGGTAAATGATATGTGCACCAAGCAGAATGAGCATAGACAAACAAAAACTGCGTCAAGCTAATCCTAGAACTGGAAATGAAGTCCTAGGTATAGAAGAATATCTGAAACCTTACTTCATACACACCAATATTTTTGTGCCTCACTAGAACAGAGCTTACCCTTCTGAAATTGCAGTTTTCCCAACACCTGGCTCACCAATTAGCACAGGATTGTTCTTTGTTCTCCGGGACAGAATCTGGATGCATCTGCGTATTTCATCATCCCTTCCAATAACAGGATCAAGCTTTCCAGATCTTGCCATGGCAGTCAAATCTTTGCCATATTTCTCTAATGCTTCATACTTTCCCTCAGGATCTGTACCAAACTTATAAAGTGAGGCCTCCTTAATACACAATATAATACACAAAGTCACCACAAGAACCTTTAGTTCTATAAAGAACATCATACGAATTAATAAACCAATGTATAACTATAGGGAAAGAAACATAAAATAGTACAACATCAATGAACCAGGGCATCAAATCTTAAACAAGAAAAGGTGTTAAAACCTACCGTCACCTACTCCACCTACTACACCTACCACCACCTACTACACACCTACCACTACCACCTACTACCACCTACTCCACTACATCTCCTATATAAGGAGCCCCTCACCATTTGTAATAAATAACATACAACAATCAATAATACATCAGTTTTTCTTACATGGTATCAGAGCAAGGTGAGCAAGGTTAAGAACTTAGTGATTCCGCTTCACCGGCGGGCGGCAGCCTCGCCTTGGCCGTCCGCCGAACAAACCCAAATTTTATAATTCTCTCTCTCCTTCCTCCATACTTTTCACCCACATACCAGTGCACAAAAGCCCTCTTCGCATACATCAGATCAAACTTATGATCACTCCTCGAGAACACCTCAGCAACACTTGTGGAGTTGGAGATCATGCAAACTCTCTCTCTCTCTCTCTCTCGGCGAAAACCGAAAGACAAACAAGAGAAACAAGATGCTGGCTCTTTCTCTCTCCTCTCCACGGCCTTTCTCTCTCTACAAGATGCTGGCTCAGTCTTCGGCTTCTTCTCTGACCAAAACTCCGGCGGCTCCCGTGACGGCTCCAACTTCAACCTCTTTAGCACACTTCCTCTCCCTAGATTCTCGTTCTACTTTCTCTCTATTGATCTTCCGCATGAGGAGGTTCTAGATAGAGAAGAAAAATGGTGAAGATTTGCTGCATTGGAGCTGGGTATGTTGGTGGCCCTACCATGGCCGTGATAGCCCTCAAGTGCCCTTCCGTTGAAGTGGCCGTTTTTGATATTTCTATTCCTCGTATTACAGCCTGGAACAGTGACCAGCTCCCCATCTACGAGCTAGGTCTTGATGATGTGGTGAAGCACTGTCATATCATGATTGTGGGAATATGGACCTTGAGGTACATTCAGTGGATGATATTAAATAGAAGGAATCTGGATTACACAAGCCCCAACCTGCACTCTCTTTAACATATTCAATATATCTTTCACACGGTTTCCAAACACATCCACTACCTCACCTTTATTTTCATTATTATAAAGCACTACCCCCAATTTTATATAAACTTTTTTATTCTAAACTTTTCTCCACCGCCCAAACCCTCTTTATCTTATATATATATTTTTCTTTCCACCGCCCCACTTTTTAAACATATTATTATTATTATTATTATTATTATTATTATTATTATTATTATTATTATGGTGTCAAACATATTATTATTATTTCTTTCTTTTGTTTTTTTTTTTATTTTTCTTTCACTTTATTTTTTTAATTTTTAATTTTTATTCTTATTTCTGCTCTATTAAAAAAAAAAAAAAACTCATAAACAAAAACAAACCACACATCGTTTTATTCATGACAGGGAATTAACCCCAATCACATTTCTACAACAACAACAACAAAAAAAAAAAAAAAACAAAAAAAAAACAAAAAAACAAAAAAACAAAAAAAAAAAAAAAAAAAAAAAAAAAAACAACAACAACAACAAAAGATTTGTTTTCTTTTCTGCAACGGCCACACATCGACCTCACTTCTTCTCTACTCTGCCGCCGGTCTTTTCTTTTTGCCTCCGTCCTGGGCGGCCCTTGACGGTGCTGCCTCCGTGTTTTCCACGCCGCCGAGCACGTTCACTCCCCCATACTCCTCCACTGCAGCATATGGTGGACCTCCAAATCGGAACATAACGGTGGCCTTCCGCTTCAGCTCTTTATTTTCCGCCTTTAGCACACTTATCTCTGCTCGCGCATCCTTATACATGCGTTGGAGCAGAGCCAGCTGGGCGTTTAACTGCTGCACCTCATTTGTCCTACTCTGCAGCCGATGCGACAGGTTTGTGACCGCCGTCATGGTCTCCACACATGACTTCAAAGTATACTGATTGGCCTCAATATCAGTTTGCACCGCCATTTTTTGCTCCACCGACCGCATCGGAAAGTTCAACGGAGCAAAACCAGAGGCGCTTGGTTGAGGTTCACTGGCCACCGCACCAGTTATCTCTCTTGTTGACTCGTTGAGGTCGGGAAAGAGAGTGAGCAGACCACGGGACGAAGAGGCCATATTCTGGGTAACTGAACGAGAAGACGAGACCATGTTATGGGTTGCTGAGTGTTTCAGAGAAGGGTTGGTTACAGAGTGTTTACAGAGTGTTTCAAGATTTGCAGCTCTTAGCGACAAGCTCTCAGAGAACGAAGAGGTTTCAACTGGTTTGTTATGTTTCCAAGCCTCAGCCTCCGCTTCGGTTTATAAAGACCATGATGAAGAGGCAGACACGCGCATCATGCGCCGCTCGGCGCTAGACGTCAACATGGGCGCGCTTTTTGATGGCACGCCTTTTTATGGATTGGGCACGCCTTTTGATAGATTGGGCACACCTTTTGAGGGTGCGACTTTTTAAGGGTCCGACAAGACTCTGTAAACTGTCCCGACATTGATTCCGGTTAGCTCCTTCATGGGTCCGACAAGACTCTGTAAACTGTCCCGACATTGATTCCGGTTAGCTCCTTCATGGGTCCGACAAGACTCTGTAAACTGTCCCGACATTGATTCCGGTTAGTTTCTACAAGGGTCCAGCAAGACTCCGTAAACTGTCATAACAACTGTCACAACATTGTCTGCTACAACGATCCGACATGACCCCATAAACTGTCTTCTACATCGGTCCGACACGAGCCAGTGTCTTCTACATCGGTCTGCCATAACCATACAGTCTTCTACAACGGTCTGACACGACCATACAGTGTCTCCTATCCATTTTTTATTTTTCAGATTATTTTCTTGTTTTGTTACTCTCTCCAAACTCAAGTTGGTTAGTTCCTATCCCCCTTGAGTTTGCGGGGGCTGTTAAAACCTACCATCACCTACTCCACCTACTACACCTACTACACACCTACCACTACCACCTACTACCACATACTCCACTACATCTCCTATATAAGGAGCCCCTCACCAACATGACAGAATTGAACATAGAAAAATCCTTCTCTACTACATAGAAGAAACACTTAAAGAGGGAAAGTTGCACCAAAGCCAAGTTTAAATTAAATAGGTTGGCATCATTGAAACATAGAAGCACACGAACTAGAGGGTTGGTTCCAGGGCCAATTTTGCGTAGTCAAATCACAATTGTGATGTCAAGGGTTGCATACAAACTGAATGTTGAAAAAGGGCTTCAACATACTACACAAAACTAGATTACCAATGACAGATAAGAAAGGAAATTGTTCTTACCTTGGTCAATGACTGTCTGGTTTCCCCTTATGGCCTGTATGGCATTTTTCAAGGTGTTCAGGGAAATTTGGAAATCCTTAAATAATTGCTTCCCAAATCGATTGTCTTGTGTAAAACCAAGCACCAAATGCTCAACTGACACAAATGAATCACCATACTCTTTTTTGTAGTCCCTGGCTCGCTGTAGCAGGCCTTCTAAATCACGTCCTAAAATTGAACCAGCTGACTCACCAAGAACCTAAATTGATAGGACATTGGTAGACATATTACAAAAAAAGGATAAAAGATTAGCATGGATGGATTTCAAAAACTATTGTGTTATCTGATAAATAAACCTTTTTGAGTCTAAGTAATTGATCTAATGCAAGGTGCAATATATCCAAGATTATTTTAATTGTATTAACTGAGAAAATTAATTAACCTAATAGAAGGTGCAATTTATCCCATATGATTGTAAGAGCAAACAGTAATCCTATAATACAGACAATTCAGCCCACTTGGAGTATCAATAAGGTGTTTATGTCCTGCATACTCTTCTGAGTGGAGGTCATAATAAATAATTTGGATTTAGACTGAATGGCTAGTTAAAATAATATGAGTTTGTATCTAGAACTATTTTTCATGATATTTAAGCAAATTCAGCATTTACATTTAACCAATTATTGTATACTTCAGCCAAATATAGGTTTCTAATTTCTAGGTAGATGAATATTTTACAAGCAAGAAACAGATCACAAAGTTTCCCACAAGCAGAAATATATCTCTGGGGTGAAATAAGATAGAATTTAGAATCTAAGATATTACCTTTGGTTGGCGTTGGATGAACTTGTCGGTAGCTTCCAGAAGACGGGTATTGTCAACCCCGGCCTTGGAGAAGATACGGCGAGCAAGGCCATTCTTCTGCTCCAGTAAGGCCTTCATTAAATGCTCTGTCTCCACTATCTGATGCTTGTTCTCTTTTGCCACCTCTGGCGAGGAAACAATAGCTTGCCAAGCCATTTCTGTGAATTCTTGTTGTGTAATCTATCATCATATCAACCCCGTCAATCAATACGCCCAAAATTGCACTCAAAAGTTCCACATTAAGCACAATTTCACTATTATTACTATTACATATACATCAATGAAAGAACCAAGCTAAGATCATCTCAAATCCATACTCTCCTTTTTCATCAAATTTGAATAAAATTTGGTTAATAGCTTGATCTGATACGGAACACTCCAATCCTTAATCACTTTTTTCCATCAAATCTTTTTGAAAACCTTTTTTTATGAAAGAAAACTATATCCAATCCTTACTATTTTTAAAATTTCACAAAATTTGAGTAAAAATATGACTGTCAGAAATTTGGTGAGGGATTTGGTTCATCCTTGATTGGATACAGACAGATTTGATGAAATGATTGGAGCACACTTTTATCCAATTTTTTCAGCAAACTTGAATTTGATGAAAGATTAGAGATGCTCTAAACTTGCTGATTGTTTATCTCCCAAATGAACTGGGTTATTGTCTAGCTAAATTGAAGACAATTTCAAATTACAGTTGATATCATGGAGAGGAATAAAAAATAAAATAAAAACATTATTTATTTGTTGGAGATGTTCATGCATTCACAACCATATCCTCTCATTCATCAGAGTAACAAATCCATGTAATATAAGTTGGGGAAAATAAAATATCATGTGAATTGATCATAGTAACAAAATCAACTGAAACAGAAAATTAACTATAATATGCATTCAAAGAATTACATATAGTTTATGACTTACCCTTCCAGTTGAACCATCGCATCGAACAACAAACGACTTCGAATTCCTTCTAAACCGCTCGACTCTCCTCGTGACAAACACATGGCTCTTCTTATTCAATCTCAACGAATTTAGGGTTTTGAGAGCCATAGGATTGGAAGAGAAGCTCACAGATAGAGGTGGCTGAGAAAACAAAACGGCTCTGTCACCGCCGTTGGACGGTGGTGGAACGCGAAGTCGGACGCCGGAGGACAACGTCGCAGCGGCCATTGTGGAATTCCGGCGAAGATGAACGGTGAGGCCGGAGGTCGTCCCCGCGAGTATGGGGGTTTAAAGGGAAATATGGGGAAAAGCGAGGGCTTTGCGTGGGAATTTAAAAAAGTGGGAATGTTTAGAGTTTTGAGATGGAGTGTTCTGTGAGTCTCTCGTAGGTTCGAGGAGTGTTTGGGGAGAGAAAAAGGAGTGTTCCAGAACGAAAATGATATTTTGGATGGCGCCAGATTATTGTGTGCATCGTGCATTCTGTTCATACACGTGGTTAGTTTGCATATGAGGATTGGCTAATTTTAAATTTACCCCCACTGTGGGACCCAAATATGATTTTCAGATTTATTTTTAAAAAATATATTAAAAATATAAATTTTATTAATATATATTTTTATTTTTACATTTAGATTTAAAATATATATATTCCATAATTGAATCCCATTAATGGGCACATATATATGAACAAAAATGCTTTATACCCCCACTGAGGGTTGACTCCTAGTGAGGTGGAGGCCCGTGATTGGGCGAAATATATGAGCTTGGATTTCATTCCCAATTAATTTTTGTACGAGAATATCAATCCTCCCATTGCTTTTGTCACTTGTATTTTTATTTTTATTTTTTTGTGTGTATTGAATGAGTCTTGTTATAAAATTTAAAAAGTAAAAACAGAAACATAATAAATTATTCCTAATCCTACTACCACCTATTTACATGATAGCTATTTGAGTGACTAATGGAACTTTGTGTCTATGTAAATGAGTTTAAATTTAAATGTGAGTTATAATAGTTTGATGTTACTACTCTATTAAAATAGGAAATTAATTTTTGTCTATACTTGTCTAACTCTTATTCGATTTCATGTCTAATTTAAAACTAAAAGCCTCTCTTGAACTTGGCCATTCCGAATGAGTTGCTATGAAGTTTGGTATTCAAAGGACACAACCACGACCACGGAACAAATGACATTTTTATTATTTAGTATACGAGAATTTGATAATTGAATTAGCAAAGCTTCAAACTCACATTTTCCTTTTAACCTTCTGCACTTTATTTTTTGTCATCTTGACTCTCACAACAAGAATAGAATACATCTCTCTTTTTTTAATATTTCACACTTTTTTTTCTTGTCCTTCATAATTTACTTATATTTTTCAGTAATTTGTTTTCTTAATAACTGCATTAGATTGCTTTATTAATCTGTTAATTTTGATGCTATGTATTCATATTTTATTAACAAGAGGGTGTAAACATTGTTTAATTCAATGATTCATAAAAAATAAAAAATAAACATATTTAGTTGGTTCATATTAGCTAAGAAAAATTCCCAAAGTCTAGCAAGTTGTCCTGGAATTGGCTGACATCATTGCATGAGGGTTTTTTTTCCTTGTTTTTTTGGCCTGCACAAACCTTGTTCTGTTGGGCAGAAGTGCTAGGGACCCCCAGCTGGGGCACCCCCAGCACCCCCAGCTCAACCCCATTGGCCAGTTTCCTTTTTTTTTTTTTTTTTTCTTTCCTTCCAATCACCCAGTGCCACGTGGCACTGGGGGTCACTGGGGGTCGGTTTTGGTGGGGGTCTGCCGCATTTTTCATAAAATAAAAACCCTTATCTCACTCTATTTTCTTTACCTATCTTTTTTTTTCATTTCTTTTCATTTTCCTCAATAAATCCAAGATCCATACATAGCATCATTACAAAGCTAGAGAAGTTAATTTTGATGTCCATTATATTGCTCAATCAAATAGTACAAAGTCATCACTGCATTAATTGAATATATCAATCATCATATTCTACTTCTTAAATGAGGGTGCTTGGAAAAATTAAATTGCACTGGCAGGTCAGATTGTGCAACTATAAACCATATTATCAGAACATGTCACAAGTTTTCCCATTTAAAAAATTGAACTGAAGAATCCTCTTAAAAGAAGATGTAGAGAAGTGTGGTGAAACTAAACAAATAAACATAACATTTGCAAAATGGAAGTGAAATCAGCATCACACACAGTGGTATTCTTTTCTGTAATAGGTACACCAGCGTGGTATACCCAGCTCGCTCAGAGGGATTGGACACACTAGTGTATCTGTTGCACAAGAAATTTCCTATAGACACATGAACCTGCTCCAAAATTGACGACCAACTAGCCCTCGTTGGTTAGCAATTCAATGATTTGAATATCTATGCCAACTCTGGAATTCTTTATCTGCAGAGTAGGAAGAACAGAATTGTCAATTTTTTTCAAATAATGAGAGTAGCAATGAGTGGAAAGAATAGTCAAGAACCTACCAATGAAGCTTTTCCGGCCCTCCAAACAGCAATTTATAAAATAACACATGCACACTTGTTCTGCATTTGTTCATTTGACACTTTCTTTCCTGCTCCATGAGAGATTTGAAAAGTGAAATTACCAGAAACATACAAATTGAGGCAACAAATTTGAAAATTTACGTAATGAAAATTATGTTAGACCACCAGTTATCCCAAAAACTATAAACCGTCAAGAAATGAGCTCATCAATGTATATAAAACTATCCAACACTCACCTTCATGTGTGAATCTAGTCTCACACATAGAGAGGCAAACAAACAAACAAGGTGCACCAACACACATGGAACAAATTGCACAATAACAAACATAACGAGGAAATAGACAGATTGTGAGACTCGAACCAATGACCTCCTGATACCATGTTAGATCATCGATTAACTCAAAAGCTTAAACTAATAGGAAATGTGCCAGAAAATGTATATCAAGATATCTAACAAACTAATTCATTTGTTAAAATTGCATAATAATTTCTCTCAGAGAAAAGCATACCATTATCCAATGGTGGAGGTTGAACTACGACGTGCATGGTTGTAACTCCCCCAGGAACATCACATAATGGGCTTCTGCAATCTCCCACTGTTCTGTTGTTCTCCAGAATTTTTCCTGCACTAATCAACTTGACATCTTTCACTGTCCTTGGACCATTCTCCTTGTCTGATAAAAAATAACACTGGTTAGAGGAAAGACATCAACATCCTTAGAAAAACTTATCAACAATCTTCACCAGAATTCCATTAAGATATACCAATTATCAGAAGTGAAATTAACAGCGATTCAACTATATTTCAACTTAAAAGCCATATTCATTGCAAAAAACATGTGAAAGGTAGATCCTTAAACATGCTTCTTGCTGGTAAACCCCCAAATGGGCCAATCCTAATTGTAGAATCCTGCAATGCTTCATTCCTTGTAACATGCATTCAATGTTTCAAATGGCTTCTTGAGCATTAATGTCGGTTATTTATTTGTAGAGTTTCTTTTTGTACTAGTTCTCAATTTTTAAGTCTTGTTTGCTTCTTTTCTTCTTCAAACATTTTAGGTGTTTTTCAATTCTTCTAAAACTCATCATAATTTCATGATTATAACTTGCTAAATTTTATCATCTTTTAACACAAACATTTTTCCCTTTCTTTCTTGTTCTATAAGTGAGAATCTTACAATGCCTGTCCTAGCCTATCATTTGTTCCCAAAGATTCTCATTGATCCTGTCAAGTATCCCCGTCTCTAAAACCTAAAACATGCTCAACAATGATATATCAGTCATTGTTAACTTGTTAAGGTGTGCGTGCATCTCATGAAATTGAAACTACTCGGTCATGTCTTACAAATGATTCCAGTTTGTTCTTCATGGCATCACTATGCCAATGTCTCTAATCATTATATTAAAATCAAAAGACATTGACATATGCCTTTTCTCAAGTGGCCACACGTCAAAGATGGTCCTGTGCCTTCACTGCTAGGTTAGGTGACCACAATGAAAAGATTCTATTCCTTGGGACATAAAGATTTTGAGCAATGCATCCATCTATTGGGGGTAGTGTGAATCCTGATAAATACTAAATACTAACCACTCGACTGCGGATCCAAGTTACAAAATTTTGAGTAAGGGTACTTCTGGTATTTCACATTTATGCTTTGTATGTTGCATCTCTGTGTATTGTACTGTAATTTTTTTCAGATCATAGTGGAACAATGACAGTGGATGTGTAGCCTTATTTTGGGGTGAAACACGAAAATCTTTGTGTTTTTGTGTGCTTGATTTGGATTCTTGTTCGATTCCTATTTGTGTTTGGTGTCTCGCCAACCTGGTTAGGTGTGTCAATTCCTAGAACCATCAAGATATTCAATTCAAATGACACTTCACTTCAAA
This sequence comes from Camellia sinensis, assembly GCF_055761805.1. NCBI lineage: Eukaryota > Viridiplantae > Streptophyta > Magnoliopsida > Ericales > Theaceae > Camellia > Camellia sinensis. The sequence goes on along the minus strand of NC_138961.1, from coordinate 236,448,985 downwards.
GAGCACAAGTACTAATAGAATTCATGCCACACCATTTGAATTTGAATTCTTGCATAATTTTCATACCTAGGACTCAATTAAATTATAGAAACACGCATGTCCTAGATTTCAAAAGACAGTAATACAATTTAGAACAAAATGATATGTAATCAAAAGAACCTACCTTTAGGCCATTGAGCAAGGATGCTTTCCTTCAAGGTTGTAACACTTGTGGCAGCAGGAAAGCTTTTCGGGCCAATGTCCGACCCGTCATTCAACCGGAACTTGATCTCTAGCTGATCTTGCACTGCAGACATCCTCCAATTTCCTCACAGATTCTCAGTTTCCAAACACCAGGAATTTCACTTGGGATTTCTTGAAAACAATCAATCTCCAACACCTCAATTTGAGTTACTTTTGAGAAATCAATCATACACTGACTAAAACCAAGTGTTTATTCATTATAATCCAAATCCCTCCCTGTGTACTCTGGAAATTGAATTTAGAAATGAAAAACAATCTCTAAGTTAAATTTGAAATTAAAAAATGAATGAACATCAATCTAAATTTAGAGAAAAAAATGGAAACACTGTCAATAACAAAAAAATATGTGAATTCTGAGCTCTAACCCCAAAAAATATGTGTCTATCAAAAACAAAATGAACTAAACTCCATATTTTGATTAAAAAAATTAAAAATGAAAGCTGGAACAAGAGCATAAACACACAGAGAGAGACAAAGTAAAAAATTTAAACATGACACCACCAAATCTTGAAATGGGTATTGTCAAATTCAAAAAAAAACCCACTCAAAACTTTAACTGGGTCAACTCCAAATCAAACAAAATGTCAAACAAGACTCAAACCATAGAATCATATACACAGATCTTTAAGTGGGTATTCACCAAATCAATCAAAAAAATCAATAGTTCATTCACAAACCTTCAGTAACTGATCTGGGTCCTTTCTTTTTCGTTCAAAAACTCCAAAGAAGAAGAAGAAGACAACAAGTGTACTAGTTAAAAAAAAAAAATTTAAAAAGGTATAATGAATAATAAAAAATAATAAAAAGAAAAAAAAAAGTCAGAAGTGAAAGAGGAAAAGATCAAAGAAATCAGCAGAAACGAGGCAGTTGCGGAGTTTTCAAAGTCTTTTAAATCTGAGGTCAATGAATTCATCCTCCTACCTCTATGGAAAATTCGACAAATTTATTTCATTGAAGAGTCTCGCTCGCTGTTTTTATGCATCATCTAAACCGTAATTTCATAATGTGGACCCGCCAATCAGATTGACTCACACAATCTGACGGTTAAATTTTGATTTTAAGATTTTGGGAAATTGATAAAAAAATATATATATGTAATAATAATTTTAGATTTTTAATATAACTGCAAAAATTATTTGTTTGAAATTGATTTGTTATATAAATAAATTAAATTTTAACACATTTAAAACACCTTAAGTGTTGTTTATTCAACTTAATTATATGTGAAATAAATTTCTTCAAACTTTAAAATCATACATTTAAATTTGTAACTCAAAAAAAAAAAAAAATACAAGCACTCCCTTTTAAAAGGTTGAAAATAATGCAATTTTATAATTGAAAGAGTCTTCAATGTACAGTTCTGAAATTATGGAGAATATAGTGATATGATATTGATATTGAGGAGGTTTCTGTAAGTTTAAATTAAGTTGCCGTTTGGCAATTAATTTTTTCAATTGACTTTTTAAATTTTTAATTATTTTAATTTAGGATTAAAAGTTTGTTTGATTTGACATTTTTAACTTTTATAAAAGAAAAAGTAAAATGATTATGATTTGAATATAACATTTTATCTTATTGACTTATTTTGTCTTTTGTACTTTTTTAGTCAAAAAGCTAAAGCGAAACATACCCTGAGAGTATCAACCAATAAAATTAGCCTTGTAAGTGAGACTAATCCAATCCTTACCTCATTCAATTAAGCGAGTACAGATAATCTTTGTTAGGAAAGCAAAATGCCAAAAGGGTTCAATCAAGTGGAGGGCTAACTAGGCATTTTCTGTAAGTCTTAAGCACATCGCAATTTGCAACCACACAAAAACCTTGAAATATCAGAACCACCAAATCCCTTTCTTTCATATGCTAAAATATTACAACTCGTAATTATGTATTGTATTAAAATGAATTTCTTTGCCATCTGCCAACTTCGCAAATTCCACAAACAATGTTATTTTTCGTAATTTTAAAAAAGTAACCATGCATTGTTTAATCAAACAACTCCTTTGAAAAAAAAAAAAAGGACAACTTATTGAGGAGATTATTTTATTCCTACAAGGACATATCTGACTGTCCAATGTTAATAAAATAATAATGATGTGTTAACAAAGTGTTTCACAGATTAGTAAAGTTTGGATGGAAGCTGCTGATGTCTGTATGTATCCCTACAAATAAACCCACAGAAGAGTTTTCTTCACAGGAAATTTAACCACTAAATTTGTGGAATCTAAACTGTGATTGCTCAAAATCAGACACAAATATTTTTTGACAAAATAAACAGAGCACAAGAGTAAGAATTGGATGAACGGCAAATCAAAAAAATGGTCAAAAGAATTTTCTGCACATTTAAAATGTTTCTCATGAATCGTACATAACAAATAACAATATATAACCTAAGAACAGTTCCCCAACTCAATGGGACCTGTAACAGAGATAGATCTACCACCTAAAATCGATGATCAACATATGAAAATCCCCAAAAAAGAAGAAAAAAAAAAAAAAACTGAAACAAAATATGAAAAACAAAAAACAAATACATTTCCGAGGCTACTGGGGCTAATGTGGGATCCTCGAAAGAGTTGGGTCCTAACTTCCTTCTCCTGTGTATCGATGAAGGCATATCTGCATAGGGTATGTTTCCTCATGTGTATTCCCCATTATTTCATATTCTAGTTGCTAAGCACTAAGAATCGGCTAGACCCCCCCTCAAGAAGATCAAAAAAATGTCCTTTTTTCCGACCAAAAAAAAAAAAATATACCATGGATTGATTGCTATGTTACAGACTGAAAGAATGACTTGCATGCCCATGCTAGCAATGCAGCTACACGAGTGGACAGAAGAGAATTTGGACCCTGAACCATATGGGCCAATTTTCTGTTTCTCTTGTCAAATGAATATCAACAAAACTCTCAATGTGTGAATGAAGCTTGTGCAAGCCCCATATTGCTTTCATATTCTTTCCCAACTTTCTTGTTTAATCTCGTTTAGTTGAACAACTACTACTCCAAGATGTGGCAATTCCTAATAAAATCGTTGGAGTAATTAACATACTTGGTCCAAAATGGCCGCAGATGCTCAAAGCCTATCTGCAGCCACGGTTTTGACTGGCCGTTGTAGTGAATAACAGCAGCGTTTCTCACACTCTCGATGTTTGTTTGGTTCTGATAGCCCAATCCAAGCATGTGCCAAGATGGGTCGATAGCCTTAACATGGCCTTTAAATGCAATCAACGCTGGTGGTAGAGTTCCCAGCTTCCACATTGCCAAGTTTGATTTCAGATTCTGCAAGAAATGGACATTATGCATGTGTTACTTGCCAAGCATTCCAAGTTAATGTTTTTTAAAAGCTAAACACGAGACCACTAGAAAATCAGTATTGACTACAAACTAGATACTTATAGAATTAATGTAATGTCATTGATTGCATAGAAGGGAAGCACACAATATGATGAAACTTCGAAGTGGAACAATTTTAACATGGCTTTAAAACAGACTGCAATGTGATTTCACCAAAATTTTGGATGACGTGCTTATTTTGTCAAATGAAATGAATTGCAGGATACATAATACATTACATAGTGTCCATAAGTTGATGGCGAAGCCTTAACACTGTAAGAGATGATTTTGTAATAAAACTCCCTCTTTTCACTACCCTCCATGCCCCAACATAGAACACAAAACAAGACCGAGCCACTGAATAAAGGAATGACAATAATGAGATTTAGATTTTGACAAACAGCGCGGCAGATAAAAAAGAAGTCATTCTACTCCCCAAGGGAAACTTCTCTGCTATACAACTCGAACCCACAAAAGGGTAATAGAAGAAAAACATATTCACAAAAGATTGACATATAATAAACAAAGTACTTGAAATTTACCTCCTTCAGCCAGGCATGATAAGTGTCTCTTATATTCGTATTTCTCCATGCATATAAGTCAAAAATGTTCATCCCATAAGCCCATGCACATTCATCAGGGTTCAAATGCTTTGCTATGAGGGGGTGTGAAAAATTGAAGTAGTTCCTGAAATGCTTAGACATTACCCACTCATCTTCACCGTTGCAGGTTTCTACAGCTCCATTAACCTTTCCACCAAGGTCAATTTCCCAGAGTGGAGAAAGATCACGCTGAACTACAACATCATCATCTAAGAATACCACCTTGTCAAGGTGTGGAAATAGCTGTGCAACACAAGTAGACAGCATAGTCAATTCTTTCAACCAAGGTCAAATAATAGTGTTTTCATTTCTTTGAAACAATTGGTTACCTCTGGTAAATATATGCGAAGATGGTTGAGTAATGAAATGTACTTTGGGCTTCTAGCCTGCAATTTTGAAGCAAATGTTCGCGGAGTAGTCTCACTGAGGTTGGCCCCAGCAATATGATTCCCATGGTAGTAATTTCTAATCCCATTATGGTTTTCTACAGCTTCAAGAACTGGTACATTCTCTCTTGTTAACCAGTCAAACTGATGAACACCTTTTACTTCAACAATAGCTGGTGAGATGGGATTTAGGGCAAACCATGAGTGCATGCCAGCATATGTTTTCTTGTCAGTGATGACATGGAAAACTACCTTTTCTGGCTTTAGAAATGACTGGACAGTAGATGTGACCACAACTGCAGCAGCTAGTATGTTATCAGTTGACAAGATAAAGTGGTAATATGAGTTGTTTGAAAGCGAAGGGAGTAATTCTGGTGAGGGCAACTGTCTGCGTGCATGAGCATTAGAAGAATACTCATCCGTCAAACGCAGAGAGAGACAGTGGATGCCTTTAGGAATGGAACTTGCGGCGAAGTGTTTGTTCATTAGTTCAGAGAATTTTGATTCCCGGATCTCCCTCTCAGATCTCTCCATCTGTGCAAAACAAAAACTTTTTAGCTGAACCATTGAGTGCAAAACACAGTCAGGCCAGAAGAGATTAACAAAAGATGCATTGAAATAACATTTTTCTCTCCTTTGTATGCAAACACGTGGAGGATGTGCCTTAAGCATGCAAGAATCAAAGTTGCAAGGACATATGCATAAAACTTGAATATAAATTTTTTTAAAATCAACAATAACTTTTATTTTTTATATTTGAAAAGCCCTTTTCCATGCGCATGTATTAATAATGTTACAAGCTGGGAACAAACCAATCTCTCTCTATCTCCACCCTCCACTACCAAGTTGTCCAGGCACATGCAGTCATATCAAGAGATACAACAGGAATACAGGACCTAAGCTTCTTGAGATGTTTTCCTGGCCATCTCATCTAACATTTGGGGCATCTTCAATCTTCTTTGCTAAATATTAAGCTCAGCACTTACTTTCGTTAAAAAATAAAGGCAGTACAAACATTAAAAGTTCATTTGGCATGACTATGAAATGATATGTATTTGTATCTCATGAAGCGTAGAATTGTCTTTTCTCATATTTGAGTTGGAATAAGTGTACCTTGTAAATAATTAAAAGCCCTATCGTAGACCTAGTTCTTAATCAAAACTAAGGTTTTTTTTAGTTGTGAAGCACACTTAGACTCCCATGTTTGCACAAACCAAATATTTCTTTATTATAGTACATACAATAGTAGATAAAAGTTTTCATATTTAAATACACTAGAAACCAAATAAGCTTGATAAATATCTAAGGGTAAACACGTCACCCTCCAATCCCGAACTGAAACCAAATAAGCTTTGATAAAAAGAAACTGGCTGTGAAAATCTATCTATACACATACACCAAAACTATAACCATGAAAAAATAAGCCCTTGTGTCCCAGTGGCAAAAAGCAAAAAACTAGAAAATAAAATAAAACACAAATGAGAAACAAAAGAGAGGGGGGAGGAACTTTATGCTGAGATAACTAGAGGTTACTCATTTGGTTCAGTTCAGCTTAAAAGCCAGCTTTTTAAAGGGTATTTTTGGTGTTATTATCGTTTTTTTCAATAAGCATTCTCTTTCTATTTTACTTTATAGCTGCTTTTAGGTTGGGCTTTGGAATTTTTTACCAAAATCTAAAATTGAAACCCATAAGGAAAAAAAAAGAAGAAAAAAGAAGGCGACGAAAAAGCTCAAAAACCTGGTTCTGAATGAATCCTTAAACATAGGGAAACGGGATTCATAACATTATTAGTCTTCTTTACTTTGTCCTTTTATCTCTTTATTATTATTATTTAATTAGTCTTTTAAGGAGTTGACAGTCTGCCACCCAAATATCTTCCAAACTCCACTAGGATGCTTAATTGTTAAGGAGAATTCATTGCGGTGCTGCAAAATTTTAACTGCCAAGTTATACCCTCTTTATATCTAACCATGCAATAAATTCTTTTAGGACCTCATCTGATCATGATAGCTAAATCTGGCGGGTTTTGGAAGGTTCTATCATAGGGCATTGCAAAAAGAAACATCACTATAAAATGGCATTAGTCTATGTAAACAACAACAGCACCACCAGCTCATAGATACGCTGTGGGGAGAAAAAGGATATGAGAAGGAAAGAAAGAAACATATTTCTAGGCCACACCACATACCATTCCCTTTAAGATCAAAGCAAAGTCCTTCGCATTGTACTTGTTGTTTTTCATTTCAGAAACAAGTTGACTAAATGACTCTGGTAGCTTTAGGCCATCTGGAATTTCGTCAGTGCCCACTTGATTGAGAACTTTGTAAAAGTCATTAACCAGCCTCTGTTGCAACGCCATCGAGACAAAAGATTCAGTTTAAAAAACCAAAAATACCTTAAGAGAAAACATTGGTTGCAAATAAAAAAACTGCATCAAGTGGGTATTATCTGATCTTTTAGAAAAAAGCATGAAGAAAAGAATAAAAATGTTATTTACCCCTGAATCATCAACCCTACCAAGAAGCCTCGGTCCCAACCGCCTACCTAAACAATCTGGAGCACAAAAGAAAAAAAAAGAAAAGAACCAATGATTTGCTTTTCAATGATTTGATTTTGTAAAGAAAACATATATGGCTATAGGAAAAGGTTATGGACACTAACAAACTTGCGCCCCAGTGGGCCAAAGTAAGTTTGTTAGTGTCTCTAGCAGCGCTGAAACATATATGCAACAAGAGACCCAGAAGAAAGCAACTATGCAATGAAAGCATAATAAAAATAAAACTTACCAAATCCACTGATACCCAACACACTTTAAAAATAACATGCTCCCATCCAAACAAATACAGAGACTAAAAGCAAGCCACAAAAAGCAACTACAAGGTTTTCATACAAGAATTCAGAAGCTGAACGTTCAAAATACTGTACATCAAAAGAAAAGTAGTTGCCACTGGATACTAATTCATTAAGATAAAATTGGCCAATCACCAGTGAAAATAAAGTAAAATGGAAAGGGGTTTGGAAGGGATAGAATAGCCATAAAACAGACCCAACAAAGCCAAAATGAACATAGATCCATCAAGCCAAAATGGAGAAGTTAATACACAATATTGAGCCAAGATATAAAAAAAGGGCCAAAAGACATTTCAGTTTTGAGAGATCTACAAAAAAATGCCAAGGCAACCCCAAATTACAGTAACCACCAAATAAATATGGGATTGAATCAAAATCAGATTCTTGACATACCAAAAATAAAATAAAATATTCTAATTACAAAATCTATGACTGAAGTTTTATGTGTGCAAAAGCTGCATGAGTTCGGCCAATCAGATTTTAACCTAAGTATAACGTAAAATATTTAAATAGGTCTACCCACTTTTCCAACAATAAGTTTTTTTTTCTTTTTCTGTCAAACTGCATTACCCAGTAACTCATTTCTCCCCCCATAATACAAACCCAATTCGTAAATGGTTCAAGCAAATTAATTTTAACAATAAGCTAATTTTATACAAAAATTAAAAACCAACTACCCAGAAATTCAATGTGAAAATTATCATAAAATTCTTACATTACAATTACAAAATACCTTAAAAAATTAAAATATGTTTCATAACTTAAGTTTTAATATGCTATTGACCATATCAAATGAATAAATAACTTAGAGCGATAGAATTATGTTTGAATTAACCAAATTCAGGTCTTCACAATGTAAACAACTAAAACTAAAATAACCTGATTAATGAACCAACTTCTGACAAAGGAGAAAAAATATATATAACACAAATTGGGACAGATGATTCGCACTAATTTACCCAACATCAAAAACACAAGATTCATGTATAAATTAGATTTGAAAAATTCAGCGGTACAATTTACCATTGCCAATGCCAAAGCATTTTTTTTTTTTTTAAATACAGATTTGGATTTATGTGCAGTCCAAATAACCAAATTCGAATCTCCTGCACTCTAAACTATTAGATAAACTGACGAACATCAAAATTTAAACACCCAGAGAGCGAAATAATAAAATTGACAGGAAGAGCCAATCTAATTTGAAAGCAAAAAAAAAAACCCAATTCAATTTCAATCAAATCAAACCTACAAATAGCAAGAAGACCGACATCCATGTCTTAAGATAAACCAATCATATATTCGTAGTGTAATTAACATTTCAACGCAAATCGAGATCTATGCGATGCAGTCAAAAGCAAATCAATTTATATGCAATCACATACTAGAAGCAATCAATGAATATGAATATGAATGAAAGAAGAGATTTGTGTACCGAATGAGGAGCACTTGTTGACACCTTCAAGGGTAACGAGAGCGGTGAGAATGAAGACAAAGGGCAATAGAAAAGCAAGGATGAGGATGGTGTGGAAGAGTGTACGGTAAGAGATATGGCGAGCTGCGACCTTGATCTTCATCAAGTCAATAAACCCATTGCTGCTCGATATCGTTATGCTTTTCATACTAGGTGAGAAGTGAAGCTGCATCGTCGCCTCTGCAGCCCCTCCTCAAAAACCCTAGAATCACCGCAATTCTCTTCCGAAACCGCCCCCAAAACTTTCACCATCAGATCCACCACCGCAATACTCTCTCCAAATCAACAACTCCGATGATGATGATGATTCTATTGAATTGGTCTTTTGGGTCTTTCTCCAAGACCAATGCATTGGGTTGAAGATTCAACGAATTAGGGTTCTTTATATACACACATACACACACATATATATAAATATATATATATATATATATATATATATATCAGATTTCAAAATTGGGGATGACGAAATAAAATGAATCTCAGAATATAATGTTCTCTGATGATTGCTTCTCTCTTGATGGATCGGAATAGCGAACTTAGAGAGAGAGAGAGAGAGAGAGAGAGAGAGTATAGTTTTCTCTCCCTGTGAATTGCTTTTTGATTGGTCGATCAGTCCGATCAATTATTTTTTGTTCTTTTACTTTACGAATTAAAAAAAAAATTAATTTTAAAATTTTAAAAAATTAAAGGAAAATGAAATTGAAATTTCTGAGTCAAAACCGTGTTGCAGTAGAGAGAGAAAGAAAAAGGCAAAATGGCATCGAGAGAGAAAACGAGAGAAAGTTCAGTTTAGAGAGAGAGAAAATGGATTTGGAGTGTAGAGAGATGGAGAGAAACGTGGGGGGAGGTTTGACCTTTAATTTGGAGCTAATTTTAGATCTCTGTCCTAACTTTATGGAGGAGAGTATTTGGCTTATGAGTGAGATGAGATTAGGTTTACTTATATTTTTAGGTTGTGAAAATTAAAATCTAATTAATCTTTTCGACTTGAATTTGGAATTTTTTTTTTATTCAATGGCATTATTTACAGTATAAAAAATTATAATTGAACAATCATCGTATAATGTATATATAAATTCAATAATTATAAATTACTATCGTGCTAACTTGTCAATTAATAGTTCAATAACTAACTCCTATAATGTAATAATTCTTTTAAAAAAGAGCTCTATAGCAAGAAATAAATAAATTACACACCAAATCCTCATAGTATGGGGGAAAATGAGCTTCATAATTGAAAATAAATCATAATAGGAAAGAAAAAATGAGCCTCATAGCCGAAAATAAATCATAATAAAAAAGAAATTATTTAGATCGGAAGTGATTCTATACAATAAATAAATTTCTCTAGCGGTCATCAATACAAGTTATTGTCGACAATTAAAAGTGGCCGCCAACAACTAGAGCGGCGGTCAAAAGTGATGGTGTTAGTTGAAGATAGTGAAATAATAAAACTTGATTTAGCATAATATTGTCTCCAAAAAAAAATCAACGTTCTTAATAACTAATATAAAATATTTTCTGAGGAGCTTAATAAAAAAAATTCCTTTTTTAAACATGTATCATAAATTATAACAAAAAATGCACGATATATATTTACAGCATAATAACGTCAATAAGTTGCACAAACAATCTCAATATTAATGTTAGTATATTTACTAGTATTTCATACAAATTGATTGTTAATAATTAAAAAATGTAAATAAAAAATTTATTTTTATAATAACTTGTAGAAACTGCAATAAATATTTCAACATATATTTCTAAAATTATATATATATGAACGGTTTGAGAGTGGGTTTGGCAATTATTTTTTAATATTTTTTGTCATTAGTTAATTTTTTTATTTAAAATTCAAATCCTATTAGACAACACACACTCGGAATAAGAAGAAGAAAAAAAGGAAGCTTTTTTTTTGATAAATTCTCGTTCTAAAAGTTTTATTCCATCCAACTCATATTTTTTTTTATTATTCTGTTAGGTTCTATTTAAGGGAAGAAGACTAAGGGTTGGTTTGGCAAGGGCTCATTAGGCTTTTTTGGCTTAATGAGCCATAAAAGACAGAATAGGCTCATGAGCCACAACAGACAAAACATCTCATCCAATCCCATAATCATTACACTCTTCTCTCACAAAAAAATCAAAAAAGCCAAAAGCCCTTCCCAAACTAAGCTTTTGAGTTCAGGCTCATATAGTCAAAAAAGTCAAAAAGTCAACCCACTTCCCAAACGGAGGCTAAAACGCTCTTAATCTCTCATACCCCTATTAATGTTGATATTTAATATTGATTGTCATTATATAATATTGATATTTAATATTGATTGTCATTATATTTTGGTAGTTTCCATACATTAAGATGTTGTCATTAAATTCATATTAATTTGAAATTAATTTTTGTCATTGTGTTATCAATTACATGATGTGAATATTCACATCATGTAAATGAAAAGAATATTCACATCATTATATTTACATTAATTTGAAATGAATTTTTGTCATTGTGTTGTCAATTACATGATATGAATATTCATACTAAAACATACGAATATAAACGTTCACATTACTACATTAGATGAGAGAGAATGTTCACATGTTATAAATGTTCAAATGTTATAAACATTCAGATCACTACATGTTGTGAATAATAATGTGTTGTCAATTAAAAATATAATGAATATTATTTTTAATGTGTTGTCAATTAAAAATAAGAAGGTTCACATGCTGTAAACCTTCATATCACTACATTAGATGGGAGAGAATTTTTTGGAAAGGTGTTGTGAACGTTTATATCAGATGAGAGAGAATGTTCACGTTATTTTTAATGTATTGTCAATTAAAAATATATTCACATCAGATGAGAGAGAATGTTCAAATTATTTTTAATTTGTTGTCAATTAAAAATATATTCACATTATCTAATAATATAAAGGGCAATGGTAGAGGGCCACAATTTTTGTGGCTCAAATGGCTCAAAACTGCTAAAACGACGTCGTTTTGAGCACAAAACATGCCAAAACGACGTCGTTTTGGCAGTTTTGAGCCATTTGAGCCACACAAATTGTGGCTCTCAAACATTATTCTAATATAAAATAATAACATCAATCTTATTTAATTTGTGTATGAAATTTCCTATGCCTTAGTCATTTCCCTTCTCTCTCATCCCCCAACATTAAATGTCAATATTAAGGGGTTATTTGGAATGACCTAAATAAATGCACTTTTTGTCTTTTTACGAAAAGATGTGCAGTAGAGAGGTGATGTGATGAAAAAAAGATAAAAAAATAAAAAAATAAATTATTTTTGGGTTGCCAAACTTGGCCTAAATCTAAGGGCATAAGAGTCTAAGAAAGATTAATGCTTCGGACCCCCACTGAGGGTCAACCCCCAGTGAGGTGGCAGGTGGGTGATTGAGTAAAAAAAAAAACTGTTTTATTTATTTTTTTTTTTTGAGTTTCGACCAGTGGGGGCACGCCACCTCACTGGGGGTCTGTAGCGGTTCTGGTCTAAGAAAATAGTGTAAATAAAAAAAAAGACTTTATAGAATAAAAGTATAAACACATGGGACTAAATGGGTTAAAAAAAAATTTCATGACTTATTGGATTAGAACACTTCTAAATGGGATTTATCAATAAAAATTCAAAAAAAAAAAGACTTAAGGTTGATTTTTTTTTAATGAATTTTTTAGATTTTTATTTTAATTACTGTAAAAATTTTCCAGACTAGATGAAAAAAAATAAATAAATAAATAAAAGGATTTGATACAAATTAAAAGAATAACTTAAAAATAAAAAATAAATTGACAATCTCAGTATTTGCCAAACGAAACTGCACCAAAAAAAAGACTGGGTTTAATTGAATTAAATATGATGTTCCGTGGCACGGTTCCGTGCTAAGGGGTGGGCGCGGGTCGGTTGCGGCCACGGAACCTCCAATCCGCCATCCGTCCGCTAGATTGGCGGATTGAAGAAAATCAATCCGCATCCGTCCGCTAATCCGGCGGATGTGGATTGAGCGGATTGGCGGTTTGGCGGATGGATGCGAATCGGTTTGGCGGTTTAAAATTTTATAAATTTTCAACATAATTCAACTTGTGCACTTCCTCAAAAAAAAAAAAAGAAAGTATTACAATCAATGACTTAAAAAAGTATTACAATCACTGTATACCTTATCCAAAGAAAGCAAGTTTAAAACTTTAGAATATCACTATCAGTGCATGCCTTATCCACATGTTACAATCACAGCATGATTCATCCACATAAAGTATTACAATTTGTGATTCTTAAAATATAATAACAATTTATATCACCAAAACCATGAATAGAGCAGTAGTAAAGATTGTATGTCTCTGTATTGTTATATCTATATATATGTTTTTGAAAACAAAAAACCAACCAGTATATATCATATTTTTTATTTATTATTTTTAGATCTAGATTAAAAACAAAAAAATATAGATAAATAATACATTTATTTTTTTCAATTCAAAAAATATATTCAAGTTGAAAACTTTTTTTCAACAGAATATTTAAACTCTTTTTCAATTGAAAACACAAACATAATATTTATATAAATTGAAAATACAAAGTCCTATAAATTATTAGGGGTGCTCACGATTTGGCGGTTTGGCGGTTCGGTTGCGGCCAAAGAAATCTCAAATCCGCCATCCGTCCGCCAAATTGGCGGATTGAAGAAAATCAATCCGCAACCGTCCGCTCGTCATCACGCATCCGTCCAAAATGCGGCGGATCGGTTCGGTTCGGTCGGTTTTGGCGGATCGGTATATCCGCTGCTCACCCCTAGCTAGGCAAGGTTTTTATTTTTTAAGAATAAAAAAAAATGATATTTTAATGTGTTATTATTGTATCTGTGGCCCTGGTTTTAAGATCTCGTTTGGGAATAAGTTATTTTAGTAATTTTTTAATTAAAATATGATGTAAAAAAAAATTAGTAAGTTTGAGATGATTTTTTACGAAAAGATATGAAAAAAATAGAAAAAAAAAAGAGAAATCTTTGATTTTTTTTGTATAAGTTGTTGGCTTTTTGATTTTTTTAGTGATTTTTTGACTTTTTGACTAAAAATAATATTATCAAACAAGGCCTAATATTCGATTGTCAGCCTGATTTGACTCAATCTATTGGAAAAGATCCACTGTCAAAACATTAATGGAGATCAACCATATGTCACAAACGAGCTTAAGTTTCGATTGGAGTATAGAGTGAATTCTCCGTAGAGAGCCAGCAACAAAATAACAAATTCACCCCATCCTAATATTCAAACCCGAGTCACATTTGTAAAGAAGAATGTCTTCTTCACTAGACCACTACCTCTAATGTGTGCTAGGTGAGGTTAAGGCAACCGGGGGAGTTTTAAGAAAAATGTGTCACTTTTTGTCAATATCTATTCATTTATTTTTTACCAAACAAATAAAAGAAAATTAGGCCAAGCTAGGAAAGTTGAAAAAAAATTAAAAAGTTAAAAAATTACTCAAAAAGTTAAAAAGTTATCACTATTTACTAAAAGTCAAAAATTACGACTGCACAACTCTCGATCCTAATTTTTTCCTACACACTAATTTATACAATTTTTTAATACACATTTTTTTCATAAAAAGTTAACCCAAACATCCATATTTTTTTCTCAATTTTTTAGTCTAAAAAGACAAAAAGTACATTTAAGTCTGGCATCCTTCAAAAAATCCAAAAAGTCAAAAAGTCACTATCCTATTTAAGTCATATCATCTTATTTAAGTCACATCATCTCTCTAACACATCACTTCAAACCCAACCCAAATCCAACCCATATTTCATAAAAAGTCAAAAAATACACTTATTTAGTTTTCCCAAACTTGACCCTAGACTCTAAACAATCCCTCATTGAGAGAGAGAGAGAGAGAGAGAGAGAGAGAGAGAGAGAGAGAGAGAGAGAGAGAGAGAGGGGGGTGTGTTTGTTAAGAATGAAAGAGACGGTTCATTTGAATTTTCTAGGAACCATTGAATATGAGCCTGAAATTCAGCTACTGTGTTCCTTTCAGCACATAATCACTATGACGAGTGATTCCAATGCCAATAAGATTGGCAAAATTTTCTCATTTAATTGTAGTAGTGAAAATCCGTGTTATGTATGAGATGTAAAAAAGTTAATGAAATATATTTATATAAAATAATATAAATAGTTAGATTTTAATATATAAATTATGAAAATAAAAAAAATATTGAAATCTACCATTTAAGTTTTATAATTTTATCACAATTTATGTATTAATTTTTAATTTGTCACAGCTTCAATCATGTAACCTTTTAGCCCTCCTATTAAAATTGTAAATTTAGACGAGTTGAATCCAAGCAATTGGAATCAAGCCTGTAAATTATTAAAGATTAGGCAACATAATTTTTAATTCGGTGAGAATTTATATAAAATTCAAAAATTCGACTGAATGTAAATGGGCATAGGTAGAGACACCAAATAGCTTGAGTAATAGAACAAAATTGTATATATAAATATATAAAATTAATTGCTAATTTTTTTTAAATAATAAATAAGATTAATTAAAAAATCAATATTAACGAACAAAAGCAAATACACTTTTAGAAAGGGGTCAACAAATAAGTTCATATTAAAAAAAAAATAACATTTTATAATGGCATAAAATAATTTAAATATGGCTTTTCAAAAATTATTTTTAATTTAAAAATTACAATAAAATATTTAAGTATAATAAAATTGAATTTTTTACAAAATACAAATATTAGGATTAAAATAAAATAAAAAGGTAAAAAGAAAATTTAGAGTGATATTCTCATTTGATCTGAAAATAATTTTAGATAACCAATAAAAATATTTCACAAACCATCACTCTTATTAGAAAAATAACATTTATTTTTAATTTGTTTTAGCAAAAGTCACTATTTAGCAATTTGAGCCAAATTTTTTTCAATTTTTATTTTAGTTTGTTTAATTGACATTTGATATTAAAAAAAAAAAAAAAAACAGAATCCACCATGTTTCGCAAGTGTCAAAAAAGTCTAGATGAACAATAAAAAAAGAGTTTGAGATCCACAAAAAAACCCCACAATTGTATTCACAATGATGTGATACCATATGTGTCAACTCTTGATTTATTATGTTATTCCCAGTGGTGTGTGTAAATTAAATGTATAATTAAAATAAACAACAAAATAAAACAATTCAAAAAATAATTATATAAATTAAATTCCGAATTAATTGTGTCACGACCCAAACCCTGTACCCAAAGGCTCGGCGTCGTAACAAGATAAAAATAATGTAATTCGAATAATTTTGTAGTCACATCGCAAGCGGATAAATTAAATAAATTAAAATAAATAACTGGATACCAACGGTTTATTTAAAAGGAACTAAAACATAGTTACTTGAACTTCATTGTACTATAAGAGTCTAATAATAAAAGATAGAAAATAAGATAACATAGCGATTCATTTTCCATCTTGATCCCGCTAAACCTCGTCACCTGAAAGGGGTAACAGCTATAAACACATAGCAGAGTGAGAAATATCATATTATGAGTGTAGGGGCACAAAATGACCATGGATATTTATTTAAGCTAAAACATTAACATAAATTGAGTTGAGTTGAATACACAAATTAATTAAGTGCCAGAAACTGAAATAATCACTGTAACCACGGTACATCAGTAAGTGACAATCACTACACTAGTCAATGGATCCATGACAACACTGGACCACAAAGTGGTCAAACACTAGCCAATGGTAATTTTAAGTCCCCACGGCATGAGACTCCCGTGGTGGTACTTACAAAACATATTTTCATATAAGGTCATAGCCAAATATTCTTTCAAAGTAAAACAAACATATCCATGGGTTTCACTTTTATGCAAATAGGGTTCAAAAATAAAACCACGTAGCTGAAACTTTTATAAAACATAACTTTTGTTAATAAATTAATAAAACACAAATTATATAAAATAGATTTTGGTAAGTCAAAACATAAGTAAAATATTTTTTGGTAACTCATGGTATAATATAACTCACCTTAAATTAATTTATATATTCTTCCTTTCCACCACTCAAGATTCTCACCCATGCCGTCCTCTTTCTACTCTCTATTTATTTGTTTTTCCGTTGTCTTAACATACCAATCTTCTCTATTTATAGGACAAAAATTCTTGGGTAACAAGCTACGGAGAGTTCCGTAAATTGACGTGTGTAAGTCTCTGTCCACCCTTATCTCTTTATTTATAATCTTGTTTGATTTTATCTTTTTTTCTTTGACCATTGACTTATTTTGATCATTTGATCATTTTTTTTATTTAAAAGTTATTACTTTCTTTGGTAATTCAAGATGACTCCTAAAACTTACGTATAATGATAAGTTAGGTTCATGTCTAAAACCTCACTACCCAACTACAAATCACTACTTATCACTTACTAAAATATTTAATGTGTAATATTTCACAACGTATTTCTTTAACCATAAAATTCCCAATCTCCTAAATTATGCATTTATTTATTATTATTTATTTATTATTATTATTGTCACTACATGTATATATATACACTTATTTTTTTTTTTATTATTATTATTTATTATCGTAATGTTAAATTTAAAATATTCGGGTGTCACATTTCTCCTCTCCTTAAAAGAAGTTTGTCCCCAAACTTGACGTACCTTGGTTTTCGAAGAGGTGTGGGTATTTGGCTCGTATTTGGCTTTCAGTTTCCCACGTTGCTTCTTCGACACGATAATTTCTCCATAAGACCTTTACGAGGGATATAGTTTTATTTCGAAGGATCTGTTCACGACGATCAAGAATCTGTACAGGTTGCTCTTCGTAGGAGAGATCTTCTTGAACTTCTAGGTTCTCATGATCGACAACATGCTCTGGATCTCGAAGATATCGACGAAGCATCGAAACGTGAAACACATTATGGACATTGGGTAGTTCGGGTGGAAGCGCAAGACGATATGCTACAGGACCAATCCTTTCGAGTATCTGGAATGGGCCGATGTAACATGGTCTTAACTTTCCTCTTTTCCCAAATCGGATTACTCCTCTTGTCAGTGAGATTTTAAGGAACACATGATCTCCTATTTGAAATTCTAAGTTTCGTTTTCATGTATCTGCATAGCTTTTCTGGCGGCTCTGGACAGTGCGAATTCATTGTTGGATGTGTTGAATTTTATCACTCGTTACTTGCACGATCTCGGGGCCTAATAATTTTCTGTCTCTGACTTCCGTCCAACACAGAAGTGATCAACATCTTCTTCCATACAGTGCCTCGTACGGTGCCATTCCAATACTTGCATGGTAGCTATTATTATATGCGAACTCCACTAAGGGTATGTGATCATCCCAGTTGCCTTTGAGGTCTAGTATGCACAAACGTAACATATCTTCCAAAGTCTGGATCGTCCTTTCAGATTGCCCATCAGTTTGCGGGTGGTAAACCGTGCTAAACCTTAGAGTGGTTCCCAAAGCTTCTTGGAATTTGGTCCAGAAGTGAGACACGAAACGGGGGTCTCTATCGGATACGATTGAAACTGGGGTGCCGTGCAAGCGAACGATTTCCTTAATGTAGAGAGTAGCAAACTTAGAGAGGGAGTACATGATTCTGATTGGTAGAAAATGCGCCGACTTTGTCAATCGATCTACGATAACCCATATTGCATCATTCTTTGAGACTGAGTGCGGTAGCCCGACCACAAAATCCATAGTAATATGCTCTCATTTCCATTCGGGAATAGGGAGTGGCTGCAACATACCGGCAGGTCTCTGATGCTCTGCTTTAACTTGTTGACAACGCAGGCATTTGGAGACATAGTTTGCTATGTCTTTCTTCATCCTTGTCCACCAAAAGTGTTCCCGCAGATCGTGATACATCTTCGCATTGCCAGGATGGATCGCAACCCTCAAGCTATGAGCTTCTACTAATATCTTCTTCTTGAGTTCTGGAAGGTCGGGTATGCAAATTCGATTTCAAAATTTTAGCATCCCATTGTTTATTGTAAAGTCAGAATCAGCCGTTTTTCCTTGCTCCTCGTACTTTTTCTTCAAAAGTTTATCTTCACATTGGCGGGCTCTAATTTCTTCAATCAACTCGGGTTCCACGATTATGTTGGCGAGCAATCCATGGATCTTGCGGGAAACGAGGGTACATGCCAAACTTTTGGTCGTTTTTCAACTTAGTGCGTCTGCTACTACATTAGCTTCGCCGGGATAATGATGGATCTCTCTATCGTAGTCCTTCATAAATTCTAGCCATCGTCGTTGCCTCATATTCAATTCCTTCTGTGTAAACAGATATTTGGGACTTTTGTGATCAGTGTAGATTTCGCAGGCTACTCCGTAGAGATAATGACGCAAGATTTTGAGGGCGAAGATCACCGCAGCCAATTCTAGATCATGAGTTGGATAGTTCTTTTCGTGAGTCTTTAGTTGGCAAGAGGCATAAGCAATGACCTTCCCGTTTTGCATAAAAACGCAACCCAAACCATTGTATGAGGCATCGCTGTAAATTATAAACCCTTCTGCTTCCGCGGGGAGCGTTAGTATTGGTGCCGTCACGAGTCTGTCCTTCAATTCTTGGAAACAATGTTCCTACTTGTCCGTCCATTCAAAGAGTGTGTTCTTTTGAGTTAGCTGAGTCAATGGTGAAGCTATCTTCGAGAAGTTTTGCACAAAGCGCCGGTAGTAGCCAGCTAGGCCCAAGAAGCTTCGAATTTCTGATACGTTAGTAGGTTGTGGCCAATCCACGATTGCTGCAACCTTTTGGGGATCAACTGAAATACCATCTTTGTTAATGACGTGACCGAGAAAGTGTACACTAGTGATCCAGAATTCGCATTTCTTCAACTTGGCATAAAGTTTGTGATCAGGTAATGTCTGTAGAACTTTTCGCAAGTGGTGTTCATGATCTTCTGGAGATTTGGAGTATATGAGGATGTCGTCAATGAAGACAATGACGAACTCGTCAAGATAGGGTTTAAACACTCGAGGTCCATAAAAGCCGCTGGAGCATTGGTGACGCCAAATGGCATGACGAGGAACTCGTAGTGCCCATAACGGGTTCTGAAGGCAGTCTTTTCGATGCTTTCCGTTTTGACTTTTAGTTTATGGTAACCAGAATGCAAGTCAATTTTTTAGAACACTTGGGCGCCTTGCAGTTGATCAAACAAGTCATCAATTCGTGGCAGGGGGTACTGATTTTTTATGGTGACTTTATTTAGCTTTTGATAGTCGATACATAACCTCATTGTACCATCCTTTTTCTTTACGAACAGTATCAGAGCTCCCCATGGTGAGGTATTTGGTCGGATGAAGCCTTTATTTAGTAATTCTTGGAGTTGAGTTTTTAGTTCTTTCAATTCTGCCATAGACATGCAGTAAGGGGTCTTTGAGATTGGTTGTGTACCAGGTTGGGTTTCAATGGTGAACTCGATTTCCCGATCAATTAGGGTGCCAGGCAGGTCTTTAGGAAACACATCCAGAAATTCACGAACTACGGGGATCGCATCAAGTGTGGGGGTCTCTTGTTGAGTATTAATCACATAACAGATACAACCACAACAACCCTTTCTTAGCAGTCGTTGGGCTGTTATGAAAGATATAATACAGGGAGGGGGAGAGGCTCCAGTTCCTTCGAAGACAAGCTCGAGTTGGTTTGGTGACCTGAGGAATACCTTTTTGGCTTTACAATCGATAGAGGCACGATTAGCAGCTAACCAATCTATTCCTAAGATTACATCAAAGGTACTAATGCCAAGGGGTGTCAAGTCTACGTGTAAGGTTTCACCTTTTAAGGATACAGTACAAGATTTGTATACATCAGTACTAAGGGCGAAATTTCCAGAAGAAAAAAACACAGATAGTATGTATCCTAAGGGCTCAGGTGTTGGCGCCAACTTGGTAGCAAAGTGTGGTGTAACAAAAGAATGAGTTGAACCAGAGTCAAAGAGAACATGGGCTAATGTAACAACCCTCATACTGTTTACCGATTAATGACTGATTAGTTACCGATAAACGCTGATTACCGTGAAACTGAATTGATCATGACTGATAATTGAACTGATTAAAAGTACTGAACTGACTGACCGAAATTGAAACTGAATGGAATAAATACTTCTGTTTGAATTGCATTTTATCTGTTGACTGTATGATTATCTGTTCATGTTTATATGTTTAAACTGCTAATTGAAGGCCTTATCGGCGGCCGAATTAGAAACCGATTAGTGTTTTATGATCCTCATGATTAATGTGATTTTATGGTGTATTTACCTGAAAACTGATTAGGTATGATTAAATTAGATTAAATTAAGCTAATTAAAGAGTTGGACTTAATTACCATTAGACCACTTAGTGGCCACTACTTCACACATGTTGAGCCTTGTATACACTTCAATCAAAACATTGCTTCAGCTCATTTCTTGTGCTTAACCGACCAAGAGAGGGAGAGGGAGAGAAATTGAGTTCTACCTTGTGAATTGCTTGGAAATTGAAGAATTGTTGAAGGGTAGATTGCATATTTGAGCTCCCTTCTTGAACTACAAGACTAAAGGTAGCTCCATTATCTTCTTGTTCATGTTTTAAGTTGATTCTTGCATGGTTCATGTCATATTGATGGAGTGTAGAGCCAAAACATGGTTTAGATGTTGAATTGTGGCTTAATTGTTGCATGCATGTACATATATTGAAGTTTTGAGGTTGTAGTCCATGTTTCCTCACATGCATGTCCATCTTTTGGTCATACTCCATGAGTTCATCTTGTTTTTGAAGGTTTGAGCTCTTTTGAAACAACATTAAAGCTTTGAAAATGATTTAAGATCATGCATGTTTGCATGTTCTCCATGTTCTTGAAAAATGGTTTGAAATTGGATTTGAATTAAACACCCTTGGGCTTTGATTTCTCAAATTGAGCTTTGAACCATGTTATTCTATGTGTTTATAAATGTTTTCTGGAAATTTAGCCCAAGAGGATCGGTTTTGATGCATTTAAACTTGAGTTTGAGCTTGGAGGTGCAATCTGGGTTTTCCAGATTTCGCACTTCCGCTCGAGCGGGGAAGTTCCGCTCGAGCATGGAATCCGAGCATCCAGCATCTCTCTGCACTGTTTTACAGTCCGCTCGAGCGGAGGATCGGGCGCTCGAGCGGAGTCATGTCTCAAGCTTGAGCGGGCGTCGAGCGGAGATCTCACCCATCCAGTACTTTTACAGTACGCTCGAGCGGGAAAGTTTACGCTCGAGTGTGTACCTTTGTTGCATGATCGCTCGAGCGGGGAAACTTGCGCTCGAGCGGGACTCTGTTTTTCTGAAAATGCTTTTAAATATGCATCTTTGCATCCTCGCCCCATTCTAGACATTCTTAGACCTAGTTTAAAGCATCTTATTGAGGATATAGATGTAGAACACACCGAGGCAAATTAGGGTTTAAGTTGTTATCTTTCCCAACTGTGTAGCTTAGTGTGTGTTCAACCTGTGAACTGTGTAGGGTTGGCGACTGGGGAGACACGCTCTAGCTTACTGTAGCCCGAACTCTGTGAGTAACAATTGTGTAAAGATATGTTCAAATGATTATCTTCTGAATACTGAACTAAACTGTTTACTGAACTGCTATTGTTTACTGAATGAATGTATGTCCTATATTCTAAACTGTACTGTGGCATCCTTGGCATCTACTGTTACTGTTACTGTTACAGAGATCTTTGTCGGTTCCCTCGTGGAACCACTACTGTTTACTGACTGATGGCCATCATTACTGTTCGGTCTTTAAGACCTACTGTTTACTGCTATGCTAATGGATGTACCACATATGACTGAATAACTGTTCTGACTGAAAGACTGAAGTATTGTTTAATGAACTTATTTCATTACTGTAAGGACATTTCATTCATAACCTCTTTACGCATTATGTTATTCACTGGGCTTTAGCTCACTGTTTATATATATATGTAGGTGCTCAGCCACCAGACCGGAGCTAGGAGCGTGAGTTAGACTCCAGTTTTGTCAAGCCAGCCTATGTGCCTCACTGCGAGGTTCCGAGCCTATCGTGTTAAGGCTTAGGGGTGTTTTACAATTCCCCCTTCTGTACCGTCTACTGTTCTGTATAGACTGAATGTTTACTGTACTGTTATCAAGGGATTAGGTCCCTGTACTGTGTGACTGTAAATTTTGTATAGACTGTACTGTTTGTATTTGTGAATGCATGAAAAATCTTTTTGGCATACAGACTGACACAGCTCAATGGACATTATTCATTTACTGTATTGGCTTCCGCCAGGCCCTGTACTCTGTGTTACTGTACTACTGTTCTGTAGGCCTGTGGTAATCTCGGATTACTGGCCGGTTACGGTGCTAAACCCATAGGGCCGGGTTTGGGTCGTGACAGCTAAGTGACCACAAACAGAGAGTGTACCAGACACAACATTTTTAGTAACTTCTGGGTTTCCAGGCACTAGGGCAAAAGCTCTTCCTTGGCCTTTTTGGTCCTTTCTCGCTCCTTCAAGTACTGCGGGTTTTTGGACTGGTTCAAAGGGGCGGACGAGCGTTGGACAATTCCTCAGCCAATGGCCAGCTTGGCCACATCTAAAGCATGTTCTCGTATTTTGACGGCATGGTCCCCAATGAATCCGTCCACAGGTAGAGCAAGTTGGAGTGGTGCCTCCTTTAGGGTTTGCAAGGCTATGATTGCTTGGACCGGTTGAATTGGTTGTGCTCGTATTTATTCTCTTGGGAGGTGCGACACCGGGTGTAGACACCCCATTTTTGACCGTCCTCAAGACTTGGACGTCACCGCTTGAACACTCGGTGATCATCCATGTTTGTGTTCGTCTTGAGTTCCCGGAGGTCTCGGCTACGCGCCTTGCCTCAGGATCTCTTGACTCGACTATTTTGTGTTTGGTTTTGCACCAAACACTTGTGTTTTTCCTTGGAGGGGCAGGGAATGGCTTGTGGGCCATCCCCACACTCCACCGGCCATGGCTTAAGGCCACCGACTGTGTTTTGTTGCCACCGGCCAAATGTTTGGCCGGCCGGCTATCTTTTTTTGGTCAATTGCATTTTTGACCGGTCGACTACTGTTCATCTGCTTTTGCAGATATTTTTGTGCAGCTGGCATACACTTTCACCCCCTCCATACATATGTATGAAGGGATTGCCCTCTTGTTAGCTTCCTTTGGAAGCTTTACAAGGCCATTTGTCTTTAAAAGAGAGCCTCCTCTCTCTTGTTCAAGGGTTAGACAATTTAGACAACATTTTCAGAGGGTTTTGAGTTTTAGGGTTAGGGTTCATATATCCTCCATCTCTATATCTCTCTCTCTCTCTCTCTTGTGTTTTGTGTGTGTTTTGTCTTAGTTTTGCACACAAACACCCACCATCACACCTTTTCTTGGAGTTGAGGCCCTTGAGGGTTGTTTTTGGAGTTGTGGAGCTGGTTTAAGCTTGAATAACCAGCTGGTTCACCATTGGTGAAGAGGGTCTACAAGGGTAAGAAACTTGTCCCTTTATTTCCCATTTTTGCATTGTAGTTTTACCTACCTTACATCTGTTTTTGAGCTTTGTGTATAACATATAAAATTTCTAATTTTTAGTGCTCTAAATAATTTGTTAAGGGTGTTTTAAGCTTTGGGGTTGTTTGACCCCTCTTAAGGCTTATTTGGCCCTTATTTTGTGCCATTTCGGTTGAGCTCCGGGACCATTGTGTTTGGGCCTCCTCACCACTGAAATCTTGAGGGATTTCAGAGGTGAGGATGGTGCCTTGAGGTCCTAGGAAGGAGAGGGCCACCTCCTCTCCTTGTTGTCCTTGAAAAGAGCCATTTTTGCCTCTTTAGTGAGCATCTAGTCTAAGTGTGTTGGCTATGCCTTAGCTGATTTTCATGCTTATTATGTCATAATATGTCTCTGTTTTTAGTTGGTTTTGGTACACCATGCTTGCTTAGCATACATACCTTGTAATGCCATATTGTAGCCTTAACATGCATCTAGGTTTTAACCCTTGTTCAAGCATGCTTTTGGCCTAGCTTTGTGAAGCTTTCGTGCTTGTTTTGCCATGTGTAAGGTCTATTTTTGGTTGTTTTGGTCGACCATAACATGTATTGCATAGCTCCTTTGCATTGTTAGCTTGTAGGCTTTAAGTATGTGAAGTGTTGAGCATGCATTGTTTGATTTATTTCAGTGGTTTGGCACCACTTATAGCATCATTTCAGTCCTCTTAGCATGTTCGTATGCTTTCATTTCATGGCCCCTTTGATGCTTCAAGAGGTTGTGTCCTATGCTCCATGTTTGGTCATTATGTATGCTTCCATGTGTAAGTCATTTAGATGCCATCTAAGTGGTCTTTTGGCTTTGTTTTAGCATGCTAAAACTCTGGTTTTGGTCACTTAATTCATGCCATGTGTGGTTGCATTAAGTGTAGTTCAATCTCCCTTGGGCTTGCCTTGAATGTTGGACCATTGTTACATGCCATGCTTACCTTGTTTGCTTGTTTTGGCGCCATCATTAACATGATTTCCAGAGCTTACATTGCATGCCATATGCCCATGTTGTTCCTCTTTTAAGTGTGCTTAAAATTTGTCTCTATGTGCCTAAGTGTTGGACCTTACATGCATGCCTATTTGTATGTGTTTTGGCTTCCATTCTTGAGCATGTTAGCCATTGTTTTGGGCCTAGTTGAGAGCTGCCTAATTCAGTTTAAATCCACTTTTTTCATGCTATTCAAATGTTGTTGCATTAATCCACGTTTGCGTGTTTTGGTTGCATGTGTTGCATGCTTGAAATCACTTGCATTTGACATACATTGCCTTGGTCAAGTTGCTAGCATGTTTGCATGTCTTGCACACTTGCATGATTAGATCACATCTCGCATGCTTCATTAGCTTGCATAGTTGTGACATGCTTGTTTGCCTTGTTTGCTTAGGTTGTGTACCTAGTGTACATTGCATGTTTGCATGCTCCCCTCCATACCATATAGCATACTAGTTTGCATGCCTAGGTTGCATTCCATCTAGCATGCATGCCTTGTCCCTTGATCTAGTGATAGGGATTGGGCCTTTGTTTGTGTGTGTGCATTGCATTTGAAATCAAAATGCATACTTGGCCTCTTGGGCCATCATGCATGGAAATGCGTGATTGGTGGCCCGAGAATCGAGGCCCATCCTCCTTTGAGTCATAAATATGATAAGGAGTGTGGTTGGTGCATACATTGCTTGAAATGCATTGCCATGCCAAGTTCTGCCCTCTGCTGCTGTCAACTGTACGTTTCAGCAGCAATATTTGGCCGGCCGGCAGTGTTTAGTGCCGACCGGCAAAGAATGTTTGGCCGAGAGCACAATATTTAGCCGGTGACCATTCTCCATGGCCGGTAGTATATTCTTTCAGCCGGTGGTGCTCCACAGCACTCAAAGAAGCAACCCTGGGACTTGTGCAATTTTCAGAGAAGCAGAACAGTCAAAGCAGAGGCAACTTGTGCATGGTAGTGACTTTCCGAGCGGAGCCGAGCGCGCATTGCATTGGGCCCTCTTCCCGAGGCTGTTTACTGCTTTCATTAGATTAGTTAATTTGTTAATTAATTAATTAGTCTGTAATATTTAATTAGCTTATAGGTTAATTAACTTGTATTATTCTTTCGGTCTCTCCGAGCGAGGGCAAATCTGTAATAAGTGTGGGTGCGTGTGTGCATGTCTTCCAACCCCCACTTCTTTCTCCCTTTTACTTACCTGCTTTTGATGGTTAGTATTAGGACATGTTTACTTTAGCATACCTTATGCTATGCATGCGTGCATCATTCATTAGTCTTGCATGCACCAGGCTCAGTACATCATACTAACTGCATAAGTATTTCAAATCTAACTTGAATACATGCTACTTGTGCATTTTCACATGTCATTTATAGACTAGCCGAGCCTACTCTAGTGACATTCTGTATGTGTTGCATTAGCCACTTAACATGGACTTGGATCATACATTGGTTGCTAACTAGCTTTTGTTTTGACTCGGAGTACTAGGTAAGCATTTATGCTTTAGCATACCGCATGCGTGTGAGTGTTGCCATAATAGCATGATTACCATGAGGCTAGATGCTTATGTGATATAAACTGCTTGAATGCCTGTAGGTGAAGGTTGGATTGTTTGAGTTGGAACAACTCGTTGAAATCCGTGCTTTAGCCTACTTGCGAGTAGTAAATTTCAAACTGTTTTTCAAACAAACGGATATGCAATGCTTCGTTCTAATTCAGGCGATTTGGTCTATACTTGTTTGCTGTGCGCATAACGTAGTAATTCTGGGCTAATAACCGGAATAAGAACACATAACGTTTTCAAAAACGAATATCATGGTTAGTAGAGGCCGATCTTCGGATCGGGCGAAAGGGGGTGCTCATAGCTGACCTTTCCCAATCGTACCCAAGCTCCCGAGCCGAGGCAACTTTGGTGATGACGGACACGTGGCCTTTTGGCACCGAGTCAGGGCTTCCTAAATTTCTCAAAATAAAATATTTAGGTGGCGACTCTGTATCTGGCAAAGTAGTCCATGTTTGGCACTTCTTTTCAAAAATCTGTTTCTCAAAATGATTTGCCGGATTTGGACTCTTTGGTTCAAATTAAGAACCGTGACAATTGGAGAGTCCAAACTGTAGTGAACCCAAAACGAACAGAACGGGGGGACTCGTCCTCCCGGGGCATTCGGGGACGTCTATAGTCTCTGGCGACTCTGCTGGGGATTTTAGAGAGCTTGACTCAAACTCATGATATCCTGTTTTGATTTCATTTATGTGTCTCTTTGCATTGCACGTACATTGGTGCGCCTAGGACACCGTGTGTTTGCTATCTGCCATTCCTGAACGGTTTACCGGAGGCTTGACTTTGTCAAAGCATGCCATAAGGCTGACCGGTTGTGGGCTCTGACAATATGGGAACACAAACCCCGATTTTACCGAGGCACCCTTTTCGACCATTCGACCTAGTGCATATCGAAATCCATAGTGACTATTCCAAAGTAGGACAGGTTGCTTACCCGATGTTAGGTTGTTTGAAAACTGCTGCGTGCATAGTGAAACCCTAGCTCCTGACAAAATATTACAGGGAAACCCTACCCCTCCATAGGGGTGTTTTGGCTCTCTTTACTTGCTATGTGTTTTTAGAGTGTATCTATGCAGGGAGCACACATATCAGTTTGCAAGTTTGAGTATTAGGCCTAAGGGCACCAGTATCAGTTTATGAGAATCAGTTATATCTGTGGGTATCCGATTCAGTATTTTGGGGGCAATGATTTCGGGCAACAATGGAAGCAGTAGAGTACAGTTGTTCAGCTACATCTGTGATTGATCCATTTGGGCTGAAACGCTGCTTGTTTTTCCTTTCAGTTCAGAGAGTTGATACAGAATAGCTAGTGTTCCCCCTTTGCCGAGGTAAGACAGATATCTGATCCGTCAATCACCGTTCAATATAGCGGACTTATCATCACGCAGAATTCAGAGGAGATTGTGGTTATGACGGCCGCATTAGATCAAGGAATCACTCTGCAAAGTGAGACCAATGTCGATGTACCGCATCCACTCAGGTCGCCTGTCGCGCACCCGATCTGGACCCCCCAGTTGTATCAGGCTCGTGAGCCCACCACATTCGAATTGATGGGAATGATAGGTGACCTCCGGGGGTTCGTGGCGGATCTCGCTTACAGAATGTCAGCTTCGCCACCAGCCGCACCGTATGCCGGGAATTTTGTACCACAGGAGCCCCCACTGTTGGGATGAATTGTGATCGAACTTAGCCAACCCGAGGTGGCCTCCAACTATAACAATGACGTATCAACATCAACCCAAACCCTCGATCAGGATGAGGCCAGAGGCAAGAACAAAATGAAGGCAGATGCCGATCCCATTGAACAACTGCTATGGGCAGTCGATGCTTTGAAAGCCGAGGGGATGAGTAAACAACAGGTATTCGCAATCATAACTAAGGCTGTAGATGATGTTTTCCCCACTCCAACCGAAGGCAGTACAAGCCAGTTAGAAAATCGGGATAGGCCCCGTCATGCCAGAACAGTTCCTTCCACTCCCAACCCTGCACCTGGGAAAGATCAGAAAGCCAAGGCGGCGCCTGCCGACTCTTTCGCTAATGCGTCTAGCAAGAATACTCAACCTTCAAAGTACCTGCCCCTAGGGCGCAGGGTCTTTCACGCTCTCTATATGCCATTGTCAAAGGCACTTCAGATCCTTGCCGAAATGGGGCATCTTAAACCCTTGGAGCCTCGGCCTCTCCCAAAGAATCTCCCTACTACACATGATGCTGCCTTATACTGTGCGTACCACCAGCAAACCGGTCATGCTACCGACAATTGTTTTCGCCTCCGTCATGAGGCGCACGGCGTATTTTGGATGTGGCGTCTGGCACGCATTTTTGGAGCATCTACGAATGCTAGTTTTGTAAATTCTGGCTTGGGTGTCGAGTCAGTCTTTTGTTTGGTTTTGAGTCTGTCTCATTGTCTTGAGTCAATCCTTTTGCTTATGGGTCTGTCTTGTTGTAGCGAGTCAGTCCCCTTTGTATAGAATGTCGGGTGATTCCGGAGTTATTGCCTCGAACACCGTCTTGTTTTGTAATTACCCTTTTGCTTTCTTTTAAGTCTGTGTCTGTCGTGGAGCCAGTTACAACCAGGGAATCTGAATGAAATAGCTGCGGCTATCATGTTTCCATGCTTACTACTATTCTGAATTAGTTTTGCCAGGGGACTTGAATGGAACAGCAGTACATTCCACCTGTTCTCTTGTGCCCTGAAATTCATTGCATTGACCTAAGTTTTTCAAAACTTTTTGAACACTGCGGTGAAAACAAAGAGGAAGGAATTCCTCGGATTTTGCAAACTTTGATCAAATTGAGAGAAAGAGAGGCATGCTAAGCCCTTAATGATTGAAATCATGCTTGTCAGCGTGAGTACTGAGAAGGACCCTGGCTTGATCCAGACTGGTTTTACACTATCTTCAGCGCGAGCGATTTGTCGCTTCTTTAAAAACTTTCAAAAACAAAATGTTTTGCGCGGTCCTGCGAAGACCTGTGTGGGATCACTCTTGTGAATTGTGCAGCTTAGGATCGCTCTCAGCCTCAAGACTCGAGCCCTTGTTTTAAAGCCTTGAACCATAATTCGGAGTGTTCAACGATCGACCATCAAGAGAGGCCTGTGTGGCCAGATTGGAAGCAGCCCTCGAACAAGAGACACCAAAGTCAGATCGAGAAGATCAGATCTCATCAGAAGAAGCTTGTAAAGCTAGAACAGAGGCACCCCTCCAAACTAGGGGCAAAAATGTCCGATTTGCTCAAAGAGCCGAAGATGGGTCCTTCAGTAAGTCAATGCAACAGCCACTCTCCTGGATACGGATGGCTTCAAAACCCTAAAACCATTTGGCATGGACTTGTTACACTTTTACCCTTTGAGCGGCTCGCTGGGCCGAAAACCCGGAAAGGCGTCCCAGGCAAAAGTTAGAGCAAAAAAATATATATACAAAAAAAAAAGAAAAAAAAAGAGAAGAAAATATATACAAAAAAAAAGAAAAAAATACAAAAAAAGAAAAAAATAATAATATACAAAAAAAGAAAAAAAGAAAGGGAAGAAAAAAAAAAAGGAAAGAAAAGCTCGCAAGGTTGAAAACCCGCATCGGGCGCCTTGGCAAAAGTTAGAGCATAAAAAGTGAAGGTTAAAATACCCGAGTGTACCTTAACTGGAACTACGTAAAGCTTGATTCCCATGTTTGGGATACGTAGGCAACTTCGTCCTGAAGTCCAGCCCCCAACGCTTTCATAGCGACAAAGTCCATGCAATGGTTTTTAATCATCCTTGACTCCCATGTTTGGAATATCTAGGCAGCTTCGCCCTGAAGTCCAGTCCTACGCACTTTCAAAGTGACTGTGTCCATATATTGGTTTTGACCATCTTCGTCTTCTCTGTATCCGAGAGAGTTCGGTCGTGTAGACGTCCCCGAACGCCCCGGGAGGACGG
The DNA here is from genome assembly GCF_055761805.1 of Camellia sinensis. Classification (NCBI taxonomy): domain Eukaryota; kingdom Viridiplantae; phylum Streptophyta; class Magnoliopsida; order Ericales; family Theaceae; genus Camellia; species Camellia sinensis. The sequence goes on along the minus strand of NC_138961.1, from coordinate 236,418,124 downwards.
GTCCCGTTCCGTTCGTTTTGGGTTCACTACAGTTCAGGACTCTCAAATTGTCACGGTTCTTAATCTGAACCAAAGAGTCCAAATCCGGCAAATCGTTTTGAGAAACAGATTTTTGAAAAGAAGTGCCAAACATGGACTGATTTGCCAGATATAGAGTCGCCACCTAAATATTTTTTAAGGGGGAATTTAGGAAACCCTGACTCGGTGCCAAAGGCCACGTGTCCGTCATCACCAAAGTTGCCTCGGCTCGGGAGCTAGGGTACGATTGGGGAAGGTCAGCTATGAGCACCCCCTCTCGCCCGATCCGAAGATCGGCCTCTACTAACTGTGATATCCGTTTTTGAAAACGTTATGTGTTCTTATCCCGATTATTAGCCTAAAATTACTATATTATGCGCACAGCACAAAAGTATAGACTAAATTGCCTAATTTGGGAATAAGCATTGCATATCCGTTTGTTTTGGAAAAATATTTTGGAATTTGCTACTCGCAAGTAGGCTAAAACACGGATTTCAATGAGCTATTCCAACTCAGACAATCCAACCTTCACCTACAGGCATTCAAGCAGTTATATCACATAAGCAGCTAGCCTCATGGTAATCATGCTATCATGGCAACACTCACGCGTATGCAAGGATGCTAAAGCATAAATACTTACATCGTACTCCGTGCCAAAACAAAGAACTCGTTAGCAATCCATGCATGATCCAAGTCCATGTTAAGATGGCTAATGCAACACATGCAAAGTGCAACTAGAAATGGGCTCGGCTATTCTAAACATGGCATGTGAAATGTTGCAACTAACACGTATTCAATTTGGAATTGAAACACAATGCAGTTAGCATGATGTGCCGAGCCTGGTGTATGCAAGACAAATGTATGAATGCACGCATGCATAGCATAAGGTATGCTAATTTAAATATGCCCTAGTCTACCATCATAAGCGGGTAAATAAAAGGGAAGAAAGACGTGGGGTTGGAAGACATACACACACTCACTCACACTTATTACACAATTGCCCTCACTCGGAGGGTCCGAATAAATATTACAGTTCGAATACTAAATTAATTATAACAGAATTTCTAATTAATTAACAAATTAAATGCAAAGAGAAGATGGCCGCAGCCCCCCGTCTCGGGATGCGTAAATGATGCATGCTCAGATTTATCTTGCCCGAAAGCCCGTACCATACCACTGCTGCCTCTGTTTACACTGCCCTACTTCTCTGAAAACTGCCAAAATCCTGGGACAGGTTCCTTGAACCCTGTAGGACACCATCGGCTGAAGGGAATACACACCGGCCATGGAACTTATCCATCGGCTGGGTTTTCATATTATCGGCCACCAATCCATGGCTGGTCGGCACTCTACAGTGTCGGTCAGCAAAAACTCCCTGCAAAAACTGGTTTTTTGACAGCAACAAGGACAGACAGTGTATGGCATGGAATTTCACGCAAATGTATGCGCGGGCACACTCCCTATCATGCAAGGGACTCAAGGGAGCATGACCCTCGACCCTTGGGCCATCAATCATGCATTTTGATGCGTGATGGCCTAAGGAGCCAAGGTTGCGATTCAATGAAAATGCATGCGACACATGAATGAAGACCAAGACCCTATCATGTCAAGGTCAAGAGTCTCGGTGTAACAACCCTCGTACTGTTTACTGATTTATGACCGATTGATTACCGTTAATCACCGATTACTGTTAAACGAAACTGATAATGACTGATAACTAACTGATAATCGAACTGAATGAAATACTGAACCGACTGACTGAAATTGAAACTGAATTGACTGAGTATATGTTAGTAATTGCATTCTATCTGTTTGATTGTCTGATTATCTGTTCATGCTTATATGTTTAAACTGCTAATTGAAGGCCTTATCGGCGGCCGAATCTGAAACCGATTAGTGTTCTGTGACCCTCGTAATTTACGTGATTTTATTGTACAATTATCTGAAAATTGATTAGGTATGATTAAATAAGCTAATTAAGGAGTTGGATTTAATTACAACCTTGCCACTAAGTGGGCCACTCACACACACACACACACATGAGCCTTGTAAACACTCCACGTATTGATTAAACCCACACTTCTTCTCACATTTTGAGCCTCAACCGACCCTAGAGAGAGAGAGGCTTGAGGAGTTGGTTTTCATCTTGAATTGCTTGGAATTGCTTGAGAAATTGTTGAAGTGATTGCATATTTGAGCTCCCTTCTTGAAATACAAGACTTAAGGTAGCTCCATTGTCTTCTTATTCATGTTTTAAGTTGAATCTTGCATGATTTATGTCATATTGAAGGAGTGTAGAGCCAAACATGGTTTAGATGGCGAATTGTAGCTTAATTGTTGCATGCATGTACATATATTGAAGTTTTGAGGTTGTGGTTCATCATACCTCACATGCATGCCCATCTTTTGGTCATACTCCTTGAGTTCATCTTGTTTTTGAAGGCTTGAGCTCTCTTGAAACAGCATTAAAGCTTTGAAAATGATTTAAGATCATGCATGTCATGTTTGAAGATTGTTCTTGGAAAATGATTTGAAATTGGTTTGAAATTGGGTTTGAATTAAACACCCTTGGGCTTTGATTTCTCAAATTGGGCTTTAAAACATGTTATTCTATACGTTTATAGATGTTTTCTGGAAATTTAGCCCAAGAGGTCGAGTTTTGATGCTTTTGAACTTGAGTTTGAGCTTGGAGGTGCAATCTGGGTTTTCCAGATTTCGCACTTCCGCTCGAGCGGGGAAATTTACGCTCGAGCGTGGAATCCGAGCAACCAGCATCTCTCTGCACTGTTTTGCAGTCCGCTCGAGCGGAGTATTGGGCGCTCGAGCGGAGTCATGTCTCAAGCTCGAGCGGGCGTCGAGCGGAGATTTCACCCATCCAGTACTTTTACAGTACGCTCGAGCGGGAAAGTTTGCGCTCGAGCGTGTACCTTTGTTTGCCTGTACGCTCGAGCGGGGAAACCTGAGCTCGAGCGGGACTCTGTTTTTCTGAAAATCCTGAACATGCTTTTAAATGTACATCTGTGCATCCTCATCCCATTCTAGGCATTCTTAGGCCTAGTTTAAGGCATCTTGTTGAGGATATAGATGTAGAACACACCGAGGAATTAGGGATTAAGTTATAATATTTCCCAACTGTATAGCTTAGTGTGTGTTCAACCTGTGAACTGTGTAGGGTTGGCAACTGGGGAGACACGCTCTAGCATACTGTAGCCCAGAACTCTGTGAGTAACAATTGTGTAAAGATATGTTCAACTGATTATCTTTTGAATACTGAACTGAACTGTTTACTGAACTGGTATTAATTACTGAATGAATGTATGTCCTTTATTTCTGAACTGTACTGTGGCATCCTTAGTATCTACGGTTTACTGTTACTGTTACTGTCACAGAGATCTCTGTCGGTTTCCTTGTGGAACCACTACTGTTTACTGACTGATGGCCATCATTACTGTTCGGTCTTTTAAGACCTACTGTTACTGTTATGCTAATGGATGTACCACATATGACTGTTTACTGTACTGAGCAACTGAATTACTGATTGAAATGAACTGTTTTCATTACTGTAAGGACATTCATTCTAAACCCTTTACGCTTTATGTTATTCACTGGGCTTTAGCTCACTGCTCATATATATATGTAGGTGTACAGGCACCAGACCGCAGCTAGAGGCGTCAGGGTTACTCCAGTTTTGTCAAGCCAGCCTTTGTGCCTCACTGCGAGGTTCCGAGTTGCCATGCTATGGCTTGGGGGTGTTTTGTTGGTTTTCCCCCGCCTGTCTTCTGTACTGTCTAACTGTTTTGTATAGACTGACTGTTTACTGTACTGTTATACAGGGATTAGGTCCCTGTACTGTGTGACTGTTAATTTTGTATACTGTGTTGTACAGACGGAATGTTTTCTGTACTATTATGTGGGATTGAGTCCCTAGTTAAATGGATGTGAATATTGTGTATACTGTTCTGCACTGTTTATGTATAAATGTGTGAAAAGTCCTTTTGCATACAGACTGCCACAGCTCATTGGACACTATTTATTTACTGTATTGGCTTCCGCCAGGCCCTGTACTCTGTTTCACTGTATTACTGTTCAGCAGGCCTTCGGTAATCTCGGATTACTGGCCGGTTACGGTGCTAAACCCATAGGGCCGGGTTTGGGTCGTGACAGAGTGGTATCAGAGCGATACTTATCACGAGTTATACCGCACACACGTGTCCAAATGAGCTATAGGGTGTCCTAGAAAAGTTAATAGGGCATCTCATGAACTTGAAAAGTGTGTGGTTATGTTATGACTGAAGATCTGCTAATGTGTTAAACTGGTAAACAAATGACTGCTTATGTTTAAAACTGTTATAACTGCTTATAGTGAAATGGAAAATGCAAATGAACCTGAGTCCTCATCTACTGAGGCAAGAATGGAAAGAATGGAAAGAATGATCGAACTGATAACTGCTAGACTTGAACAACAACAGAACCAACCGCCCCCTCCTCCTCCTCCGGTTCGGCCGGAACCTAATGCGAATGTGGATGATGGGGATATTATTGCTCTCACCCATAAATTCAGCAAGATGAAACCGCCATCCTTTCAGGGAGGCCTCGAACCGTTAAAGGCTGAAGCTTGGGTGCTTGAAACAGAAAAACTATTTGAAGTGTTTCCGTGCTCAGAAGCAAATAAAGTATTGTTAGCTACCTTCACCCTACAAGAAGAGGCTAGAAGGTGGTGGATGTTGATCCGTGACTCAAATACTGTTATGACATGGGCTCAGTTCAAGGAGTCATTCTTTGAAAAGTACTTCCCTCAGTGTGTCAGGGATAGGAAAGTAACTGAGTTTGAACAACTGAAACAGGGCACCACGTCGGTTGCCGAATATGAAACAAAATTTACTGAACTTGCCCGTTATGCACCGCACATGGTGGATACCGAATATAAGAAGGCCAGAAAATTTGAAGGCGGCCTTAATGTGGCAATACTTGACCGGATAAATGTTTTGAAATTACCGACTTTTGTGGGTGTTCTCGACCGGGCATTGATGGCCGAGTCGAACATTGCAGCAGTAAAACAATCTGAAACACCAACAACTGAATGGCATGGAAAAAGGCAGAGTTTCAAATTTAAGAAAGGCAAGCACAACCCAGCCAACAAGAAACAGAATACGGGGTTGACAACTAGCCCCAGCCAAGGGAGTGGTTTCATACCACCCTGTTCTGAATGTGGCAAGAAGCACAAAGGGGTTTGCTACAGAATATCTGGAGCCTGTTACAGGTGTGGCAAGGTGGGCCACATGGTTAAAGATTGCCCTTCTGCTCCTCAAGGCAATAGCAAAGCTGCAGCCAGCGGCGCAGCATCAAATGCTCCACCAAAGCCTAACCCTAAAGCTACCGGGAAAGAGCCTGTGAGGCAAGGCCGAGTGTTCGCACTAGTACCGGGAGATGTGCAGAATACCGAGACCGTTGTGTCAGGTATTCTCTCTATCTGTACTCAAAATGCATATGTACTGATTGATTCGGGGTCTACGCATTCATATGTGTCGCATGCCTTTTCACGGAAATTGAATAGACCCTTAGAACCTATGAACTATCTGCTAGCCGTATCATCACCCATAGGGGGATCCATGACATGTGCTTATATGTACCCCGCATGTGAAATTATTGTTGGGGATATGCATCTGTTTATTGATTTACTGCCATTGAACATTGATCATTTTGACGTAATATTGGGGATGGATTGGTTACAAAAATATCATGCCACTATTGACTGTGTGACCAAGCAAGTTGTTTTCCGTCCACCTGGTCTGCCTGCATTTGTGTTTAATGGGAGTGGAGTAGTACCTCCTCCGTATTTGATTTCGTCAGTGAAAGCTGTTAAATTAATTAGAAAGGGGTGTAAAGGATATCTGTGTTCTGTACTGACTGTGTCTACTGATGATAGCGTTAAAAATGATGTGAATTGCATTCCCATAGTCAGAGAATTCCCAGATGTATTTCCAGATAATCTTCCAGGAGATTTGACTGACAGGGAGATTGAATTTACCGTTGATGTGATTCCCGGAACACAACCAGTTTCTAAAGCTCCCTACCGAATGGCTCCAACTGAACTGAAAGAACTGAAAGTGCAACTGCAAGAACTGTTAGACAAAAAGTTTATCAGACCTAGCACTTCGCCATGGGGTGCTCCTGTTTTGTTTGTCAAGAAGAAAGATGGCTCACTGAGACTGTGCATCGACTACCGTGAACTGAATAAGGTAACTGTAAAGAACAAATACCCATTGCCACGCATTGATGATTTATTTGATCAGTTACAGGGTGCACAAGTGTTTTCTAAGATTGATCTCAGATCGGGGTATCATCAACTGAAGGTTAAACCGGAAGACATTGATAAAACTGCTTTTAGAACGAGGTATGGCCATTATGAATTTTTAGTTATGCCTTTTGGAGTCACGAATGCACCAGCTGCTTTTATGGACCTCATGAACAGAATTTTCAAACCATACCTCGATTACTTTATTGTTGTATTTATCGATGACATATTGATTTACTCCAAAAGTATAGAACAGCATGAACATCATCTGAGACTTGCCCTACAAACCTTAAGAGAACAGAAACTGTATGCTAAACTGTCTAAATGTGAATTTTGGCTTGACCATGTTATGTTTTTGGGGCATGTTGTTAGCAAAAATGGAATTTCTGTTGATCCGCAGAAAATTGAAGCTGTAGTGAACTGGCCTAGACCAACAAATGTGACTGAAGTCCGAAGCTTTTTGGGATTGGCTGGATATTACAGAAGATTTGTCAAAGATTTCTCCAAAATTGCTCTACCATTGACTCAGTTAACTCAAAAGGGGACATCATTTGACTGGACCGACCAAAGAGAATCTGCTTTCCAGGAGTTGAAAACTCGACTTGTGACTGCACCAGTTTTGACTTTACCCTCAGGTACGGATGGTTATACTGTATTTAGTGATGCTTCTCATAAGGGTTTGGGATGTGTTTTAATGCAGAATGGGAAGGTTATAGCTTATGCTTCCCGACAACTGAGACCACATGAAAAGAATTACCCGACCCATGATCTGGAACTGGCTGCAGTAGTATTTGCACTGAAAATTTGGCGTCACTACCTGTACGGGGTAACATGTGAAGTATATACCGACCATAAGAGCTTGAAGTATTTCTTCACACAGAAGGAACTGAATATGAGACAGCGGAGATGGCTAGAACTGATAAAGGATTATGACCTACAGATCTTGTACCACCCAGGAAAAGCCAATACCGTTGCCGATGCATTGAGCCGGAAATCGATTGGAAACTTAGCATGTTTGCTTACAGGACAGAAAGAGTTGCTTTGTGACCTTGAAAAATCTGAAATTGAAATTGTTTTATGGGAACAAGGTGGAACCTTAGCTGCTATTTCTGCTCAACCGGCACTGATTGAGGAAATTAAAGAGAAACAGCAACTGGATGATTTCTTGAAGAAGATCATCGAAGAAAGAGAATCTAGACCAAGACCGGGATTCAAATTTGAGAATAACGTACTGAAATTTCAAGAAAGACTGTGTGTACCGAATGATACTGAACTGAAAAGAAGAGTTCTGCAAGAAGGCCACAATTCGAAATTGTCTATCCATCCGGGGAATACGAAAATGTACCAAGATCTGAAACAGAATTTCTGGTGGCCGGGAATGAAGAAAGAAATTGCTGATTTTGTATCCAAATGTCTTCATTGCCAACAGGTCGAAGCTGAACATCAGCGACCTGCCGGATTGTTACAACCCCTACCCATACCAGAGTGGAAATGGGAGCATATCACGATGGATTTCATCGTTGGGTTACCTCGCTCCAGAAAAGGTATGGATTCAATTTGGGTTATTGTTGATAGATTAACCAAGTCTGCTCACTTCTTACCTGTCAAGACAATTTATAATACGGACAAATTGGCCGTGATTTATATTGATGAGATTGTGAGACTGCATGGAGTGCCTGTGTCTATTGTTTCTGACAGGGATTCGAAGTTTACATCGAGGTTTTGGCAAAGCCTACAAACTGCACTGGGTACTGAACTGAGACTGAGTAGTGCCTATCATCCTCAGACAGATGGCCAAACAGAAAGGACCATCCAAACTCTGGAGGATCTACTGAGAATGTGCGTCCTTGATTTTCAAGGAAACTGGGAAAGCCATCTGCCCTTAGCTGAATTTGCGTATAACAACAGCTACCATTCGAGTATTGGCATAGCGCCTTTCGAGGCATTGTATGGCAGAAAATGTAGATCTCCGATTTGCTGGGCAGAAGTTGGAGATGGGCCGTTGCTTGGGCCCGAGATTGTGTATGAAACAACTGAGAAAGTGAAACTGATACAGCAAAGACTGAAAACTGCACAGAGCAGACAGAAAAGTTATGCAGATGTCAGAAGACGGGACAGAGAGTATGAAGTGGGTGATCACGTTTTTGTGAAAGTGACACCAATGAAAGGCCAGACTCGTTTTGGAGTCAAAGGCAAGTTAGCGCCAAGATACGTCGGACCATATGAGATTATTGAGAAAATCAATCCGGTGGCGTATCAAGTTGCGCTTCCTCCTGAAATGGAGCATATGCATAACGTCTTCCACATTTCCATGTTAAGAGATTATCTCCGGGATCCCTTCCATGTAATAGAGCCTACCCACGTAGTGTTGAGTGATGACTACACTTACGAGGAACGGCCTATACAGATTGTAAACCGACGGATCAAGAAACTGAGGAACAAAGAGATCCCGTTAGTGAAAGTTGACTGGCAGAACCATGGTGGCGTGTATGCCACTTGGGAAAGGGAAGATGACATGGCCAAACGATATCCTGAACTGTTTCCACTGAATCCTGTTTTCTTCCAGAATGAAGGTAACTCGAGTTTAGAGGACTAAACTCTTTATAAGGAGGGGAGACTGTAACAACCCTCGTACTGTTTACTGATTTATGACCGATTGATTACCGTTAATCACCGATTACTGTTAAACGAAACTGATAATGACTGATAACTAACTGATAATCGAACTGAATGAAATACTGAACCGACTGACTGAAATTGAAACTGAATTGACTGAGTATATGTTAGTAATTGCATTCTATCTGTTTGATTGTCTGATTATCTGTTCATGCTTATATGTTTAAACTGCTAATTGAAGGCCTTATCGGCGGCCGAATCTGAAACCGATTAGTGTTCTGTGACCCTCGTAATTTACGTGATTTTATTGTACAATTATCTGAAAATTGATTAGGTATGATTAAATAAGCTAATTAAGGAGTTGGATTTAATTACAACCTTGCCACTAAGTGGGCCACTCACACACACACACACACATGAGCCTTGTAAACACTCCACGTATTGATTAAACCCACACTTCTTCTCACATTTTGAGCCTCAACCGACCCTAGAGAGAGAGAGGCTTGAGGAGTTGGTTTTCATCTTGAATTGCTTGGAATTGCTTGAGAAATTGTTGAAGTGATTGCATATTTGAGCTCCCTTCTTGAAATACAAGACTTAAGGTAGCTCCATTGTCTTCTTATTCATGTTTTAAGTTGAATCTTGCATGATTTATGTCATATTGAAGGAGTGTAGAGCCAAACATGGTTTAGATGGCGAATTGTAGCTTAATTGTTGCATGCATGTACATATATTGAAGTTTTGAGGTTGTGGTTCATCATACCTCACATGCATGCCCATCTTTTGGTCATACTCCTTGAGTTCATCTTGTTTTTGAAGGCTTGAGCTCTCTTGAAACAGCATTAAAGCTTTGAAAATGATTTAAGATCATGCATGTCATGTTTGAAGATTGTTCTTGGAAAATGATTTGAAATTGGTTTGAAATTGGGTTTGAATTAAACACCCTTGGGCTTTGATTTCTCAAATTGGGCTTTAAAACATGTTATTCTATACGTTTATAGATGTTTTCTGGAAATTTAGCCCAAGAGGTCGAGTTTTGATGCTTTTGAACTTGAGTTTGAGCTTGGAGGTGCAATCTGGGTTTTCCAGATTTCGCACTTCCGCTCGAGCGGGGAAATTTACGCTCGAGCGTGGAATCCGAGCAACCAGCATCTCTCTGCACTGTTTTGCAGTCCGCTCGAGCGGAGTATTGGGCGCTCGAGCGGAGTCATGTCTCAAGCTCGAGCGGGCGTCGAGCGGAGATTTCACCCATCCAGTACTTTTACAGTACGCTCGAGCGGGAAAGTTTGCGCTCGAGCGTGTACCTTTGTTTGCCTGTACGCTCGAGCGGGGAAACCTGAGCTCGAGCGGGACTCTGTTTTTCTGAAAATCCTGAACATGCTTTTAAATGTACATCTGTGCATCCTCATCCCATTCTAGGCATTCTTAGGCCTAGTTTAAGGCATCTTGTTGAGGATATAGATGTAGAACACACCGAGGAATTAGGGATTAAGTTATAATATTTCCCAACTGTATAGCTTAGTGTGTGTTCAACCTGTGAACTGTGTAGGGTTGGCAACTGGGGAGACACGCTCTAGCATACTGTAGCCCAGAACTCTGTGAGTAACAATTGTGTAAAGATATGTTCAACTGATTATCTTTTGAATACTGAACTGAACTGTTTACTGAACTGGTATTAATTACTGAATGAATGTATGTCCTTTATTTCTGAACTGTACTGTGGCATCCTTAGTATCTACGGTTTACTGTTACTGTTACTGTCACAGAGATCTCTGTCGGTTTCCTTGTGGAACCACTACTGTTTACTGACTGGTGGCCATCATTACTGTTCGGTCTTTTAAGACCTACTGTTACTGTTATGCTAATGGATGTACCACATATGACTGTTTACTGTACTGAGCAACTGAATTACTGATTGAAATGAACTGTTTTCATTACTGTAAGGACATTCATTCTAAACCCTTTACGCTTTATGTTATTCACTGGGCTTTAGCTCACTGCTCATATATATATGTAGGTGTACAGGCACCAGACCGCAGCTAGAGGCGTCAGGGTTACTCCAGTTTTGTCAAGCCAGCCTTTGTGCCTCACTGCGAGGTTCCGAGTTGCCATGCTATGGCTTGGGGGTGTTTTGTTGGTTTTCCCCCGCCTGTCTTCTGTACTGTCTAACTGTTTTGTATAGACTGACTGTTTACTGTACTGTTATACAGGGATTAGGTCCCTGTACTGTGTGACTGTTAATTTTGTATACTGTGTTGTACAGACGGAATGTTTTCTGTACTATTATGTGGGATTGAGTCCCTAGTTAAATGGATGTGAATATTGTGTATACTGTTCTGCACTGTTTATGTATAAATGTGTGAAAAGTCCTTTTGCATACAGACTGCCACAGCTCATTGGACACTATTTATTTACTGTATTGGCTTCCGCCAGGCCCTGTACTCTGTTTCACTGTATTACTGTTCAGCAGGCCTTCGGTAATCTCGGATTACTGGCCGGTTACGGTGCTAAACCCATAGGGCCGGGTTTGGGTCGTGACACTCGGTGACTAAGAGTTAAGGCGTGTTACATCACTCATAGTAGGAACACTTCTTAACCCTCACACTTGGTTTGACACCCCAAACCAAGCAATGCAATGCATGCTATGCAAACATGGCTCGAAAATGCAACATATCACAAAAAGCAAGGCATGCCAAATGTAATGCAACATATCATGGCAAGCATACAATGTTCCTAATATGCAATGCTACAATGCAACTCATCACGTAATGCTAATATGGTACAATGCATGCATGCAATTAAAGGCAACAAGTCAAACATACAACCATGTCCAAGAAGGGACTTAGACTGAAATGGGAGGCCTCAAACACCCCCAAAAACAGTGGCTAAAAGTGCCTCAAGTGATGGACAAAATGCACTACATACATGCAAGCCAAAAGAGGGGCCAAAGCTAAGGCATAACAAAGGGCATTCTACCACCACTAACCCAAACAAACATGGCATGAACTATACAACCAAAAACAGAATTTTAGCATGCAAAAAGAGCTCAAAAACCCACACATATGGCATCCTAAATAAAACAAACACCTAGGCATACACAATGCATGTTTCAAGGCATAAGAGGGTACAACTTCAAAGCATGAGAGGAGCGATGAATGCAAGTATACAAGCATGATTTAGGGACTAAAATGATGTGCTAAGTGATTCTAAATCACCGAAATAGCCTAACCAATGCATGTTCATGACCCATACCCTCAAGGCTCATGATCCAAAATGCAAAGCAATTATATTAAGCATGCTAAACAAGACCAAATCAGTGGCCAACAGACCTCATGCATGACAAAATATGGTCAAGGACTTCACAAAGTGAAGCCAAAGTATGAGAGCATGGTAGTCAAAAGTCATGATGCATTTCTAGGCACAAACAAGGGAATACAAAGCAAGTATGTTAAGCATGCAAAGGGCCACCAATCTGACCAAAAAAAGAGATAACATGTGACCTAAATAGCACCAAAAACATCTGATATGGAGCCAAAAACAACCAAGCATATATGCTACCCTTATGAGCCCAATACATGCACAAATGAGACACAAAGGAATAGGGGTGTCCCTCTCCTATACAAGACTTCAAACCATCTTCTTCACCACTGAAAATCCACTGGATTTCAGTGGTGAGGAGGCTAATACAACAAAGCAAATAAGGCTTAAAGAAAAAGGCACCAAAAGGGGCCAAAAGAGACCTAAGAGGGGGATTTCGACCCCCAATGCCAAAACACCCTTAATGAAAGTTCTTAAGCAGGAAAATATAAGAATTTTTTTAGTTATACACAAAGCTCAAATCAATATGCAAGATAGGTCAAAAGCCAATGCAAGATTGGGGAAAATAAAGCAAGAAACTCACCCTTGAAGAACACTTCAAGAACAGTTGATCCAGCCACACTCTACTAAGCAAAATCAGTTCAAAATCTCAAAAAACAACCCTCAATGCCTCTCAATCTCGGAGCAAGGTGTAATGGTGTGTGTATTAGTGCAAAAGTAAGGTCAAAATGCACTTTTAGGCCAAGAAAACACACACAAGGGATGAGAGAGAGGGAAATATATAGAGAGAGAGTGTATATCAGATGTATATGTATATAAGCTCTGGTTTTTATGTTCAAAACTCCAACCTTCTACAATGGAAGAAGAGAGGTGCTTATATAGACAAACGGAAATGGTTTAAGCTTCTCAAAGAAACTAAATGAAAGGGGAAAAAGGGGCAAAGCTTCTTGAGGAAGCTAAGACAGCTGGCCAAGCTTCTTGAGGAAGCTTTGACAAAGGGTCAAGCTTCCTCAAGAAGCTTTGACCAAAAGGGGCAAAACAGCCACTTCATGCATGAGGAGGAGTATTGGTGCATTCCAGCTGGCACAACTGGCATGCACCAAGTCTGAAGGGTGCAAAAGGGTCACACCGGCCAGCAAGAAAAGGTCACCGGCCAAAAAAAAGTGCCGGTCGGCAAAATATAGTGCCGACCGGCCATTGGTTTTAAGAAACCACTGCCGGTGGCGCCAATAAACGGCCGGTGATGCGAGGGGACAGCCGGTGGGGTGTGGGAAAGGCCAACAAGCCATTCCCTGCCTTTCAAGGCAAAAACACATGTGTTTGGTGCAAACCAGACACCGAAAAGTCGAGTCGAGAGATCCTGAGGCGAGGCGAGCAGCCGAGACCTCCGAGAACTCGAGACGAACACAAGCACGGATGATCACCGAGTGTTCCAACGGTGACGTCCAGGTCTTGAGGACGGTCAAAAATGGGGTGTCTATAGTTGCCCCTCTTTGACAGAACTCGAAAGTCATAACAATGACAGGAGTGAATGTCAAAATCCAGAGACGACCCATTTTTGACAAGGCCGAAGACTCAAACAAACATGCAAGACAAACAAGATATGCGCCCGAAGGCGGGGGCAAAATGCAAGACAATGCACAGAGCCGGACATAATTTATGATCATGCAAAGAAAGCTGTAATGAAACACACTTGCGACAGTTTTAAGCTAGCATACACCAATGCAACTACATTACAAATGCAGAAAGGATGTAAGAGAATTATGCAATTCTCGATACGTCTCACTCGGAGGATACAATACCTGTGCGACTCGTCTGGTTGCACCAGCTTCAAACGAACCGTACATACAATATCGTACCTGCAAAGAGAGCAAACTTAACAGGTACAATATTATTAGCAACATGCATGACAATGCAAAAATGAATGCAAAATGATATGCAATATATACAAAACTATGTATGAACAATGCAAACGAAAATGCAATGCAATTGAATCATGATCCAATCATGAGCGGTTCGAAACCACACCTATGTCAAATAGATTGATGGAGGTAACAAGTCTGTCTACCATAGAATGGTCAACAGAACTATGAGTAATGTAGACGGACACAAGAACAAGTATTGGAGGGAATGACAAAGGTGGGAAAACGACCCGCTGGGGAAAGGACTACGATCCTAATGCTAGATGCAACAATTACACTACAATGTAATATTTAATGAAAATGCTGGGAAAATGGCAATGGATATAGCACGCGGGCCAAACCAAATCTTGCCTAGGCAAAGCATGTACGCATACAAGCCACGTCTAACATAGAACGGTCCACTGAACTATGCTTCGACACGAGAAGTATGGGCGCATACCGAACCAAGCTCAATCATGGAAAGACGCGAGCCATAGATGGAAGTGATGCAGTGAATGCATGCAAGCTACAATGCAATATACACTATATTACAATGATACATGACAATGCAACTATTTACGATGGTGCATGACAATGCAACTATTTACGATGATGCATGACAATGCAATTATATTTTTTGTTTTGTTTTTGTTTTTTGAAATGCAAATGCATGATGATGCATTATTTCGAAGTGCGCGATAACGCGCGGCTTTTAAGATGCACGTGAACTTGAATATGCGACGACGCGAGTCGCTTGAAATACATGTATAATGCAACTTATCAAAAGTCATTCAGGCACGACAAACACCGAAGGACTTGCACCTTCAGAGGATTTAGGGTCTTCTAGACCGACGTATGTACAGGACGGTGTAATGCGCAAAATAACGCGATTGAATGCATGCAAAATGCAATGAGATGCGCAAGATAGCACGATTGAATGCATGCAAAATGCAATGAGATGCGCAAGATAGCGCGATGCGTTAGACAACGCGAGTGTACAAGATAGTGCAATTGATTTGAAATGCACAAGACAGTGCGATTGACATGTGATGCACATGGGGCAACTTTTGAGTTTTGTAAAAACCAAAAGGATACGGAAAGGATACACCTTGCACGAATTCGAGTGCCACGCACAGAAGACACAATCCGAGGTCAAAACGGAGGCCGGTTGAGCGTCGGAGATGCACGTTTCTTGCACCGTCTTGAGCAATGAAGGCCCTGAACCACACATATAACCCAAAAAGGGATGTAGGAGGCTCCAAAACCACTGTAAGAGACCACCGGATACCCACCGGCCATCAAAATGCATCACCGGCCATCCATCGGCCATCATACAATTTCCATCGGCAAACTATTTTGCCGACCGGCAAAGAGTGTGGCCAACCAGCAAAAAGTCCCTGTATCGGGGCAGTTTTGGCATTTCGCTACGGGCCTTTTAAAATAGGGCTTCTAGCCCTATTTTCTTTACTTCTCCTTGCTCGAAATCTTCTCCTCTCTCTCTTTAAAATATTTTCCGAGCTTTATTTCCTTGTTTTTGTAAAATAAATTGATGTATATTATTGATTGATATTTTGATTGATATACTGTCTATTACAAATGGTTCCTTATATAGATGTAGGTGTAGTGGATGGTGGTAGTGGTGTAGTGGGTTAGGTTTAGTGGAGTAGGTGAGGTGGTAGTGGTGTAGTGGGTTAGGTTTAGTGGAGTAGGTGAGGTGGTAGTGGTGTAGTGGGTTAGGTTTAGTGGAGTAGGTGAGCTGGTAGTGGTGGTAGGTGATGGTAAATTCTAACAGCCCCCCGCAAACTCAAGGAGGATAGAAACTAACCAACTTGAGTTTGAAGAGAGAAACAAAACAAGAAAATACATAAAAATAAAAAAGGATAGGAGACACTGTATGGTCGTGTCAGACCGTTGGTGAAGACACTGAATGGTTATGTCATAACGGTGTAGAGGACACTGTATGGGGGTGTCATAACCATGTAGAGGACAGTTTATGGGGTCATGTCGGACCGTTGTAGAAGACACTATTGTGACAGTTGTGGTGACAGTTTACGGAGTCTTGCTGGACCCTTGTAGAAACTAACCGGAATCAATGTCGGGACAGTTTACAGAGTCTTGTCGGACCCATGAAGGAGCTAACCGGAATCAATGTCGGGACAGTTTACAAAGTCTTGTCGGACCCTTGTAGAAATTAACCGGAAACAATGTCGGGACAGTTTACAGAGTCTTGTCGGACCCTTGTTGTAGAAGACAGTTTACGGGGTCATGTCGGACCGATGTATAAAGTTGCACCCTCAAAAGGTGTGTCCGCACCCTCAAAAGGCGTGCCATCAAAAGGCGTGCCTGAGTCATCAAAAGGCGTGCCATGAAAAGGCGTGCCAGGTTGTCGGCGAGCGTCGAGTGGCGCGCGATACGCGTGGCTGCCTCGGCTATTTAACCAAGACGGAGCTGAGGCAGAGGCGAAGACAAACAATTGGCGAAAATCCTGTCAAAAACTCTGCCGTTTCGGAGAGAGAGACTCTGTAACACTCTGTGCCCAGAAAAATGGCTTCGTCTTCCCGCGGTCTGCTCACCCTCTTTCCCGACCTCAACGAGTCCACAGGAGAGAGAACTGGTGTGGTGGCCCCTGAACCTCAACCAGGCGCCCCAGGGTTTGCTCCGTTGAACTTTCCGATGCGGTCTGTGGAGCAAAGAATGGCAGTGTAGTCGGATGTGGAAGCCAATCAGTATACATTGAAGTCATGTGTGGAAACCATGACTGCGGTGACAAACTTGTCGAACCGGCTGCAGAGTAGGGCAAATGAGGTGCAGTAGTTAAACTCCCAGCTGGCTCTGCTCCAACGCATGTATAAGGATGCGCGAGCAGAGATAAGCGTGCTAAGGGCAGAAAACAAGGAGCTGAAGCGGAAGGCCACCGTGATGTTCCGATTTGGAGGGCCGCCATATGCTGCAGTGGAGGAGCAGGGAGGAGGCAACTTGCTTGGTGGTCTAGGAAGTACAGAGGTAGCACCGTCAAGAGCCGCCCAGGATGGAGGCAAGAAGAAGAGACCGGCGGCAGAGTAGAGAAAAAAAAAATCCCACTGTGGGTGTGGTTGTTTTGTTTGTTTGTTTTTTTTTTTTTTTTTTTTTTTTTTTTTTAGATGTGTACAATGATGATCGGGGTGAGCCCCGTGATGAATAAAATGAGGGTTTGTGTTGTTTTAATGTAATAATAATGTTTGGTTTTTTTTTTTTTTTGTAATATAAATAGATATATATATATATATAAGATAAAGAATTGTTGGCGTGGGAAAAAGGTGATGAGGGTTGTGGGTGGAGAATAGGTTAGAATAAAAAAGGTATATAATAATAAGAAGGTGCCTTGTGAGGATTTGTGTTGAATAAAGAAATCATGGTGGGTGTGCGTGGAGTAATAGATGAGAATAAACATATACATATATATAATAAAAGAAAAGAAAGTTGAGTGGGATTGGTGGGTGAAAAGGAAAAACCAACTGGGTGGTGAGAGTGTGGGTGTGATCTGCCCCATTTGATCAAAGCCGAGTCAAGTGGGTTTGAAAAAGTAAAGTGAGAGAGAGGGAGAGTGCCTCGTGTGTCTGCTGTGTGTGATCGGAGACATGAACTTGAATCATACCCTTATTGAAATCGACATCCATGCCAGTGACAGAAACCCATAAGAAGAGCTGCTTGGCTTGAATACCCGAAACATGGGAAACAGAACCATAACTCAGCACCCCTTTAATGTTCTTGTCGTAGTAGATAAGCTCATCCTTATCGAACTGGACGTAACAGGGTTGTTCCAGTTCGATCTCGAAAGACCCGTTCACTGATGACAGACTGTACGACTTCACTGCGTTCGGGATTATGCCCTTCGGGAACCCGTACTCAGGGAGGATGTCGTGGATGTCTGCGATTGGAAGGTTCAGATTTAGATTCAGATTCAGATTCAAGGTGGGTCTTTTGGTTCTGGTTCTGGAGGACATACAGATATGGGTTTGGGAGAAAATGAGGAGAGAAGAGATAGAGAGAGATTGATGAAGGGACGATGATGAGTCAGTTCTGAAGACAAGCCATCGATGCGATGCGATGCAGATTTGCTGGGTTCTATCCTTGAGCCTGGGAGGCCTCCCAAAACAGACAAGGCTGCTATTTTGGTTGAAGCTATTCGACTGGTGATACAGTTGATGCTCAAAAGTTGAAGGATTCAAACTTGACTCTGCAGGAGAAGATTAAAGAGTTAAAGGCTGAGAAGAATGAGCTTCGTGAGCCAATCGCCGTTCAGTGTAGTAGATCGTCGGTCGACTGTTTAGTGCTGGACGAGGACGACGATGGGTAGGGTTTTGAGGGTAGAGAGAGCGATGAGAGGTTCGGCGGGCGGCCAAGGCGAGGCTGCCGCCCGCCGGTGAAGTGAAAATACTAGGTTCTCAACCTAGCTCTGATACCATGTAAAATAAATTGATGTATATTATTGATTGATATTTTGATTGATATACTGTCTATTACAAATGGTTCCTTATATAGATGTAGGTGTAGTGGATGGTGGTAGTGGTGTAGTGGGTTAGGTTTAGTGGAGTAGGTGAGGTGGTAGTGGTGTAGTGGGTTAGGTTTAGTGGAGTAGGTGAGGTGGTAGTGGTGGTAGGTGATGGTAAATTCTAACAGTTTTCCTTGGTTTTTGGCTCCGTTTCGTCGTTTGATTCGCGTTCACCCTTACGTTTCAAACGTTTTGAACCGATTGAAATTTCATTTCGGTGTTGTTTTTTCGATTTCCGCCACTCGAGGCTTGTTTCTCTTGAGTTTTTCTCGATATCCGTGCCTTTTTCGCACTTCAACTTTTTCGGCCTTTTCCAGCCCTCTCGGGGTTGACTTTTTGTTGACTTTTCACATTCTCGCCCGGTTTTTCGTCTTCTGGCCATTTTCACATTCTCTTTGAGATGGCGGACGATCTTCCACAGGGCGGGACCCCTCCAGAGCTCGAGATGGATCCCGAGGCCGACCCCTTGCCACTTCATATCCGGTCGTTCGATCCGGAGACCTACAGGCCTGCGGTTCATGTGATGCTCCCCGATGGACTACGCCAGTTCCGGAGCTTCGAGAGGGGCGTGGCACCCGAGCTTCTCCTACGTGAGCCTACCTCCCATCTGTCCTTCGGCGCTTCCGAGGTAACATTCTTTCTTCTGTTTTATTATTTTCCGCAATGTAGAACATCACTGCCATTAGTTGATTCTGTTCTCTAACTGCTTAGCCCAGATGCACCGATACACTGTACACTGTAGTTGATTGCAAACAAACTTACAACCGATATCTATTTAAAACTTACACGTGCACACACACTGCACTGACCCTGAATCACCCAAACACACGGCGCACACTTTATTTCACTGCATACATAGTGGTACCCGGTATCTGCTTGAGTCTGAAAACATGCACACATGCTGTGTTTGCCCTGAACCACTCAAACACGCTGACACATCACACGTTGTAGTTCACTGTAAGTACACCGACACCCGATGTCTGTTCGAATTTGAAAACATGCACACATGTTGTATACCTGTATGCTTCTTAAAACTGCGTTTTGAATATTGCCTCGCAATTGTTGTTTTTGATTACAGGGGGATTCTCATACCATCCGTGGGTATGAGAATGTCGTTGCTCGGGATTGGTACATAGAGCTGCCAGACGCGGTTCGTCATATCGTCGACGAGGCCGGTTTCGGCATCTTCTGCAGGGGGCTCTCCCGGCTTACGACCTCCAGGCCCTTGCTTGCCACTTTAGTGGAGAGGTGGTGGGATACCACCAACTCCTTCCACTTCTCCGTTGCGGGGGACATGACGATGACCCCTTATGATTTCTCGATGCTCACCGGCATCGGGGTAGGGGGTGATCCGATCCCCTTCGACACCGATATGGATGAGTGGGACGCCGCCCAGCTGTACCTGCTCAGCACTCAGCCACCCCTTGCTCGAGCAGGGTTTGTCAGGTACTCTTGGTTCGAGAGCCACTTCCAGATTCAGCCAGCCTTGGCGGAGGAGGCGCAGATGACCCCGGAGGAGGTGGATCAGTACGCACGGGGTTTCATCATGTTTCTGCTTGGGACGACCCTTTTCGCCGACCGGGCGAACACCGTGCCTCTATGTCTGTTGAGCGCACTAGTGGATGTCAGGCGGATCCGCCGCTATGACTGGGGTGGCGTCGGCTTGGCCACTTTGTATGGTTACATGAGCTCTTCTTCCCGCCTCAGCGGACAGCTTCTCGGCGGCTACTGGCGAGCTTGGGAGGTACATCTTCTTCCCCTTTTACACTTCTGCTTCACGTTTTCTGTATTCTGTACACTACACACACCATGGTCTGCCTCTCACTGACTATATACTGCACACGCGGCACACATATACTCTGCTTTACCTTGATTGTATACTGCACACACTGTATACTCTGTACAATACACTGCACAACACACGGCTCTGCCATTTCTGCTTTATTCTGTATTTTGCTTTATCTGATAGTCATACTTATATCTGTTCTGCAGTTGTGGGTGTATGCCTACTTTTCCAAGCTTGCCCCAGTACCTGATGTGGAGACCCCACTCGGCGTCTCTTTTTCTCATCGCTTTGATGTGCGATGCGTGCGGAGACCACGGGAGTCTTTTATTTTCTTTCGCCGCTACTTCGACACCATCACCGCCGCGGAGGTATGTTCAACTTTAGAATTTGGTTAGGCTTCGCTTAGCACTGTATGTTTTCAATAACAATAAATAACAAACTGCATTTCATTTTCAGATCATCTGGCAGCCTTGGGCTCCGTTGCCAGCCATGGTGAGGGATCACTACGAGGGCGCAGAGGAGACTACCCGTTGCCGGATTCTGTTGGAGGGCCCGGTCTGTCGGGCTTGGTACCTGGGCGAGCGTTTCTTGCGTCAGACCCTGGGTTTACCGGAGCAGATAGTTTCGGGTCCGCCTCCTACACATATGAGGCATACAGAGGGGTTCTCTTTTGAGCACATGAGGGACTACACCGTCGGCTGGGGTGCAGAGTGTCACAGAGGCGAGGGCGACTACGCAGAGTACGTCCGGACCTACATTATGCGACCCTTGAGCGGTGGTCGTTGGGCTGAGAGGGAGAGGCCAGCGCATACATTTGCTTGAAATTTCATGCCATACACTGTTTGTCCTTGTTGCTGTCAAAAAACCAGTTTCTGCAGGGAGTTTTTGCCGACCGGCACTATAGAGTGCCGACCGGCCATGGATTGGTGGCCGATAATATGAAACCCCAGCCGATGGATAAGTTCCATGGCCGGTGTGTATTCCCTTCAGCCGATGGTGTCCTACAGGGTTCAGGGAACCTGTCCCAGGATTTTGGCAGTTTTCAGAGAAGCAGGGTAGTGTAAACAGAGGCAGCAGTGGTATGGTAAAGTAGTCCATAAATCATTTCCCGAGCAGTCCATGTTTGGCACTTCTTTTCAAAAATCTGTTTCTCAAAACGATTTGTCGGATTTGGACTCTTTGGTTCAGATTAAGAACCGTGACAATTGGAGAGTCCAAACTGTAGTGAACCCAAAACGAACAAAAGGGGGGGACTTGTCCTCCCGGGGCATTCGGGGACATCTACACCGGGCTTTCTGTTGTCTCTTTTCCAAAATCGCTTCCTCTGACTTGGTTCCCCAGATCACAAGGCTTTAATCCCTTTTTCCGCAATGTATGCTCGATCCACCACCGCCGCATTGGTTGGTGGTTTCAAAACCTCCAGCCTGTCCTTAATTTTAGGATCCAACCCTGCTTCAAATTTCCTGGCTTTTCAAGCTTCGGTGGGAATGACATATGTCGCGAACCAGGCTAGCTGTGTGAACTTACTTTCATATTCAGCCACTGTCATGGTTCCTTGCCTTAGATGTATGAATTCTGACGCTTTTTGTTCCCATAGTGAATCTGGAAAGTACTTTTCATAGAATACTTCTAAAAATCTCGCCCAAGTCACAATATCTTCCTTTTCTTGGGTAAGAAGCCACGATTCTTGTGCATCGTCCTTGAAGGTGAAGGTGGCAAAAGTCACCTTCTGTCTTTCTGTGCAAAGTAGTGCACGGAAGATTTTCTCCATGTCCCTGACCCAAGCCTCTGCTACTAGTGGGTTTGGACTGCCGATAAACGTGGTGGGTTTCAACTCCTGAAATTGTTTAATCGAAGTCGGTTCTCCTCGTCTTTCTAATGTCCCATTGGTTATGCTGCTTTGCAAGGCTTGTAAAAAGTTGGTGACTGTCCTTTCCATGATCTGTTCCATTAGGATGGTACCGCTGACTGATGATCCGGTTTCATTTCCTTCGTTGGCCATTACTACAAGGCAAAATGATATAAGCGTGACATCACATTGAGACAATTTTGATACAACGTCATATATAACATATTAGTTCTATTATTACCACATTCGTATATACCGTATTAGTTTTGCTATTAATATCACCACTTTCATATATAACATATTAGTTTTACCATCATGTTAATATTACCACATTAATACCATATACATCATTGTTACCATAAATAGGGTGTTAGTCTGGCGGTCACAAATTAATGTCTAATCCTACTAATACAAAAAGATTATACTACTCATGGTTAGCTTAGAAAAAGGGTCTTCTGGTCAGACATCTAGAATGGTCCATTAGGCCACCAAGAGAACTGGCTTCGGAAAACTGGTCTATGAAACAACCCCGAAAACTCACTCTGCATGATGGACTCAAACTCCCACCCACTAAGTTCAACTCCGAAGTAGCTCCATATTACCCGAACCATGTAAATAGGAGTACCGTGATCATAACCCCAGAATTCCCGTCCAGTAATCCGTATCGGTGTCTCCAGGTATGATGCACCGTCGGTAAAGTCCACAGTTGGGATATAGGCAATTTGCTGGGGAGGTGGTGTTGTGGTGCGAATATGGCTACTGGGATATGCGGGTCCCCTCATTTCTGTAAAGCCTACGGGTAGGGGTGCAACCAGAAAATGTGGTAGTTCTAGGTCCGAAGCAAGACCAACAACGTGGGTCGGTCCTATGTATCTTTCACGAGTGCTACCTCGGCTAAGTCTCCAGAATAATAAGTCCTCATCGGGGTCAGCCTGTAAATAAACGAATCTTTCCATGAGATGGTTAAGTGTTGGATGGGCTTGCCTGACAAGACTCTCTGAGTCACCCCAGTCCTCTAATTGGTTCGGGAGGAGATGAGCTTCTGGGGGCTCGTACCAGAATAGCTCCAGTAGGTTCGACATGTCCTACAACACAAGAAAACTTAGCCTAGACATACAGATAACATGATTTATTTGCGTTAGACATACCACATAATACAAAATAATTCAAGTTTAATACATATATGTTCTTTCTTTTTTTTTTATAATTGTAAATAATGTGAAAATTATATAAAATCTTAAAACTTGTACTATATATATATTTTTATTTATTTATTTATTTATTCATTTAATTATTTATTATTATTATTATTATTATTATTTTAAAAAAAACCATTACTCTGATACCACTTTTGTCACAACCCAAACCCGGTACCCAAAGGCTTGGCGTCGTAACAAGATAAAAATAATGTAATTCGGATAATTCTGTAGTCACAGCCCAAGCGGATAAATTAAATAAATTAAAATAAATAACTGGATACCAACTATTTATTTAAAAGGAACTAAAACATAGTTGCTTGAACTTCATTGTACTATAAGAGTCTAATAATAAAAGATAAAAAATAAGATAACATAGCGATTCATTTTCCATCTTGATCCCGCTAAACCTTGTCACCTGAAAGAGGTAACAGCTATAAGCACATAGCAGAGTGAGAAATATCATACTATGAGTGTAGTGGCACAAAATGGCCATGGATATTTATTTAAACTAAAGCATTAACATAAATTGAGTTAAGTTGAATACACAAATTAATTAAGTGCCAGAAACTGAAATAATCACTGTAACCACGGTACATCAGTAAGTGGCAATCACTACACTGGTCAATGGATCCATGACAACACTAGACCACAAAGTGGTCAAACACTAGCCAATGGTTATTTTAAGTCCCCCACGGCATGGGACCCCCGTGGTGGAACTCACAAAACATATTTTCATATAAGGTCATAGCCAAATATTCTTTAAAAGTAAAACAAACATATCCATGGGTTTTACTTTTAAGCAAATAGGATTCAGAAATAAAATCACGTAGCTGAAACTTTTATAAAACATAACTTTTATTAATATATTAATAAAACATAAATTCTATAAAATAGATTTTGGTAAGTCAAAACATAAGTAAAATACTTTTTGGTAACTCAAGGTATAATATAACTCACCTTAAATTAATTCATTTATTCTTCCTTTCCACCACTCAAGATTCTCACTCGTGCCGTCCTCTTTCTAGTCTCTATTTATTTGTTTTTCTGTTGCCTTAACATACCAATCTTCTCTATTTATAGGACAAAAATTCTTGGGTAACAAGCTATGGAGAGTTCCGTAAATTGACGCGTGTAAGTTTCCGGTCCACCCTTATCTCTTTATTTATAATCTTGTTTGATTTTATCTTTTTTTCTTTGACCATTGACTTATTTTGATCATTTGACCATTTTTTTTATTTAAAAGTTATTACCTTTTTTGGTTATTCAAGATAACTCCTAAAACTTACGTATAATGATAAGTTAGGTTTATGTCTAAAAACCTCACTACCTAACTACAAATCACCGCTTACCACTTACTAAAATATTTAATGTGTAATATTTCACAACGTATTTCTTTAACTATAAAATTCTCAATCTCCTAAATTATGCATTTATTTATTATTATTTATTTATTATTATTATTGTCACTACATGTATATATATATATACACTTATTTTTTTTTATTATTATTATTATTATCATCATCATCATCATCATTGTAATGTTAAATTTAAAACATTCGGGTGTCACAAATTGCTTACAAAAACTTTTAAACGTCGAGACTTGTGTTAGACACAATCTCCTTAAAGTAGATTTCGCACTCGCTTCAGTGCTTCGAGTTTTAATGGCATCTACTTCCCAGGATGCAACGACTGCTACTTGATTTACAGCACTACAAAATCAAGTCTTGTGAACTAAACAATGCTGTATCACTTTCTCTTTCTTTTCCTAAAAACTAGATGGTTAACAAATGCAGGAGCACTAAAGGACGAATAAAAGAAGAAAATGAAGAGTTTTTGGAAATTTCGATGCAAATGAATTGCTAGATGGCATACTATTTATAGAAGGAATGGTGGCTTTTCCGAACAGGTAGAAAACCTATTCGGAGAGATTAAACAAGTATAAAACCTGTTTGGACATATTTGAATTTGTTCGATTTGAATTTTAACAGGTTTGAACCTGTTCAAATGGAATTCAAAATATTAGGCCAGACAAGCCCAACCTAACCTCACACCTCACACCACGCACCCACGTCCAAGCCCAGGCGCAGCCCGCCTGACTGACCGGATGGACGGACGAACGACGGCAGCGACGCGCGCGCTTGGTTATTGTTTTGGGTCCGATAGGTCTAACTCACTTTATCCATAACATCATTCTTCCACAAACTTGGGTACCCCTTGGGACCCATCCCAAGTATCTCAAGTTAGAGTATATAAACCCATACAATTCCTTAAGCCTTTCCAATGTGGGACATGAACATTTTCACAAATATATAGAAAATCCACCTAAAGCCATTTTCATGAACCCGAAAACGCTCGTTGAATTCTCATTCATCTGAAAATGGTTTTGAGCAACCAAATACATGATGTTATTCATTACACGGCATTAAACATAAACCTAATGAGAAACATTAAAAATAATGCTTGGGTCCCACCTTAATTAATGTTCAAAGTTAGCAAAAAATAAGATTTCATAAAAACCATTTTCCAACAATCCCCCACATGAATGGAATTCTTGATAACGGACATGCAACAAGATACAGACAAAGAAAGAGTGTATTAAGAAGATGCACAACATCGAGTTAGGTAGTTTTTGGCTTTGAACCTCTTCTAATGAAAGCTTATCGGACTTACTAGCTAACCAGTAGACGCGATGTCTTGAACTGTTCAACTGTTTATGTAAAGCCAAGACAATAAACTACACATAGCACATCCGCATACACAATTTTGGTTCTTACGGTTGTGTTCATTTTGGCCCTGAACAACACCTGGTAATTCGTGAGTGCTCTAAAGAGTTGAGCCTTTTCAATTCTCTTAGAACCGACTCAGTTCACACTCATATAGGTGACTTCTTATTAAGAGTATCCTGCTATACCCCACTTGGATGTCCAAGCTATAAGAATCATTAAAAGCAAAGCATATCCTACTAACGATGCAGGCATTACTCTCCTTATTATATAAATGGGTAGGAGTAAACCTCCTTAGTAATACGTGAAGTCATCCATAATTCAGTTGTTCTTTTGAACCTAGATCTTGGAATCTCCAATCAACTAGGTTGAGTTGCCATTATAGTGACTTTTAAGTAGTAGGCTTTAATCCTGTTCCCCTCGATAAATGGTGCACTTGCTCTTTGGCTAACCCTTTAGTCAATGGATCTGCAATATTCTCTCTTGACTTTACATATTCTATAAAAATTATTCCATATGCGATCAAATGCCTAACGTTATTATGTCTTTGACGAATGTATCGAGACTTACTGTTATACATATGATTATGTGCCCGTCTTATTGCTGCTTCGCTATCACAGTGAATGCATATAGCTGGCACAGGTTTAGGCCACATTGGAATGTCTTCTAAGAAATTACGAAGTCATTCTGCTTCTTCTCCTGCTTTATCTAACACGATAAATTCAGATTCCATTGTCGACCTTGCTATACGTGTCTACTTTAAGGATTTCCAAGAGACTGTAGCACCTCCCAAGGTAAAGACGTATCCACTAGTAGATTTTGAGTCTTTAGTATCCGATATCCAATTTGCATCACCGTACCCCTTAAGTATTACTGGATATTTGGTATAATATAAACCATAATTCTGGGTATGTCTTAGATACCTAAGTATCCTAATTATCATTTTCCAATGATTAGACCCTGAATTACTTGTGTACTCACTCAATTTGCTTACAGCATAGGTTATATATTGCCTAATGCAATTCATTAAGTACATTAAGCTTCCGATTATCTGAGAGCACTCTAATTGTGATATGTCTACACCTGTATTTTTTGACAAATGAAGACTAATGTCAACAGGTGTTTTAGCAGGACGGTCATCATGCTTTCCAAATTTCTCCAGAATCTTCTCAATATAATGAGACTGAGATAAAGCATATCCTTCAGATGTTCTAGTAATTTTTATTCCTAGAACTAC
Organism: Camellia sinensis; assembly: GCF_055761805.1. Classification (NCBI taxonomy): domain Eukaryota; kingdom Viridiplantae; phylum Streptophyta; class Magnoliopsida; order Ericales; family Theaceae; genus Camellia; species Camellia sinensis. Next base: position 236,390,648 of record NC_138961.1, on the reverse strand, counting down.
ATCTACTACTCCCAAATCTTTCATGTCAAACTTTTTGTTCAACATTTTTCTTTGTGGATTTAATCATATCATTATTGTTTCCAATAATGAGCATGTCATCCACATAAAAACAAACTATGACATAGCTTTTGTCTGTACTTTTAACATAAACGCATTTGTTACATTTGTTTATCTTAAAACCATCCGAAAGCATAGCGTGATCAATTTTTTTATGCCATTATTTCGGAGCTTGTTTTAATCCATAAAGGGATTTGACAAGTTTACAAACATTTTTCTCTTGGCCGGGAACTTGAAACCCTTCCAGTTGTTCCATATAGATTTTTTCATCTAACTTGCCACTCAAAAAGGCTGTTTTAACATCAATTTGATGTATCTTTAGATTATTCAAAGTCGCAATCACAATTAGCATGCGAATAAATTTTTTTTTTTTTAAATTTGAAAAAATTGAATTTTTTTGTGCAAAACTAAAAATTTTATATATATAAAAGAGCATGATGATGGAACATTGATGTGAAAAACTGCAAAATAAAAAAATTAAAAATAAAAAAAACTAATAATGTTCTCAGTTTTAAAATTGAAAGAATCTAATAATATTCTCTATTTTATTGCATAGTTGAATCAAACCAATAAGTAGAAGGGTAAAAATGTTAAATCTCATGCTCTATTTTTTTTTTCATCAGTTAGTGAAACAATTATCTGGAACATTACTATGCAAAATTGATAATATTCTTAGTTTTAAAAATTAAAAAAACTAATAATATTCTTAATTTTACTAAATGAGACTTATTGGTTAAAAAAATCTTAGATATGACCTAAGTAACCATAACATTTGTAAATATGACTTTTAGGTAATTAACACAAAATAAAAATATAAATTTTTAATAACGATTAATAATTTGAATACATGTATTTAATAACATATTATATTTAGACCAATAATATTATGAGACATCATTATGACAGATGTGAATATTGATCTCATTCTAATTGTAGTAACATATTTAAATTTAAAATTTCATTTTATAATTTAATAAAAGATGCATAAATTAAGAATTGAATATTGATTGTCACGACCCGCTCCCCGTACCCAAGGGTTAAGCATCGTAATGGCTAGTAACTGAAGTTACCTCCGGCCAATTCTTGAACAAATTAATAAACGCGAGCGGAAATAATATTTAAGTGAGGGTACCAAAATAATCATCGGAGCTTCTATTTTTATAACAAAATTTATTGATCAAAAAGGCCGATATTTACATATAAAAATATCAAAAAAGTGTTGTCTGTGTCTATTCCGCAGCCCGTGTCTAAGACTTTCCAAAAGCTATTTCTAAATTGCATTGTTTCCTGAAAATTTGGTAAACAGCTAAAAGCACATGGCAGAGTGAAAAATATTATGCCAACAGTATAAGGGACACAAAATAATCATGGATAGTTATGTAACTAAAATATTTAAGATAACTTAGTCTGAACAAATAATCATTTAAGTAGCAAAACTGAGATTATATAAATAAATAACCATAACCACGGTACCGAACATAACAGAATAGAGATCACAAGAGTGATAGTCAGAACAGAGGTCCAGATTCAAGAGTTGGCTCGAACAGATTATAGAGGAGACTCCCATAATAGTGTAGCACTTATCTTCGCATAACACTTTATTCCGCACAGAACAGAGGTCAATAGATCCATGATAACAGAGGGCCACGAAGTGGTCAAACAGAGGCCAATGGTTATTTAAGTCCCTCAAGACGTGTGACTCCCATGGTGATACTTACAAAACATATTTGTTTATAAAGTCATAGTCAAATATTCTTTAAAATATAGATAAACATATCCATGTGTTTTATTTTAACAAATAGAGTTCATAAATTAATCCACGTAATTAAAATATTAATATAATTTATAAAACAAAACTTATATAAAATAAATATGGTAAGTCAAATTATACGTAAAATATATTATGGTGACTCAAGGTATAATATAACTCACCTTAAAAGTAGTACCTTACTATTTCTTTCCACTACTAAATACTCTTTCAACTTCCATTATTTTTTTTCCCTTTTCTTCCCTCCATTTTCCTTCCTTCCTCTCTTTTTTTTTTTCCTTTTCTTCCCACAGTTGAGCAGTCCTCCCTATTTAGGGAGGTAAGAACATTACGTGGCTCGCGTATCCCTTTCAGATTTGATAATAAATTACATAAATTTATATTTATTTTTAATAAATTAAAATAATTATACTTTGACCCAATTTTCTAATATAATTATATAAATAAATTAATTCCTAATTAAATTACACTCTATCGTATACCAATAGAAAATTAATTATTTATTTTACTATCACACCCATTATTATTATTATTGTTTTCAATATTATTATTTATTTACTCTTACTTTTATATTAATTTATTTACTATCTTTAACTTTAATTTGGCCCAACTAGTATTACAATTTCATATTTCTGTTAATTTAATCCCAAATAATAATCTTTAATTAATCTCATATTTGATAATTCAATGCCAAATTAGATTCTGTATTTATTATTATTTATTTAATAATATATTATCACATACAACTATAATACTAGTATAAAATTTGAGGGACAACTTAAATTTTCGGGCTCTTATAATCTTCATTCTTTTTAAAAATTTCATCCTTGAAATTTGTCATAGGTGTAAGCTATCCGCTGCGCACTCTAATAAATATATATTAGATGATTAATCTGATAGAAAATATTATCTCAAAATTTTTTTTTACCAAAAATAACTCACTGTCTAATTGTCAAAAATTATTTTGGCCAAAAATGAAAAACAATCGGTGATTTTAAAAACTTTTCATTAGTTTTGTAATGTAATAAAATAAAATAAGAACACAATTAAACAAACGACAGGAAGTGAAATAACAAAATCATATGCAGGAGCTGAAGGAATTTGAGATGAACGCCCATTTCTTTTATTCGTGAACTTTCCACTGACGAAAAATAATTTTAAAATTAGTATCTTTATAATTTGAATCTACTTTTAAAAAATCGAAATGATTTTTTTTTAATACTGAACTGAAAATTCTATGTATTTAATTATATTATAATTTTGGTGGGTGCTTGACATGACACCCTCTGTTTCTTTTTCTTCTTTTGCTATAAAAAGCATAAATTATATCTAATATCCCTTACAAATTATGCACCAAAAAAATATATATATATATAAAATCATATAAAAATATAATATAATTAAATCGACTAACAAAATATAATATTTAGGTACTAATTATGTCACGACCCGCTCCTCTTACCCAAGGGTTAAGTATCGTGATGGCCAACAACCGAGGTTACCTCCGGCCAAATCTTTAAATAAATTACTAAACACAAACGGAAGAAATATTTAAATAAGAATACTAAAATAATTATTAGAGTTTCTATTTTTATTACAAAATGTATTAACCAAAAAGGTCGATATTTACATAAAAAAAAAAATACATCAATAAAAGTGCTTTGTGCCTACCCCACACGCTGGTCCCGACATGTCACTTGAAAGTGATAAAAAACTATAAACTCATGGCAGAGTGAGAAATATTATACTAAGAGTATAAGGCATAAAATTCATCATGGATAATTAGTTGGGCCAAAAAGAGCTTGATATTAAATTGCATCTTATATAATACGGAGATCATTTAACATATAATACGTAATACGGAAATCACTACATAACCATAACCATGGTACATCACTAAGTGCCAAGCACTACACTGGTCAATGGATCCACGACAAACACTGGACCACAAAGTGGTCAATCACTAAGCCAATAGTTATTTAAGTCTCCCAAGGCATGGGACTCTCGTGGTGGTACTCACAAAACATATTTTCATATAAGGTCATAGCCAAATATTCTTTAAAAGTAAAACAAGCATATCCATGGATTTCCTTTTAAGCAAATAGGGTTCATAAAATAATTCACGTAACTGAAACCTTTATAAAACATAATTTTTATTAATATACTAATAAAATATGACTTTTATAAAATAGATTTTGGTAAGTCAAAACATATATAAAATACATTTTGAAAACTCAAAGTATAATATAACTCACTTTAATTTTAATACCTTACTATTTCTTTCTACTATCAAAGATCTTCTTAGCTTCCACCAATTTTTCCTCTCATTCCTCTCTTTCTTTTCCTCTCCTCTTTCTTTCTCTCCTTTCTTTCCTTTTCTTTTTCTTTCTTTCTTTCTTTGCTGGTCTGCTTTTCTTTTCCTTTCTTACTGAGTCAACTTCTCCCCCATTTATACAAATTCAATTTGTGATACCCAAGCAAACTGTCACGTGTCACACCCTTATTAATCTTCATTACTTCAAGTTTGTCTAAACTAAGTCAAGCTTCTCAAGACTTATTTATTTACACTTTGACTAATAAATTATATTATTTTACAAAATAATAATATATAATAAATTATATATTTTTTGAACTGAGATTAAATAACATTAGTATAAATTTTATAGAATAATTAAAAATTTAGGTTGTTACAAATTACCCACTATCCTACTTCTTAAATGTGCGTGTGCTCTATGCTCCAATGATGATTTGTTTTATTATTTTGTTTATTATTTTATAAACCATTGCTCTGATACCATTTGTCGAAACCCACTCCCCGTATCCAAGGGTTAAATATCGTGATGGCCAGTAACTGAAGTTACCTCCGGCCAATTCTTGAACAAATTAATAAATGCGAGCGGAAATAATAGTTACGTGAGGGTACCAAAATAATCATCAGAGCTTCTATTTTTATAACAAAATTTATTGACAAAAAATGTCGATATTTACATATAAAAATATCATAAAAGTGCTGTGTATCTATTCCGCAGCCCTGCGTCTATGACTTTCCAAAAACTATTTCTGAATTGCATCGTTTCCTGAAATTTGGTAACCAGCTATAAGCACATGGCAGAGTGAGAAATATTATACCATGAGTATAAGGGACACAAAATAACCATGGATAATTATGTAACTAAAATATTTAAGATAACTTAGTCTGAACAAATAATCATTTAAGTAGCAAAACTGAGATTATGTAAATAAATAACTATAACCACGGTACCGAACAAAATAGAACAGAACAGAGGTCACATAAGTGACAGTCATAACAGAGGTCTGGATTCAAGAGGTGGCTCGAATGGATTGTAGAGGTGGCTCCCACAATAGAGTAGCACTTATCTCCGTACAGTACTTTGCTCCGCACAGAACAGAGGTCAATAGATCCATAACAACAGAGGAACACAAAGTGGTCAAACAGAGGTCAATGGTTATTTAAGTCCCCCAAAGCGTGAGACTCCTATGGTGGTACTTACAAAACATATTTATTTATCAGGTCATAGTCAAATATTCTTTAAAATATAAACAAACATATTTATGGATTTCATTTTAACAAATAGAGTTCATAAATTAATCTACTTAATTAAAATATTAATATAATTTATAATGATTTATAAAACATAATTTGTATAAAATAAATATGATAAGTCAAAACATACGTAAAATATATTATGGTGACTCAATATATAATATAACTCATCTTAAAAATAATACATTACTCTTTCTCTCCACTACTAAAAATTCTTTCAACTTCCATTATTTTATTTCTCTTTTCTTCGCTTCCTTTCCCTTCATTTCTCTCTCTTTTTTCCTTTTCTTCCCACATGAGCAGCTCCTCCCTCGTAAGAACATTACGCGGCCCGCATATGTCACTCAAGATTTGATAATAAATTATATAGATTCATACTTATTTTTAAATAAATATTTAAAATAATTATATTTTGACCTAATTTTTTAATATAATTATATAAATAAATTAATTATTAATTAAATTATACTCTATCATATACTAATAGAAAATTAATTATTTATTTTACTATCACATTAATTATTATTATTATTATTATTTTCAATATTATTATTTATTTACTCTTACTTTTATATTTATTTATTTATTATTTTTAACTTTAATTTGGCCCAACTAGTATTGTAATTCCATATTTCTGTTAATTTAACTCCAAATTATAATTCCTAATTAATTTCATATTTGATAATCCAATGCCGAATTAGATTATGTATTTATTATTATTTATTTAATAATATATTATCACATACAACCATAATACTAGTATAAAATTTAAGGGGCAACTTAAATTTTCGGATTGTTACATTGATCTTAGTCAGGTAGCATAATTTAAAGAAGAATCTAAATTTAAAATTTTATTTTAAGAATACAAAATTAATTTATAAGCCAATCATATTGTGACACATATGAACAAAAATTAAACAAAATCAAAAAAATAAAATTAAAAAACAAAGAATTGCAACCTTCAGCTTTAATAAGATGATAATGTTTTGTAATTATAATAGTATATAGATTTTGTATGAGATTTTGAAACTTTCATAATATCTTTTTTTAAAAGTATTCTTTTGTAAAATATATAAATAATTTTAATGTCACTCTTATTTCTCCTTAATACAAAAATTATTAGCTAATTATGATAATTTTAAATTAGTGTTTAAAATTTGGATAAATTACAAATACACCCCCTAAGGTTTGATTAAAATACAAATCACCCCCTGTGATTTCTAATTAATCGCCTCTTTTATTAATAAATTGTCAAATCAATTAACAGTTTTTAATGATGTTAGAAATATATTTCAATTAATAATTTAGGCAATTTTATTAATGTATACGAGAGCAATTATAAATTTCATTTTCTTATTTAATTATGTTAAATAAAAAATTCTAATAAGAAATATTTGTAATTTTCTAATCACATGGGCAATTTGTACTTTAAGCAAAGCTCAGGGGGGTGTATTTGTAATTTACCCTTAAAACTTATAAATCATGAGATAGATCATTATCATTTTAAATTTATATTGTGTCAATTTTAAATTTAAATTAATAGATTACTTTCTATATTTATTGACCTTCAAATTTAAATTTTTGAAATGGATTAGTATACTTTTCATTTTTTTTAAGATCTGATATACTTTTCATTTGAAAGTTATAAATAAAGAGATATTAATTTTATTTTTTTATTTTTTTATTTTTTGCTTGAATAAAAGCTAATCAATAAAAGATTTTTTTAATTTTTAAAAATCAAAAATTTATTTAGATTAAAAATTTGAAACTCTTAGAGGTCTTATTGGTTTAAAACCCCCCCTTTTACTCTATTATAGATTCTTGTTATAATAAAAAAAAGTTTCAGAGAGCATTAATAAAGTAAGGCTGAGTATAGGAGTAAAAATGTTAAAATTATTCAGTGTGTTTGGTTTGAGTTTTTTGGATTAAGTTTTTTAAAAATTGAATTTTTTGGTTTTCATATTCTTTTGTTTTTAGTGAATATTTTTTAAATTTTAAACATTTTTTTTATTATTTTAGATGCATCTAAAAAGTAAAAGATTTGTAAAAAAATATTTTAAAAAATTAATAAATACATAAAAATACAAAAAATGTACTAAATTATTGTATTTTTTTTGTATTTAGTGAATTTTTAAAAGTTTTTTTATAATTTTTTTACTTTTTAGGTGTATTTATGTTAAGTGTGTCTAAAAAGTAAAAAAATTGCTTAAAATATTAAAAAAATTTAGTAAAAATAAAAAACGGAAAATTAGAAAGCAGAACTTTCTGAAAAATGTTTTCTAAAAAATGAAAACAAACAAGCTGATTACTATTACAATTAGTATAAAGTTTTAAATTGTATCACTAAAATAATCAAATTAAAAATTCATGCTTAAAATCTCAAAAAATCCAACTATTATCGTCCCTAATTTCAAAGCTTCAAAATTATGAGAGCATCATCAAACCACAATTAAAAAAAGTAAATAAAATGGAGTGAAAGCCATCTATTATGATTTCACTAACAACATCTTTAACATTTATTCAAATTTTTTAAATTTGAATAAATATTTGAATAAAAGTTTCATTTGATATCATGCATGTTAATGTTAATTTTTTAATTTTCATCAAACAATCAGTTGACGGGGTGGATGTCTGAGAGGATATCCGGACGGTCATCCGGCTTGTATAAATTGACGAAATCCTGAAGTGGATAACTTTGCGAGGCCGGTTGACAAGGCGGTTGTTCGGTGTATGGTCGCCAACGGCTATCTACAGTAATTTGATAAACAGTAAAGTCTCTCTCAATTTAACGATTTTTTTTGTTTTCTCCTTATTTGATATGGTTTTAATGTCAGTGTTGAAGCACAAAAAGCAAGCGCGTTTCATCAAATTTAAATTTGATGAAATATTTGATATAGGGTTGGAGACGCTCTAATTGTATAAGTTTTTATTATTATTATTAACTTTTATAAAGAAATTACTACAAAATTTTGATGCGACATTTAACTTTTTTGATTAATAATAAACAACGTAGTTGCTTTTCGATTTTTTTTGTGAGGTTTCACAACACCTAATATTTTTGTTATTGAAAAGTTTTAATAAGTTAATCATCAATATCAAATTCAATATATAATTAATATAAATAAACTCTTAAAATGTCAGACAAAAATCACAATAAATAAAAAAGAAATAAAATCCGCTTGTCAATTGAGAGATTGGTGACACTAAAATTATTTGATCATCACAATTGCATCTCTTATTCTATTTTCTTTTAAAATTATTTGCCACATAAGTAGATATGTAATTGAAGGTGATGAAATGAGGATGTAGCAAAACTCGTATGTCAAATTAAAAATTATTTTCAAAATAGGTAAAAAAAATATATATAAAAAATTGTAAAATCATTTGAAAGTGTCGTAATTTTATTTTTATTTTTTTAAGTATCTCGAGTTCTTTCTCTCTATTTTTAAATTTTGATAAAGATTAGAGCAGTGAAATTGAAATCTATTGACATTTTCAACTTGAATTTTGCTTTATAAATAATATAAAATGAAGATAATTTAATATAATTGTGTTCTAGCATATGCTTAAACGCAATAATCAAGTCTCCACCTATAAGATTCCATGTGACTCAATCAAATTTTAATGTTGAATGCAAGTTATTATATGTCTTTCACTCTTGACAAAATATTATAATCAAAAGTCTCAAGTCTTGATTATAATATTTTGTGCAAGGCACCGTCCCGTGCTAGTTAAGGTCAACATAAAATGTATCATTTGTTGCCAAATTCGTTGGTACAAAACAAATATACTTGAGATTATTTGGTGTGGTTCGTTCTTATAATTTATAAAATAAAAATTAATTTAAATAATTTTTTTTTAAAAATTTATCAAAATTTTATTTTTAACTTCAACTTTTAAATTATCAAATTTTAATTTAACCAAAAAAAAGAAAAGAAAAAGAGAAACCGTTATTCTCATTTCACTCTGTTTCAAATACATTCTTTTATTTGTCCTTATTATATATAGTTATATTTAGCTTATTTGGTTTTCTAACTCCGGATTCACTTTTCAGAAAATTAAAACTTTTTCTTTTCATTTTTTTAATATTTTTATTGAATTTTTTTTAACATTTTAAGAAATTTTTATATACACCTAACTTAAATATACTTAAAAAGTATAATATTTGTGATTTTTTCAAACAAATTCACTAAATTCCAAAAATACAAAAAAAAAAAAAAATCAATATATTTTTCGTATTCTTATTTATTTATTGATTTTTTTAAAAAAAAAATTACAAGTATTTTACTTTTTAGACACATCTAAGTAAGGTGCATCTAAAAAAGTAAAAAAATTGTTTAAAAATATTTACTAACAATTAAAAAATATGAAAAATAAAAAACTCAATTTTAAAAAAATTGAATTCAGAAAATTGAAACCAAACACAATGATTAATATTCTTGGAATTAATTTTTTCAGGAAATATTTTTTATTTAAAAGAATATTAATGTAACTACATATAATAAAAACAAAGAAATAAATGTTTTCTTAATAAAATAAAGTAAAAATAGCGGCTCCTAAAAAGCTATACCAAATAGGACTAGAATGAATTTTGTTGTGGGAGATTATATGTTGTTAAGAATGAATGGGAGGGTTGACTAGAAATTTAGGATAATTGAGGTTCCGTTTGGCAAGAGTTAAACGGGATTTTTTGACTGTTTTAACCATAAAAGACAAAATAGGTTATTTTAGTTACAAAAAATAAAATATTACATTCAACCCATAATCATTACATTATTCTCTCACAAAAAAAGTCAAAAAAGTCTTTTCCAAATCAAACTTTTTAGCCCAGACTAAAATAACTAAAAAATTCAAAAAACCAAAAAGCCAACTCATTTTTCAAACGGAGGCTGAATATGAACACGAAGTTGAACTATAGTTCCTTTTCACATAAGCACTATGACGACTATTACAAAACTAAAAAATGATATGGAATGAAAGATATATATATATATATATATATATATTCTAATTTCTAATTAATTAAAATGTGAAGTGTTTATTTGTATTTTACACTCAAGTTTTCTTTAAGAGTTAGTTAATGAGTTAATTTATTGACTAAAAATAAATTTATAAAAAATTACTATAAAAAAATAAGTTAAAATTTTTTTTTGGGTATATTTTTAGCTTTTAAACGTGTAATGACTTTTTAACATAAGCAAATCTGGTTGACATTCATTTTATCGTGTTTGTTTTATAAAAAAAAGAATTAGCTCAAAAAAAAAAAAAAAAAAAAAGCCAACAACTATGTTTTTTAAATTAATCATCTATATTTTTTTTTTACCCAAATGCAATAATATAAAAAGATTGCGGTTATTTTTTTATTTTCATTGAATGATATACACGGAAGACCCTATAAAATTAACCAGCTTGTTTGGTTTGATTTTTTAGGATTCACTTTTTAAAAAAATCAAAATTTGTTATTTTTCGTATTTTTTTGTTTTCACTGAATTTTATTAATGTTCTAAGCAATTTATTTTTAATTTTTAGATACATCTAACATAAATACATTTAAAAAGTATAATATTTGTGAATTTTTTTTAAAAAAATTCACTAAATATCAAAAAATACAAAAGATATGAGCATTTAATATATATTTTTGTGTATTTATTGATCTTTTAAAATATATTTTTATAAATATTTTACTTTTTAGATATATCTAAGTAAGGTGCATCTACAAAAATTTAAAAATTACTTAAAATTTTAAAAATATTCAGTAAAAACAAAAATTTAATTTTTAAAAAATTGAATCCAGAAAATTGAAACTAAACACAATGAACGGTTTTGAATTACGAAATCCCTAGTGAACCTCAAGCCACTTACATTTTTTCAAGTTCAAATTTAAAATAAAGTGAAACCTACTTTTAAATAACTACAGCGGTAGAGAATTTTAATTTTAGAACTCTAAAAAGAGTTTTAGTAGTGTGACAAGAGAAAAGAAAAAAAAACGTAAATATATATATCATATCATATATGAGTTTCACTCCTTACCATATTACTAGAGCTTTATGTGGAGTTCTGAAACATTAAGGTGCCGTTTGGTAATGTTTACGTTTTCAGTTTTTGGTTTATATTTACAAAAATTTTAAAAACTTAAATAAAAACTTGTTTGGTAAATTTTTTATTTATAAATCAATGGCCTTTATAAATTTGGCCAAAAAATATAAATTCAAAAAATGTGTTTCCGTTTTGAGTTTTGAGTTTTTTTTTTATTACCCAACACTAGCCACCACCCGCCACCATTTTCCACCACCATCTTCCGCACCACCACCCACCTGCCACCACCACTCACCACACACCTGCCATCCACTCGCCGCCACCGCCGCCACCACCTGCCACCACCACTCACCACACACCTGCCACCCACTCGCCGCCACCACCACCACCCACCATCCGACCGCCACCACCACTCACCACCCACTTGCCACCACCATCCACCAACCACCCACCACCACCACCACCACCACTCATTCGCTACTACCTGCCACTGTCACCCACTCACCCACCCGCCATCACCACCCACCATCCGCCACCCACTTGCCACCACCACCACCACCCGCCATCCGCCATCCGCCACCCACCTGCCACCACCACCACCACCCACTCGCTACCACCTACCACTATCACCCACCCACCCACCATCACCACCCACCACATACCCGCTACCACTCATTACAACCGGCCATCTGCCACCCACCTGCCACCACCACCACCACTCACTCGCTACCACCCGCCACCGTCACTCGCCCACCCACCACCACCACCCGCCACTTACCCGCCACCACCCACCACCCGCCACCACCACCACCCGCCACTTACCCGCCACCACCCACCACCCACCTGCCACCACCACCCACTCGGTACCACCCACCACCCGCTACCGTCACCCACCCCATCCACCACCACCCGCTACCCACCACCCACCGTCACCACTTTCCACCACCGTCTTCCGCCGTCACTTGCCGCCTTTTGCCATTTCTCACTCTTTTTTATATTTTTAAAATTTTTTAAACATTTTGTCAATTACCAAACGCGTTTGTAGTTTATGTTTTTCTAAAAATAAATAAAAAACAAACAAAAACCAGTTTATAAAATTTTTATAAATATAAACTGAAAACGTAAACATTATCAAACAGGCCCTAACAGTTTCATAGGTGCAAGTTTTACTAGTCCAAGATTCTCCATTTTTTTTTTGAAAAAATAAAAACTAATTTGTTAAAAATAAATACTAGAAAGGTATTTTTAAATTCTTAAGAATTATTTTTACCCTAGAAAGCGAAAGTCCTATGAAAATTAGGAATATTTTTATTTTTAAAATATTTTTCACCAAATTATTTTTTTAAAATAAAAAAAAGGTAAATTACAAACACATGTTTCTTTAGAATATGGATTACTCCCTATAATTTTGAAAATTATATCCCATTTCTTTAAGTTTCTAATTGTATAACAAATTATCATTTTCATTAATAAATTATCCAATCAATTAAGTTTTTAATAATATTATAAATATATTTTAATTAATAATTCAGATAATTTTATTGTTATATATGAGAGTAGATAGAAATTTTTTTCCTACTAATTATGTTAAATAAAATTTTTTAATAATGAGATATTTGTAATTTTTAAAATCATAAGAGACAATTCATATTTTAACAAAATCTCAAAAGATATATTTATAATTTTTATATATATATATATATAAAAAGATTTTGAGGGATCGTTTGGGGTCAAGCCTAAAAAGCGAACTTTTAGTTTAAAAAATCAAAAAATCACTAAGTTATTTGTAATCAGTTAAAAAAGTCAAATATAATATCTTTTTCATTCACAAAAAATATACTTTTTCCAAACATATTAATAACTCTTTGAGCTTCTAAATTTTTTTTAAAAAAAAAGTCACCAAAAAATAAACCTCAGACGACCACTAAAACATAACAAAACAGAATAAATTAATTTTTACTTTTTTAAGACTCTTTATTTTATATTTCAAAATAATTATGTTTATCAAATTATATAAAAATTTTAAGGAAAATGTTTGGTAGCTCAAATTTTTGTGGCTCAAATGGTTCAAATCTGTCAAAACGACGTCGTTTTACACTCAAAATCTGTCAAAACGACGTCGTTTTGACAAATTTAAGCCATTTGAGCCACAAAATTTTGAGCTACCTAGCATTGTCGAAATTTTAAAGTGTACAAATCTTTAAATAAATTCAATAATTCTGGGTGATATGAGACATAAAAATTTAAGACACATGAGCGCCTATCATGTGATACAAGACTTTCTCCAATTCTCTTCTCTCTCTCTCTCTCTCTCTCTCTCTCCCTCCCACACACTCACACTCACACTCACACTCACATGGACCTGGGGATGCTGATCGGCTGTGAGTCGGTGGAAAGTTTTTCTAAGTTTTTTTAATAATTCAAACCGGTCATAATATTGATTTGTTGAATAGATTAATTCATGGAAAATTTACCCATAAGTTCTAGTTTTTGAAAAGTTGATTCATTTAGTCCTAAAAGTTTTCTTATGTTCCATTTAGTCCCATTTGCACATCAATCTAATGTTTGAAACATTAATCTGATGTTTGGAATCTAATGTTCGAAACATTAATCTGATATTCGAAACATTGTAATGGGACCTTTCAGTCTATAAGAAAACTTTTAAGACTAAACAGTGTATAAGTTATTAATTTGAGATTTATTGATGCATCCCCCATTATTCATATAAAAATTAAATTGATTGAAAATCTATAACTTTATAACAATAACACATTTGTTTTAAAAAAAATAAACGGTTAAAATTATCTTGATACTTGTAAAATAATTTGAATCTAATCATGAAGTTATAGATTTATGAGCAATTTAATTTTTATATGAATAATATATTTGACGAATCTTATAATAAGAACAGTTTAAATTATAAAAAAATAAAAAATAAAAAACCTCTACCAATTCACAGGCGATCGCTACTGTGACATAGCAGCGTCCTCACGTCCCACTCGCATTTAACACTGTGGATCCATTGAAGAGCATATCCCTAATTGAGAAAAAAAGGCAAAAAAAGTCAATAGCACATGGTTTGTTGTATCAGTAAAGTGAGTGGAGGCAATGGCCTTAAAGAATAGTTGATCGATGGACTTCTCATTTTCAAGTTAGTCATATAACTATCAACCCCTCTTTTATTTTATTTTTTGTTTTCTTGTTAACAAGTTGTTAAATTTCCTAATCTATTTGTTTTTTTTGTTTCACAATGCTATATTAGGCCTGTTTGGTAGTACTTAAAAACAGTCTAAATCAATTTTTAACTTAAATTAAGTTATTTTGATGTGTTTGATAAAACTTAAAAGGATAGATTATAACTTTCATTAAACTATTTTGAGCTTAAACCTATAAGTAGCCCCAGCGGTGCTTCTGATTTGAGCTTATGCGAGAAGCTAAAATGAGGGGCATAAAATGACTTAAATGCCCTTCCCAATTGATGCTAATTACAAGTGTGCCATGTATAAAAACCAGCAACACTCATTTTTTCTCTCTCACACAAACCGGGAGAGGCGATTTTCGACGAACAGGTCGATTTCAGGCAACCAAAGCTCTGTCTCTTCTCTTCTCTCTCTCTCTCTCTCTTTCTTTCTCCGGCGTTGCTCTCTCTCTTTCTCTCTCTCCAGTGTTCTTTGATTGCTTTCCATCGCGATTTGACCATCACGATGTGAACCATCGCGATCAATAGTGTGAACCCTAGCTCTCTCTCTCTCTCTCTCTTCGCGATCGATAGCGTGAACCCTAGCTCTCTCTCCCTCTTCATGATCCACACCGACAGTGATATAAGAAGGAGGAGGAAGAGGAGAAGAAGGGGCTGCCAGCGTGACAACTCTCTCTCTCTTTCTGTGGATTAGTCTGAAACCTTAGCTCTAGTTCATCGCCGCTGTTCCGCCGGAGCTAGGATTTTCAGTTTTTTTTTTTTTTTTTGTGTGGGGATGTTTTCATTGTTTTTTTAATTAAAACAATAATAATTAATGAATAAAAAAAATAATTGATGCTAATTAATTTATACTGAAAAAATGAAAAAAAAAATTATACTAATTGATAGTATTAATAAGTTTAGTATTAATTGATGCTAATTAAGCCATTAATTGACACTAACTAATTTATAATGAAAAAATGAAAAAAAAATTATACTAATTGGTACTATTAATAATTTTAGTATTAATGGATGCTAATTAAGCCATTAATTGAGACTAATTAATTTATAATGAAAAATGAAAAAAAATTATACTAATTGGTGCTATTAATAATTGTAGTATTAATTGATGTTAATTACGCCATGAATTGAGACTAATTAATTTATAATGAAAAAATGAAAAAAAAATCATACTAATTGATAATATTAATAATTTTAGTATTAATTGAGACTAATTAATTTATAATGAAAAAATGAAAAAAATTATACTAATTGGTATTATTTAATAATTTTAGTATTAATTGATGCTAATTAAGCTATTAATTGACACTAATTAATTTATAATGAAAAAATAAAAAAAAAATTACACTAAGTGATACTATTAATAAAATGATAATTTTTTGTAATACTAATTATATTAACTTTTATTAATGAAATAATTTTTTAAAATTAAATCTGAAAAAAATGAAAAAATAATAATTTTTATATTATATAAGGGCAAAAAGGTTAATTACATATAAAAAGTTATTTTATAGCTTATTGTGGGGATATATTTTCTGAATACCAACACGTGGCATGGTGACGCCGACGTGTCAGCCAAGGTGCCACGTGCCTTGGTAGTCTATGCCGAGGTAATCACAGAGAAGCCGAGGTCATTTCCGAAGATATCGGAATCCGAGATAAAGGGCAAGAGTCCTAAGGGAAAGAGGGGACTTAACCAAGATAAGGATAAAGCTCTTAGGGAGTTTATCTTTATCTCTTGAAGAGTCCAGAGTAAACAGTAAATTGGAATTCATAGAAGTCGTACTTCTAGTAGGACTTGGATTGAGTATATTATAAAAGAGAGGCACCCCCGTGGGTCTAAGGTATGTAACTTATACTTTAAGTATTCAATTTAGTACTTGATTATCTTTGAGAAATATACTGACTTGATCGTCGGAGTGCCCCCGGGTGGAAGAACCACCGCCGGAGCTTTTTTCTTTCTGTTTCAGGTTGCTTAAGCCATCTATTCTGCTTGTGCTCTCCAGCTGATCACTAAACGGGCAGTGTGGTCAGATTTTCACCCACACACTTATTAAACAAACACTATTCAGCTGCTTAAATCCATAATCACACAGCTGCACCAAACAACTTATATTCGTAGTTATATGTCATAATCTGTTAAATTATAATCTACAATCCCTTTTTCACAGCCCTACCAGACGGGGCCATTCTTTGGGTTATACTAACCCTCCAAAGAACATGCTCCATATCTTTAAATTTTAAACCTTTGCTGCTAAATCATTCATGACAAAAAAAAAAAAAATTTATTTGACAACCGTAGTTATAAAATTTTATCATATTTATCTT
Organism: Camellia sinensis; assembly: GCF_055761805.1. Taxonomy (NCBI): domain Eukaryota; kingdom Viridiplantae; phylum Streptophyta; class Magnoliopsida; order Ericales; family Theaceae; genus Camellia; species Camellia sinensis. The sequence continues at coordinate 236,373,695 of NC_138961.1, read as the reverse complement.
AAAAAAAGAGAGGTGAAGTATAATTTTGAAAATAAATAATTTATTTTTTTAAAACAAATATGACAATTATATAATTATAATTATCAAATCAATCTAATTTTTTTTTATAGATAATACATATTTAAGGGTTTAAAAATTAAACGAAGCAATTCATTGGTGCGGCACCATGAGGGTCCCACAGGCCAGAGGATACAGTTTAATCAATTAGGGATAATCCAAACCCTTAGAAGCAAAAAAAACTCATAATACTCTTTTGAATCTTTTCAAAGTTTGGAGTTTCATACTCTTCCAGCTATTCAAGAGGCAATCCTCATAAATAAATTAAAAAAACACAATTCAAGAGGCAAAAATATAGAAGAGACCAATCTGAAGGTCAGGCCTAATGAATGCAGAGTTGATTATCACTAGCTGCTGCATTAAAGGATTTACGGAAAGCTTGTCAGGCATTTATGAACTGATGCACTTCAATGAACCATTAATAAGTATTGAGTTATTCTAGGGATCTCAAATAAATTATTAAATAAATTATCAAACTTTTTATATGGGTGTGTATGATAGATTTAATAATTTATTTGAGGTCTATAGCATTTTCTATATGTATTTTCAGCAAATAAATAGGATTGGAGAGAGCCTTGTGCAAGAAAGCAGAGTTAGAAATTGCAGGATTTTCAGCACAGTTTGACAGGCAGGACCTGGGATGCCCCTCGAGTCAATGCCACAGCACAGCTTCTTAACTCTGCATCATGAAAGAAAAATGATTGATCCGTGTTAGCCTCCGTTTGGGAATTACGTTCACTTTTTGATTTTTTAATTTTTTAAATTTATTTTAATTTGGATTAAAAATTTTAATTTGAAATTTTTTTTTGACTTTTTAATTTTTTTTTGTGAGAGAAGAGTGTAATGATTATAGGTTAGATGTGATGTTTTGTTTATTGTAACTAAAATAACCTATTTTGTCTTTTGTGACTAAAATACTCCCAAACCTCCCTACCAAACGGAGCCTAATTGGACGAAAGTGATGAATTGCCAATTGAGACGGAATCAGGATTTTATTATTAGAGGGTCAAAAGAAAAATATTTTTTTTACCATATACACAAATCACACATGTATATATATATATGATATATAAATTATATATACATAAAAAATAAAAATAAAAATACCATAGAACAATTTCTAATAGGATGAGTTTTTTTTTTTTTTTTTTTTACGTAAAACATGACATATATATTTTTTATACTAGAGAGTCATGTTATATATGAAATGATATATATATATATATATATATATTTTTAAAGTTCTATAAGAAACAATAATATTCACAAAAACAAGGAGGTCGTACCCTCATAATCTTCACCTAGTTCCGTTCCTGCACACATAAATTTCAATGTGGGAGGTAATTGAGACATTCATTGTATTGTATAAAATTGAGCCTCACCTTCCCCCTCCCCTTGGGTTAGAACATTCATTGTTTTGTATATAATATAAAATTCCTCAAAAATGTGGGAGGCAATTTTGCAGACCACACCGTTCGGCCAGACAGTCATCGGGTCAAGCATGGTGTTCAGATAAGCAAAGTCTGGACAAAGGGTGGAGCAGGTCAGAGATAAGTCTACAATTAATGGGATAATGCTTATTACTCACGGAAAAATTGCTGGACAACGGACACAATCTCACCAAGGGCAGAGCAACGTAGGTAAGTACCTGCACAATACTCTTAACGGTAATGTTTGAAGGTATAAAGGAATCATTGGACCTTAAGAAGAAGGTATGCACTCACAAGGGCTAGAACTTGCACTATATTGAGAGTTCAACTTGTGATAATGGGTTAAACATTGGAGTGAAGGTCATAAGAGAGTACCGGCAAGGATTGGCATGTTTGTAGTTGCAGGTCATAAGAGAGTTCACCGGTATTTAGTTCAACTACCCCCCCCCCCCCCCCCCCCAAAAAAAAAAAACTTCACAGAACTTCCAGTACACTCAGCAAGATGATATCACCAAGGGAAAAATGTACAAATCAATACAATTCCACACGTAATGCAATGCCTATGTTAGAGTTGGCAGCAAGGATCTATTTGCACTCCCTCATATAGAGACTATTGATATATTTTTTTGAAATTGAAACCACTGAATTGTTAGTAAACATTGCAACATAGAACATTTTCCATTACTGCAACTCATTTGAATGGATTATGATACCTAAATGCAACTATACCACCTTTGTGACCTCCATGCTGCACCAAATATTCAAATGATGATTATGCTCTCCAAATGATTTCCTGCACATCCACAGATAATATGTCATATGCCAAATAAAAACTTTCCATTAAAATTAAATCACTTAGAGCCTCATTGGACTGACCTCACAGCCTCTTATAATTAATTAATATGTATTTTAACTTACATCTGCAATGGTGGAAGATGCTGATGCCGCTTCACCATTGATTTAATCTACCTTGATTGCATTCACAATTGAAATCCATACACTGGCCTCCCCTTATGCAGTTACTGGACATGGTAGAGCAAAGAGCATTAAGGCATGATCCAAGCACCACTTCCCAAGCATTACTACATGCAATTAACACAATTAACTACTCTTCTAGTTGGTGAAAGATGTTAGGTATGGTAGGAACTTTTCACTTCTCAAGGATATTCCATTTCGTTTTCTTTGTTTCTAAGTAATATTCAGGGGTACTCAAGTTGAAGCTGACTCAATCATGTTTTAGCACCAGAGCAACTAAACCAACCTCACATATTTCTGGCCTCAATCAAACTGTGAGCTGGTGTTTTCCTTAATCCGATTTCATTCACCATACGTCTTGTTTTCTCTGCATCTTTCCATCTTCCCACAGCAGCATAAATTTTAGCCATTAACACATAATTTCCAGTGTTCTCTGGCTCTATCTTAAAAAGCCACTTTGCAGCCAGCTCTCCCAGTTCAACATGCTCATGTATAACACAAGCACCAAGCAATGCACCCCAGACAGCATTATTTGGTTTGAATGGCATTGTTTTAATTAGTTCATATGCTTCCTCCAGCCAACCTGCACGGCCAAGAAGATCAACAATACAAGTGTAGTGATTGGAGCGAGGTGTCATTTGGTGAACTTCAAGCATGAATTTGAACAAACCTAAACCCTCATCCACCAAACCACCATGGCTGCAAGCATGCAAAACAGAAGTAAAAGTGACTTCATTTGGCTCCACCCCCAATTGAACCATTTGATTGAAAAGAGAAACAGCAACCTCACCATTCCCATGCATTGCGTAACCGGCAATTATTGCACCCCAACAAATAATGTCTTTGGCCTTCATGGAAATCCCATTAAAGATCTTGTGAGCAAACTCCAAACTTCCACATTTAGAGTATACATCAATCAAACCACTTGCAACTTCTACTTTTAAAATAAACCCGGATCTTATTAGGTAACCATGTATGTTCATTGCTTGCTGCAAATCTGCTAGCATGGCATAACCAGGAAGGAGGCTAATCAAGGTTGCAGCATTAGGGTCCACTGCTTCCAATAGCATTTCCTTGAAAAGTTCAATTGCTTCTCTTGCCAGCGAATTGTGAATCAAACCAGAGAGAATTGCATTCCATGGGACTGTTCTTTTTCTTGAAGTCTTTGTAAACACTTTGAAGCTGACTCTAATGCCATTGCATTTTGCATACATGTCAATCAAGGAAGTTTCCACAGAAACATCGGATTCGAGTTTTTGTCTCAAAGCCCACCCATGCAAGCACCTGCCGTGATTCAAAAAATTCAAATTGGTACATGCCGAAAGAAGAGAAGCCACAGTTACTGAATTGGGCCTTACACCTTCTAATTGCATCAGTGGGCAAAGCATCAAAGCTCTTCTTGCATCACCATTCAAAATGTAGCCATTGATCATGGTAGTCCATGTCACCACATCCCTCCCGCCCATCTTATCAAAAACTAATTGTGCTTCAATCATACTACCACACTTCACATACATGTCCACCAATGCATTCCTCACTGCTATATTGCTTCCTAAACCATTTTCTTCCACCAATTCATGAACTAATCTTCCACACTTTAAGTCCTTCAGAAACCCACAAGCAGGCAACACCGAAACCACGGTGACATTGTCTGGCTCCACCCCTATATCCACCATTTCATTGAAAATCATCAAAGCTTGTTCAGCACACCCATTCTGATAATACCCACTTATCATAGTGTTCCAAGACACCACGCTTCTCTCCCGCATACTATCAAAAACCATCCTGGCCATCTCCTTCTCACAGCAATCCATGTACATTGCCAACAAAGAATTCCCCAAAAACGTATGCAAATAAACACCGCTCTTCACCGTCAAACCATGAACCGAAAAGCCCAATTCAAGCAATGAAAGATCGCCACATGCCTTAATAACAAAAGGGTACGTGAATTTATCAGGCCGATGATAACCCAATGCAAGAATTTCAACAAAGAATTGGAGCGCCTCGCGGGATAAGCCGTTCTGTGTGAATGCTTTGACCATGATGTTATATAAAAGTAAGGTTGGTTGAGGCAATTCGTCGAACAGTTTGCGGGCATGAGAAAGATGGCCGCAAGCGGCGTATGCTCTGGTGAGGTGAGAGAGGAGGTGGGAGGAGAGGACGCCGGAGGTGATGATGTGGGCATGGAGTAGCTTGGTGGTGGCGAGGGACTTGGTGGCGGCGAAGTGGTGGAGGAGTGAGTCGAATTGGGCCACGGTGGTGCAGAGGAGAAGGTGTTTGGTTTTGGAAACAGCCTGTGATGTGCCGTTCATTAATTCGGATAAAAGTCTGTCTGTGGCTTTGAGTATGATTTATTGGTTTCGGTCCTGACGATCTTTTAAGGGCCTCCTGATGAAAACTGAGTAAGAGCACTAATTAGTGCTGCCACTGTCACTAATGAAGTTGTAGTGGGTTTTATCATGAATAATTTGATATTTTAATTTTGATGTTGTATTTTTTTTATTTTTTTACTGAATGTCATGTCATTAATGATATTTTAAATTTCTAAAATTAGTAGTCTCTATCATTGTTGGCCTCCTAATACTTTTATATAAAATTTTTATGACAATCGCAACAAAATTTTATGAAAAATAAAACAAAAAAGAATTAATTTAATTTTTTTTCTTCTCAATATTCACATAGACTCTAAAAAGTGAATGGTTTTGAATTAAAGGTGTATGCGGTGCGGTTCAGGTGGTTTAAGAGTAAAATTATAAATTAAATGACGGATTAGCGAATTGACAAATTGTTGTTTGAGCCATTTTGGACAGATTGGTGGATTAAAGAATATTCTAATCGATTATCAAGCATTTAAATAATATATAACACTAATTTATATAGTATTTTTATATATATAACTCAAACAAATTTTATATAATATTTTTCATTTATATAACTATTAATTTGTAATAAATTTCATATCTTAAATATCTCTTACACTCATTTTTACTTTGATATTTCATTATAGGTTAAATATATATATATATATATATATATATTAACTATAGTAGAACGGAGCGATTTCAAAATCGGATTATAAATTTTAAAGTTTAAACCAGGGTGTGCATCGATGTAGATCGTTGCGATTTTAACAGATTGTGCGGTGTTTTATGCGGCCCTAGTTTGAATTATTAAAATATGAGTCTTAATAGATTTTATAGGGTCGAATAACGCCTCTTCAATCTAGATTAGTACCGGACAAAAGTATCTCCCCTTAGTAGAGAGACTTGGGGTTGATTATTGTACACCCTACACATCAGACATTGTTATGTAGCTTTTAGGCCTATTTCGAGTGTTATTTTGATAATTTGAATATTTCACTTTTTAAAATACATCAGGTATAATATATTTACCAAAAATCAAATTGATCGAATATTCGTAGCTTTTTCATCAAATTACATTTGTATTCAGTTTTATTTTTAAAATCACATTTCTTCATTTTTTTTCAATAAAAAATAATAAATCAAAATAACTTCTTATTTTCATATAATTTATATTTATTTAAAGCAAAAACAAATTTAAAAAAAATAAAAAATATATATATTTATTTATTTATTTTTAAATAATAATAATAATAATAATAAACATAAAACAGTTTAACAATAACTTCAATAATAAAACTTACAATTGTTTACTGGAATGAAGCCAGCAGTTCTTCAAAATACATAATTTGTAAACTGAAAACAATGTTATAAAATTACAGAGAAAGCTATTTTCTTGAGGAAGGAATACTCACAATTTTTCTAACTCTGCCTTATTCTTGACTGAAGAGGCCCTTTTATAATCAAAAGAGACCACCGTTAGCCTTGTGAGTGAATACTGTGAGCCTTGTGAGTAAATAGTCTTGACTTGAAAGGAGCATCAGAAGCACATGGGAGTTGTCTGTTGTTTTCGGTAAATGACTAAAGCTTTTACTATGCTGAATTTGTCGGTGGAATGAACCATGATGAATGATGAATAGTAATGTTGACTTTTTGATGAATAATGAACAATAAAGTTGACTTTTTTACTATTCATTGCTTGGAGGCATGTGACTGAGGGAATCAATATAGATATATATATCAGCAGCTTTTCTCAAAAGACGAGTATTGATTGAAGCTGATAATTATAGCTATATAAAATCCAATGACTAAATTAAGCATATGGGTCTTGAGCATCTTGGAACTCGGGTCCATATGGATTTTGAGTAGTTGATCCTTCAGAAGAGTTTGAACTGTCTGAACCGTCTTCTGAACTGCTATTATTCGAGTCTGACTTGGCTTAGGCCATGAGGAGACGAGCCATTTGGAAGAGCTCATCTTTGGATGACTTGGACTTGGGCTTAACCTTTGATTTAGACTTATCCTTTGACGTGGGCTGGTCAGTACTGGGCTTTGCTGACTTAGATTTAATCTTTGATTTAGATGACTTGGGCTTGGAAGAACTGGGTGATGGGCTTCCAAGATTGACTGGAGGAAATTGGCTTCCTTGTGTTAATGGAGCAGTTGGGTTCTACTGAGCTTTAATCATGGCAGGTGTAGGGACATGAATGTTGATTGGAAATTCAGTTTGAACAATTTCAACAATTCGTGGAATCTTGAAATTATCCCACCATTTAACCATGTGTTGCCGGTAAATAACATCATCAGAAATACCATATTGCTATTTGAATATCCAAGAGATTTTGTATTTGGATATAAAAATAAGTAATGGAGGGAATTTCCTTTGCTGAGGAGTGAATGAGAAAACAGTGGAAAAATAGTTGACTTGATCCATAATGACCGATGGGAAGATTGCTGAAATGGCGCCATACTAAGTCCACCATCGCAGAAACCAGGTAGGTAATTCGGATTTGAACTTTTGATCAAATTGAAGAAACCAAGAGTGACTGTGTTGACTCATTTTGATACAAGAGGACTTTGAACCAAGCATCAATGTAATCATAGTAATTGTATTGAATTGAATGACCAGGCAGATCTCGTAGCTGATAAGGAAAACCCCAATCAACCAGAGAAACAAAGTTGTGAATATAAAGTGAATGGTACACAATTTTACTTGTGTAAGTGCGATCATAAATGGGTTTAATCACAATTGACTGATGGTTGAACATGATGTCTTTGTAGAAAGTAATTGTTTTTTCTGGATGAAAATGAATAAAATGCCATCCAGGAAGAAAATAAGATTTAACCAGATCGTGAACAGTATGACTCTTTGGGTAACTAGGTTTTTTGAAAAAGATATTAGTAGTGGTGGATTTAACATAATCAGATCGAGCTAATTTAATAGGATTATGAGGGTATGGAGTAACTGCTTGACTAGATGAAACAAAAGGATCAGTAGCCAAAACAGATGTATAACTAGGTTTAGGAATGTTACCAAGAATTTGGTAACGGTTAACCAATTCAGCAGGATGGTATTTCGTTACTAACTCCATGGGAGGCGGAACAAAAGGTTGACTAGAAGGGACCAAGGCTTTGGAAGGAGGCCGTAGATGAGACATCTGTGAAATAGAGGAGATAAATTAGCATCCACTGAGGATATCTAATTAATCAGTATGTTCATGTAAACAGTTAATATAATGAGAAAGTTGTTGTTTCTGAGCTTTAATCCGATGAAATTGTATGTACTGGGCTCTTTTAGTAGATAAATGGGTTGATTTGAGAAAGGCAAGGCGACGAGCAGTATGTTTGACTAAGGTTTTATAGTGTTTAATCTGGTGTTTACGGTAAGGAATAGAGGGAATGCGCATGATGTAATTCACTATCCACCCTGTAAAAATTCTCGGGTAAGAAAATCAGGAATAGAATTTTGACAACCAGGTATGTATTCAATTTCAAAATAAAAAATACTTAAAATAGATTGCCAACGAACAAAAATTTGCTTACTAGCAAGATTTTTAACATTTTTTTCTAAAACATATTTAGCAGATTTGCAATCAACACGAATTTTTTTTTTGATTTAAAATATCATCTTGAAATTTACTAATACATAAACAGTAGATAAAATTTCTTATTTAATAGTACTATAATTATTTTGTGCTTTATTCCAGACACCAGAATGATAACGAACAATTTGTTCAGATGACTGAAGAGTAATTTTTTGGAGAAAGATGCCACCATAACCAATATCAGAGGCATCAGTTTGAATAATTTTGAATGAATTTTCAGTAGGAATACCAAGACAAGGAAGAGTCTTGACGTATTGTTTAACCTGTCTAACAACAGTAGTATGAGTAGAAGACCAAAGAGGAGGATTGTCTTTTAACCGATCAAACAAAGGTTGACAAGTTTTTCTAAGGTCTTTGTAAAATTCAGCAATATAATTCAGTGATCCTAAAAAACGTTGTAGTTGAGTTTTATCTAAGATTTCATCAGGAAATTTAGACGCAAATTCAATGGAACGACTAATAGGTAAAATAGTATTCTAGTGAATATCATAACCTAAAAATCTAACTTTGGTTTGAAACAATATAATCTTAGGAGTAGAAATGACTAGACCATAACTCTTAATGGTATAAAATAATGCAGTAAGATGTTTCCAGTGTTCACTAATTGATTTTGAAAAAATAAGAATATCATCTATATAAACTATGGAAAAATGACTAAATAGATTGAAAATATCATTCATTATATTTTGAAATTCACTATGAGCATTTTTTAACCCAAATGGCATGACATTCCATTCATAGTGACCGAAAGAAGTAGTAAAAGCAGTTTTATATCTATCTTTAGGATGAATTTGTATTTGCCAAAAATCACTTTTTAAATCAAATTTACTAAAAATAATAACTTGACTAAGTCGTTTAGTCAAATCTTTTTCTATTGAGAATAGGATATCGAATCCATTCTAAAACTTTATTTTATGGTTTATAATTGATAACTAAGTAAGGGACACCTCGTTCTAATTCAACATTTTTATTTACATAAAAAGCAGGACATGACCAAAGTGATTTACTTGGACTAATTATTCGATTTTTTAATAGTTCATTGATTTCTTTTTTACATATTTCAAGTAATTCATGATTCATTTGAATAGGTCTAGATTTAGTAGGAATTTGATTTTCATGAAAATTCTTAATATATGGTAATGTGACTATGAGAGGGTAATTTTTGGGAAAAACTGGGCCGAGCTGCGAGTTGGGCTTTAAGGCCCAGAAAAGCGAAGGACTAAGTAAAAAAGGCCGTAATGGTTACTCCGGCCTAGGAGAGACAGAGTTACTCCGGCCCAAAGGAGGTGGAATTACTTCGGCTTACGAAGTAATAGAGTTACTTCGGCTAGAGGATTGTAAAGTACTTCGGTTGGGGGAGCAACTTGGAGTTAGACCGGTCTTAGAGGCATACCGGTTTGAGAGTTATGCCGGTCGAGTCAGTGGTTCGGTCCGAACATACCACGGTTCAGGTATGAGAGAACCGAGATATGATAGCATGAAGAAGAACCGAACAACTGTTAGTACGGCCTACTTGGTGGCTCGGCATAGCCATTTTTACTTCGGTCAAATAGAAGTTCGGCCATAAAGAGAACCATCCCACTTGGTTTAAGCAGTGGGGGAGGGTGTGAAAGGATAAGCATTATCCTTAGGAGAATGAATCCTAGGATGACTCCGCATGGAGAAATACAAGTCCTACTAGGATTGTGCCACGGGAAACTTATAAAAGCTCACAAGCATCACCTTGGAGGAGGTAATTGAACACAATCTTTCTGAGAACTTAGAGCTTTGTCTATTTGTCAAGTTTTCTGACTTAGGCATCGGAGAGGTTTCCGGCACACACCCGCCGGCTAGCTCACGTTTGTGTTTTCAGGTGACAAAGCGACGTCGTACGGAGGAGCGTGGACTTGGTCAACAGGATTATACGAGGAGAATTATTTCCTCCCCGTACAATTGGCGCCGTCTGTGGGAAGAACAGACAAGAACAGAAACCTCTTGACTAAGCTTCTCCTTTTCTCATTCAATGGCACACATTGAAGACTTGCCGCAGTCCGCCGTCGACGGACTAACTCCAGAAGGGGGCGCAAGGCGTGAAGGATTACCTGCTGTCCCTCCCATGGCGGACTTGGAGCCCCAACAACATAATTCCAGGAGGAGTGGCAGGGGAAGGCGGAATGGCAGCCCTCGTCACTCTCAAAGTCCCGACAGGCAAAGGAGGAGGATTGATCCTCAAGCCCTGGAAGATCGCGTAAAGGAACAGGATGAACTAATTCGAAGGATGGCGGCGGACATGGAGGCTTTAAAACGCCAGATGAAGACTAAAGATGTGGCGACAGGAGAGGGGCGCAAGCATAAGACGCCCCCTCGCCACTCAGAGAATCATAGTAGGCATACTACGCCCTCCCAAGGAGAGAGTAGAAGCCTCAGGACAGGCGACACTCACTCCTTATCTTCAAGAACTCGTCACTCCAGGTCTGAGAGGACGAGATCCGAAAGATCATACACTGAAGGAAACACGTATTGGCCTTCACATTCACACCAAACCAGATCCAGACAAACCGAGCTACCCAGATCATCCGACTTACGAACTGTGCTAGAAGAAAAAGCACGATGCAAGGAGGATGCCAGGGCAAGAGATCCACACCGAGTTTCGACCTTACAACGGTTGGCTCCTCGGACGCATGGAAGCGTCGAGGTTGGAATGCCAATACCGCGACCGGCCTACGAACCAGCGGACAAGGCATTAGCAAGACTACAGACTTCGCCGTTTGTCCCAGCAATCGAAAACGCACCCCTACCATCAGGCTTCCTTCAGCCGAAATTCAATACATATGAAGGGAAGACGGACCCGTATTCACACTTGAGCCACTTTCGCCAAGTCATGGATGTGTACAGGCGAAATGAGGCCCTAATGTGCATACTCTTCCCATCAAGTCTGGGCGACCTAGGCTTGACTTGGTTTGAAAAACTCCCAGAGGGCAGCATAGCCTCCTGGGCCTAATTGGCAGAAGCGTTCGTAACAAGGTTTCGGACAAATACTAAAACACCGGTGGAGATAGACCAGTTACTCTCCATCGACATGGGTGAAAAAGAGACCCTCAGATCTTACAACAGTCGCTACTGGGAGACATTCAACCAGATTGGAGACTGCCCCACCAATCTAGCCATTGCGCAGTATAAAAGAGGCCTACCAGTAGGGAATCGACTAAGAGACTCGATCACCATGACACCACCTCTCACCATGGAGGCCCTGATGGAAAGAGTGCATCAGCACATCAGGGTAGAAGAGGATGGCGCGCGTGCTAAAGCAAAAACAAGTACGACCGCGGCACCAGAAAAGAAAACCCCTGCCAAGGTCAACACGGTTGACCGAAATAACAAGAACGGACGTGGCAGACGAGATAACGGAGAAGACCCAGACAAAAGATGGTTGAGAATCCGCACTGCCATAACGACGGTGTTCAAAAAACCAATATATCGGATTCTGAGCGAAATAAAAGACGAGCCATTTGTGAAGTGGCCAGCCAAGCTAGGGGAAGCTCAGAAGAATTACGACGACAGATCACGTTGCACCTTCCACAAAGAAAAGGGGCACCGAACTGAGAATTGCATGCCACTGAGACAGCACTTGGAAGAATTGGTGGCAGCAGGCCACTTGGACGAATACATTGAAGGAGGAGCACAACCGGCCCCCCAAGATCATAATGACCAACCCAACAGAATGCCAAACGATGCGCCACCACAAGGCATTATCAATGTAATTCATGGAGTTTTTGAACCTGAGCGCGTATGCGAGCTTAGAGGTTCGATCAAGAAGGCTGAGCACTTTAGGGAAGTATTAAGTGCCCAACCCGCCATCAAGAAGGGGAGGACAGAGGCAACAAACGTCATGTCCTTTTTGGATAAGGACTTGGAACGAATTTACTGCCCCCATAATGATGCCCTGGTTGTCACTCTCCGAGTCAAGGATTTTGACGTCAAGCGGATTCTGATTGACCAGGGTAGTTCATGTGAGATCATGTATTACGACACATTCAAACAACTAAAGCTGCAAGACAAAGACTTGGCACCTGCAGTTTCTCCCCTGATTGGATTCAACTCCATGCCCGAGTGGCCTGTCGGCAAAATAATCCTTCCAGTCAGAGCAGGAAGTGTATCAAAACAGGTGGAGTTCTGGGTATTGAAGGTCCCCTCCACCTACAACATCATCCTGGGCAGAACATGGCTGCATGCCATGCGTTCGGTAGCGTCATCATACCATCAGGTAATGCGGTTCCCCAATGACGCCGGTATAATCGAAGAAGTCTATGGCGATCAGATCATGTCAAAACAATGCTTCGCCACAGCGAATGGAAGCCGAGCTGCCAAAGGATATGTTCATTCGGTGGAAGAACCAGAAAGTAATGAACTATTCGCGGACGTCGGCAAAGAAGCTGATCAGAAAGCGGTGAAGGATTTGGTGGAGGTAAAGATAGATGAGAAGAACCCGGATAAGTTCTTCTTGCTTGGCTCATCGTTATCCAGCGCTGAGAGGTCAGAGGTCTTGGAATTTTTGACTTCTAACATCGAAGTGTTTGCCTGGACGCCCTACGATATGCCAGGTATTGATCCAAACTTTATCAGTCACCAACTCAATGTCCACCCATCCGCCAGACCAGTCATTCAACGCACACGCAGATCGGCACTCCACCACGCCGAAATAGTGGCAGAAGAGGTAGGCAACCTGCTGAACGCAGGAGCAATAAGAGAGGTGCACTACCCAAGATGGATCTCCAACACAGTGGTAGTGCCAAAAAAGAATGGTAAATGGCGTGTCTGCGTCGACTACAAAACGGTCAACAAGGCGTGCCCAAAGGATAGCTTTCCTCTACCAAGGATTGATCAACTGGTAGACTTAACGGCAGGACATAACCGACTTAGCTTTCTGGATGCGTACAGAGGCTACCACCAGATCGCCATGCATGAACCAGACCAAGAGGTCACATCCTTCACAACACCAAGGGGGTTATATTGCTACAAGGTCATGCCCTTCGGCCTAAAGAACGCAGGGGCGACGTTCCAAAGGATGGTGACCAAGATGTTTGAACCATTGTTAGGCAGAACAATGGAGGCTTACATCGACGACATGGTGGTCAAAAGCAATGATGAAAATGACCATCTTAAAGATCTAGGCGAGATGTTCCAGATCCTGAAGAAACACAAGCTGCGTCTCAATGCGTCCAAATGCGCATTCGGAGTTGGATCTGGCAAATTCTTGGGCTTCCTGGTGACCAACCGAGGTATAGAAGCTGACCCCTCTCAGATCAAAGCAATCCAGGAGTTGGAGAGACCAAACTCAGTCAAAGAAGTGCAACATCTCACTGGTATGGCGGCTGCACTCAACCGGTTCATAAGCAGGTCGTCAGACAGACTACGACCATTCTTCCAAGCTTTAAAAACCAAGTTTGAGTGGGATGAAGAATGCGACCGAGCTCTGGAAAGCTTGAAGGAGTACATGTCTTCCCCACCACTACTTGTTACACCAGTACCTGGTGAAGAACTCTTTTTGTACCTGGCAGTCTCTCAGCATGCAGTCAGCGCAGTGTTGGTTCGTGCAGAGGGAATACAACACCTGCCCATCTTTTATGTCAGCAAGACATTGTTGGGAGCCGAAACAAGGTACTTGCCCTTAGAGAAACTAGCATTAGCGTTAATGATGGCATCCAGAAAATTGGCACATTATTTTCACGCCCACACCATAGTCGTCCTCACAGCCTTTCCACTAAAAGCTCTGTTTGAAAGGGCGAACTTTAGTGGGCGAATTCTGAAGTGGGCAGTAGAATTGGGACAATTCGACGTCAAATTTCAACCCAAAACCGCAATAAAAGCCCAATCCTTGGCAGACTTCGTCGCAGAATTCACTCCTGGAAGTCATCATATCTGCCCAGTCGACCTAACTGACACAACCGAACTAGGGACGGAAGTTGACGCCGGAATAGCGCAACCCCTAGTGGAAGGTAGTCCATCAACCGAACTAGGGACGGAAGTTGACGCCGGAATAGCGCAACCCCTAGTAGAAGATAGTCAATCAAGCACCAAGGCAGACCATGCTAAGGATAGCAAGGAAGAAACAAACCAAGGCTCACCAGCAGTTCAAACAGAGGACGAAGGACAGATAGCCAACATGGACCTTGAAGAGAACACCATTCTAGACCTCACGGCATCATCTGATCCTTCCACTTGCTGGAAATTATTCGTTGGAGAGATGTGGAAGCTCTTTGTGGATGGAGCATCCAACCGACATGGCGCAGGGCTTGGCATAGTCCTCATCTCTCCAGACGGTCTGGTTATAGAGCAAGCAATCAACCTTGGCTTCCCAGCATCCAACAATGAAGCAGAGTATGAGGCGCTTATCGCAGGACTCAAGTCAGCACACTTCATGAAAGCAGCCGAACTAATGGTATACAGTGACTCTCTGCTGGTGGTAAACCAAATTTCTGGCGAATACGAAGCAAAGGACGACGGAATGGCCAAGTACCAAGAGTTAGTCAGAACAGAGATCAAGAAGTTTGATGTAGTAAGGATAGAACAAATTGGCAGGGAGGAAAACAGCCGAGCGGACGAGCTAGCAGGCCTGGCCTCAATGGCAGATACATCAATCCCTCATCCATTACTCATCGACTTCTTACCAAGACCAAGCATAGAAGATCCCGAAGCAGAAGACGTATATTGCACTGAATTAGGCCCTTCATGGATGGATCCCATCATCCTGTTCCTAAAAAACGGCATCCTACCAGAAGAGAAAAAAGAAGCCAACAAAATAAGGGCAAAGTCGCAACGATTTTGGCTATCTCCATCTTTGGCATTGTACAAGAAGTCATTCTCTGGGCCTTACCTCAAGTGCGTTCATCCCAGCAAGGTAGAAGCATTCCTGTTCGAAATACACGAAGGGGTATGTGGAAGTCATCAAGGGGGAAGGTCGCTCGCTTACAGGGCTATTTCGCAAGGATATTGGTGGCCATATATGCAAGCAGACTCGGAGAAATATGTGAAGAAGTGTGAAAAATGCCAGAAATTCGCGCACCAAATACATCAACCAGCAAGAGAACTCCTACCCTTAACTAGCCCATGGCCTTTCGCAATGTGGGGCTTGGACATAGTAGGACCACTTCCAACAGCACCTGGGGGCAGAAAATTCTTTCTCGCAGCAACAGACTACTTCACAAAGTGGGTGGAAGCAGAAGCATTGGCGTCAATCAAAGAAAAAGATGTGAAGAAGTTTGTTTGGCAGAATATTATCACTCGGTTTGGCATTCCAAAAGCCCTGATCTCAGACAATGGCACTCAGTTCGACGGCAGAATCTTCAGAAGCTTTTGTGAAGAATACAAGATAGAGTTCTACAACTCCACACCGGCATATCCTCAAGCAAATGGGCAAGCTGAAGCTTCAAATAAAGTCGTCTTGGATGGACTAAAGAAAAGGCTAGAAAAAGCAAAAGGCAAGTGGGCAGATGAACTCCCTCATGTTTTATGGGCCTACCGCACCACACCTCGGCGATCAACAGGAGAAACACCATTCTCCTTAGCTTATGGAATGGAAGCAGTGATCCCACTAGAAGTTGGCCTCCCCACAATTCGAAGCGAAAATTTTGATCCAGACTTAAATGGAGAAGCCATAGCCTTAGAACTCAACCTTGCAGAAGAAAGAAGAGAAAGAGCGCTAGTCCACATCGCCTCATACCAACGAGAGTTAATCAGAAAATACAGCAAAAAGGTTCATCCAAGACAATTCAAGATTGGGGATTGGGTACTACGCAAAGTAATGGGAAACACCTTAATCCCAGGAGACTGCAAGTTAGGCCCAAATTGGGAAGGTCCTTATAAGGTGGTTGGATTAGCAGGCAAAGGGGCATACCACCTAAAAGACAAGGATGGCAAGGCAATCCCTAGGCCATGGAATACGGCCAATCTCAAGTTATTTTACTTTTAGCTTTTCTTTTTCAAACATATGTAATTTTTTCTTCCTTCAATAAAATGAGCAATTCTTTTTAGCACAAATCATTCTTTGTAAAAGTTAGCTTTAGAGACTAAGTTTATTGTAAGCATTCTATTCCAAGTTAGCTGGAAAAACTAACTCAGAGGTTGGCTGGATTAAACCAACATCCTTCCTAAGCCCAGGATAAGGATCCAGGCTACAGGACATTTGGTCGGAATAACCAAATACTATAAGTTAGCTGGAAAAACTAACTTCAATAGTTGGCTGGAATAAACCAACACTTGTTATTCTTCAGCCGAAGTAAGTGTATGGCTGAAGAGTGGTTGGCTGGATTAAACCAACACTTGTTACTCTTCAGCCGAAGTAAGTGTATGGCTGAAGAGTGGTTGGCTGGATTAAACCAACACTTGTTACTCTTCAGCCGAAGTAAGTGTATGGCTGAAGAGTGGTTGGCTGGATTAAACCAACACTTGTTACTCTTCAGCCGAAGTAAGTGTATGGCTGAAGAGTGGTTGGCTGGAATAAACCAACACTTGTTACTCTTCAGCCGAAGTAAGTGTATGGCTGAAGAGTGGTTGGCTGGATTAAACCAACACTTGTTACTCTTCAGCCGAAGTAAGTGTATGGCTGAAGAGTGGTTGGCTGGATTAAACCAACACTTGTTACTCTTCAGCCGAAGTAAGTGTATGGCTGAAGAGTGGTTGGCTGGATTAAACCAACACTTGTTACTCTTCAGCCGAAGTAAGTGTATGGCTGAAGAGTGGTTGGCTGGATTAAACCAACACTTGTTACTCTTCAGCCGAAGTAAGTGTATGACTGAAGAGTGGTTGGCTGGATTAAACCACCACTTGTTACTCTTCAGCCGAAGTAAGTGTATGGCTGAAGAGTGGTTGGCTGGATTAATCCAACACTTGTTACTCTTCAGCCGGAGTAAGTGTATGGCTGAAGAGTGGTTGGCTGGAATAAACCAACACTTGTTTCTCTTCAGCCGAAGTAAGTGTATGGCTGAAAAGTGGTTGGCTGAAATGAACCAACACTGTGTACTCCTCAGCCGAAGTAATTATTTCGGCTAAGGAGTGGTGGGCTGGCAAGTATAGTTTAAACCACCTAAAACCGAAACAAAAGTAAGTGAAGGCATTATAAACTACAAGTATACATATCACAACCAGAATAAGAGTTGCAGTAAAATTTTCATTAAAAAAGAAGTCATTACAAGGGGGCTTAGTTCGGTTACAGAGAAAAGAGTACAAATTTAAGAGAAAAGTTCATCTATCTCGGCATCAAAGGCAGCATCAGTGTCAGCTGGAAGACCGGTCTCTGGCGGCAGGACTCCTTCAGTCACAACAGTGGTATCGACCGGAGCCACAGTTTCATTTGGCTGTTCAATAGTCTGATCTTCCACTCTGGACTCGGGCCGATCTATCTGATCCACATTCACAACCGAAGTATCCCCAGGGGCAGAGTCTTCATCAGAATCTTCATCATCTGAGCTCTCAAGGAACTGCTGTTGCATGGCCGTGGCATATTCCATCAAGGAGTTAGGTATGAAGTAGGCTGGAGGGTTGAAAACCTCGGTCTGAGGATCATGACCGAGCTTCTCAACGGCTCCCCTCCAGCCGCACTTAAAGAAAAGATCCTTGGCAGCATTACATTGTTGGGCGTAAGCATCCTCTGCCCTCTTGAAGCCCTGCTTGTCAGCCTCTTTTACCTTCTCCTTTATTTCGGCATCCTTCTTTCTTTCAAGTTTTAACAACTCGCGCAAGTACTTGTCCTTCAGCACAATGGCAGTCTTTTGTTTTTCGGCCTCGGCCGAACTAACCATTCCGGTCAAACGACCGACCTCACCTCGGAGTTCGGCCATTTCCTTTCTGGCCTCCTCTAGTTCGGCCGATTTCGCCTCTGCCTCTGCCGCTGCTTGCCTAGTCACTTTCCTCAGCTCCAGCACCTTCCTATGGGTGATTTGATTTTTCTGGATGGCCTGACAAAGCAACAACCTCAATTTAGCCGAAGAAAAAGTTGAGTAGAAAAACAGAAATGCGACCGAAGTTACTTACCAGAATCATTGATTTAGTGGCTGACCGGATAGACTTCAGCTCGGTGGTTAACTGTTTGTGGTGATGCTCCATATCTTTAGGCAGACACACACTCTTGGCCAGGTTGATGGCCAACAGGTGGTCTTTCTCAGCAACAACCGAGTCTGTTTCCAGAATGTCTCGATAGTTGAAAGATAGCTTCGGTGCCCAGCAACTGATGGTCCGGTCGGAAGACTCCGGTCGAGGGCTTGATGGTAAGCTCGGCTGAATGACAGGTTCTTCATCAACCAAAACTTGTTCGGGTTCGGCAGTGCGGGCACGTTTGGTTCGGCGGGAAGATGATGGCTGTTGGGAAGGGAGGGCGACAACGGCGGGCTGCGATTGACTGGGAGGCGTTACTTCGGGCCTAGTCGTTTCGGTGAGAAGGGCCCTAACTCTGCTCCTTTTCGCCATCTCTTCTTCTGCTGTTAGAGGGACAAGTCTTATCTCGGGCAAGGTTGGGTCCGGCTCCGGTGCTTCCTCGAGAAGAAAATCGGTTACCTTTGCTTTGCGGCGACCGCTATACCGGTAGGTCGGCTCAAAATTTAGAAGCTTGGCCCAACCTCTTTCTTTGACCCGAAATGCGGCTCGCAAAACTCCGAGGTTGGGATAGCTATACAAGGAATGGAGATGGGCGAAATCTACAAAAAAAAGAGGTGTTAGTTCGGCTAATATACTAAACAACCGAGATAACACACAAAACAGAAGACCGAAGTAAAATTACCAGGCTCTCCCATTTTTCAATTTATAGGTCGGCCAGGAATTTGAGCTTGAAAATCCTCAAAATTCCCAGAGACCCAGAAGAAGTCATCATCATTAAGGTCTTTATCCGGTGTGTGCTTAATTATCTTCTCTCGGCGGCGGCGAATCCTAAGGTAGTAGACCCACCCAGCATTCTTCGAGCCGATGGAATACTGATGGAATATTTCGGCAAGGCCAAGGTTTAAACCGGTTTGGTGGTTTAGGGCGGCTATGCCCATGATAATATGGTATGTATTGGTGGACAGCTGGGTGGGGCATAACCTAGTCTGCCTAAGGAACTCACAAATCAGTGGTTGGACGGGAAACCGCAGTCCGGTTTCTATTATGGACTGAAGGGTAAATGGGACGAAGCCTTCATTGTTCCAGGGGGTAGCATCTTTTTCGGCCAACGTCAGGTGGACATCATTAGGAATCTGGTAATCTTGCCTAAATTCGGCCATGCCACCAGGGGTTTCGACTAAATATCTATACTTACCCATTTGATGTATAATTTATGAATAAATTATTTCGGTACAAAAACTAGGCTCAGTAGCTCGGTTGAGCACACGCAGGAGTGCCTGGGCAACCTAAGTCTGCAAAGTAGAAAACAAAGGGGTTAAGCACAGATCGTTGGACCGCGCTACAAATTATAAGCAAGATATGCAAATCCTACTTCGGCTTAGTGGGCTGGTTCTACCTCGGTTTATCAAAAGGTTTGTTAGCTCGGTCTTGAGCAGACTAGACCGGTTTATCGTCTAGGGGCAGCTTCCTGAGTTCGGCCTAAAGAACTCAAGAAAGCTGGTCTAGCCCCAAGGCCTAAATCAGTTGTGGAATGAATAAAGTTACTTCGGTTAAGCTTCTAGGGGCGGCTTTCTGAGTTCGGTTTAGGAACCAAGAAGACCGGCTTGGCCCCAAAAGCTTATTTCGGTTGATAGCCGAAGTTCCTAGTTTCCTATATTCAAAATTTGGTGGTCTTATTTCGGCTAGAGTGAGTCAGGCTCTGGTAACCCACTGAAGCATTTAAGTTCTAGTTCGGTGCTTGCCTACAGAGATCTACTTGTGGGGGCAAACAGGATCCTAGTTCGGTTACTATGTGATTTTGGATCTAAGACTGATTTTCTACGTAATAGTTTATACCTACATGGAGTTCTACTGGTGCGACTGTAAAAGTACGAAAGCAAAACAGACAAATGGAGAAAAATGTTTGCAAAAAGCATACAAAACAGAAACGAATGGTAAAACAAACAAAAAATCGCAAGATGGTTAGATTTTCTTACCAGAGAAGAGAGAAAGAAGACTGGAGTCGGAAACGGTGGCAGCAAGAAAAGAACACAAGCTTAACACAAGCTCGAGTGTGGAAGAAGAAGAGATACAGAAAGAAGATGAAAACAATAGAGTAAATGATTCCAGAATCGAAAGGGCTGTTTTGTGTAAAAGGGAGAGAGAAAAAGGCGGCAAAAAGAAGCGGGAACAGTACAAAAATTCTGAAGGACGGCGTGACAGTTGGCCACAGCGTATCAGAGCTTGCCACGTGTCACTGGAATTGGAAGCGTTACAGTCGCTGTGATTGAAGAGACGTTTTGACCGGACATAGTGATACCCGAGGTAAACTTAGCTCGGCTGGAAAGGCTAAAGGGTTTTTAGCTCGGCTGGAAAGGCTAAAGGGTTTTTTAGCTCGGCTGAAAAAGCGTAACAAACTTTAGCTCGGCCAGAAGGCTGGTAATCCCAATCATGTTGCACAGATGGAATTAAGGGGCAATTGAGAGGGTAATTTTTGGGAAAAACTGGGCCGAGCTGCGAGTTGGGCTTTAAGGCCCAGAAAAGCGAAGGACTAAGTAAAAAAGGCCGTAATGGTTACTCCGGCCTAGGAGAGACAGAGTTACTCCGGCCCAAAGGAGGTGGAATTACTTCGGCTTACGAAGTAATAGAGTTACTTCGGCTAGAGGATTGTAAAGTACTTCGGTTGGGGGAGCAACTTGGAGTTAGACCGGTCTTAGAGGCATACCGGTTTGAGAGTTATGCCGGTCGAGTCAGTGGTTCGGTCGGAACATACCACGGTTCAGGTATGAGAGAACCGAGATATGATAGCATGAAGAAGAACCGAACAACTGTTAGTACGGCCTACTTGGTGGCTCGGCATAGCCATTTTTACTTCGGTCAAATAGAAGTTCGGCCATAAAGAGAACCATCCCACTTGGTTTAAGCAGTGGGGGAGGGTGTGAAAGGATAAGCATTATCCTTAGGAGAATGAATCCTAGGATGACTCCGCATGGAGAAATACAAGTCCTACTAGGATTGTGCCACGGGAAACTTATAAAAGCTCACAAGCATCACCTTGGAGGAGGTAATTGAACACAATCTTTCTGAGAACTTAGAGCTTTGTCTATTTGTCAAGTTTTCTGACTTAGGCATCGGAGAGGTTTCCGGCACACACCCGCCGGCTAGCTCACGTTTGTGTTTTCAGGTGACAAAGCGACGTCGTACGGAGGAGCGTGGACTTGGTCAACAGGATTATACGAGGAGAATTATTTCCTCCCCGTACAGACTACATGTTTTTTCCTATGCCAAAATGCAGTAGGTAAAGTAGAACAAACAGTAGTTTCTAATTTTAATTTAAATTCATTAATTTGAGAAATAATAACTGGATTAGTTAATTGTTGATAAATTCTTTTGTAATTAATTTCTTCTTTAAGATATCTTAAATAACGGGTTAATCGATTAATTGTTTGAGAAATAGAACAATCTTTTAATTGATTTAATTCTAATATTTCAGGAGGAGATAAGAATTTAAAAGTAACAGGTTGACTTAAAACATGCGTAGTTATTCATTCACTAGAGGTGGTAAATGAGTATAGTAAAAATACAAATGGTATTCCTAAAATAACTTTATCAGTCATATTTTTAACCAAAACAAAGGAAGTTTTAAAGCAAACATTATTTTGACATATATGAACTTTAGGTATTTTATATTTAATATGCATTTTACTACCATTAGCAGAAGTTAATTTTTCACGACATTTTTCATAATATTTAGTAGGGAGTAATCCTTCTTGAATACAATTAAGATCGGCACCAGCATCAATTAAAGCGATAACATCTAATTCAAAATCATTAATAACTATTTTAATTTTAGAATACCATTTTTGAATATGAATTTTATTAAGGAGATTTAATCTATTATCTTCATAATTATGAGATTGAGATTGATGTGATCGATTATCAAATAAAAGATTATCAGGGTTAGTAGGTTCATCAGATTCATGTTCAGATTCATTATTGGTTTGGAAAATATCTAAATTTTTATTATGTTTTAATGTAATAATTTTAACTTCTAAGTGTTTATCTTTATTTTATAAATCTTTAATGGTTTGTTTAATCTGATTAATTTCTTGTTGTAAATCTTGTAAGGTAACTTCTTTGTGTTTATTTTTAAATCTTTCTAAGTTTTTAGATAGACTAATAATGGGCTTATCAAACTTAGGTTTATGATTAGTATTGATTAACAAAGATTTTAATTTATCAGTATATTTCTTTTTTAATTCAGAATCTTCAAGTCTACTAATTAATTCAATAAGAGCAGTTTCATCTTGATTTTATTTAGTAAGAACAGTAATTTCTTTAATAGATTTACAACAAACATCATTACAACCTAATTCTATATTATTATTAGAATCTTCACTAGGTGAATTGTAATTAGATGAAGTATTAGGATTATCAGAAGAGGAATTACTAACAGATTGATTTAATTGAAAGATTTCAAATAATTGATTTTTTGATTCATCATTAATTTGAAGTTGATTAACTTTATCTTTTAATTTTTTGTTTTTTTTTATATTTATTAGAATAATGGCCTTTTTGACCATAGTTGTAACAAGTAATATCTTTATTAGATTTAGCTTTTGGATGCGATTTCTTGTAATATTTCCTTTTAGGTTTAGTATAGAATTTATCATTTGATTTAGAAGGTGAATAATTCTTTTTATACTTGTTTGAATATTTGTAATGGGATTTACTATGTTTTTTTTATGTATTTTCCTATGGGAAGGTGCGTCAGGAGGTAAACCATATTGTTCACAAAAATTACCTAATTCATATTTAGCCTTATGTTTATCTTTAGTAGCTTTTTGACTGAGTTTAAGATCAATACACATTTTTAATTCTTTTTTTTGAATAGTGCTAATGATATCACCATAAGTTAAATTGTCATATTCAATGGTACCAGTAGGTTGACTAAGAACATCTCTAATTTTGTGAGCAAACAAACTAGGTAATCCGTTAATAAATTTTTCTTTCCAAAAAGATTTAGTACAATCTTCTCTTAACATAACTCTAGAGGTGAATACATCTTTATACCATCTAAAATCACTTAATTTTGGACAAGTAAGGTTACTAAGCTGATCATGTATGTGAGAATATATATTAGTAGGAGTACCTATGAAATGTCTAACTATGGTATAGATTAATGTGTTAACACCATCAGGTTTATAGTAACCAATAGTTTCATCAAAGATAGGTAAATTATTTTCATCTTTTTGATTAGCATGTAAAATAGATTCTCTTTGATCTTCAGTTAAGTATTTTTTCCACCAAGATTTGAGCATACCAGTAAAACTAGAAGTGATTAAAGAAGTAATTTCAGGTTGAGTGTAATCAGGGTAATTACTAAAATAACTATTTGCAACCATAGATAAATGATTTAATTTTTGAAGTATTTGATCTTCACTAAGACCATCAATATTCCATTTGTACAACTTTTTAGCAGATACAGAAAATTGATTATTAAGAGTAGTTTCTTCATATTGGAGATCAGGAGGAGTAGGTCTAGAATACCAGTTTTTAGTAAGAGATGTAGGATTAGGCTTCGGATAATGAATTTTATTCAGATTAGAGGATTGAAATTGTTGAGCTAATTGATTAATTTCATCATCAGTTGTATCAGTTTCAGATTGATGAGAAACAGTATCGATACTAGGTTGTCGATTTAATACAGTAAGACCTTTTTCAGTAGAAGGAGAGACTTTCTCAGAAGTAGTTAATTTGGTAAGTAATTGTTCTATGGCTTTAACAGTAGTATTATCTTGGGTAACTAAACTATTTCATTTGGAACGATTATTGGGTAGATTAAGCAAAGGTTGATTTAAGGATTGTTTAGTAGATGTATTGTTAGCCGAATAATCATCTAAATTGGTTTCTATTTTATCTAATTGTTTACCAATTGTTTTTAAACATTGATTAATATAATTATTTTGTTCAATAACTTTTCTAATTTCAGGGTCAGTACTAGGTAGCTTAAAAGGTGCGGCTGGGACATCAGATCCTTGGTGTTCAATAATTATATTAGCTAATGGAGGATGACTAGAACTAACAGAAGTATTTGGAGAAGTTTTCTATTTATGTTTTGTGATTGTATTAACCTTTTTGTAATAGTTGTCTAAATATTCAAAGAAAGGAATTTCCATACTATATTCAATCATAAAATCATACTATTTTCTAGTAAGTTTAGATTGTTGCGTAGAATCATATTTAGCACGATAAGCATGTCTTTTAGTCCTATTTTCTTTAGATTTAAATTCAGCATGTAATTTATCAAGATTATGAGCAAAAGATTTACTAATTGTCATTAATTGAGGATTGATTGGAGGTATTACTTCGAAATCAGTTTGAGTAGGAGAATTATTTGATTCAGTATCTTTTTCAGGTAAATGTGTGTGAGTAGAGTAAACAGGTTTACTAATTTGAGAAGTGGTAGAGTTATCAATGCCTTTTAATTTACTATGGGAGGGTTGACCAAGATTGATTTGACTATTTTTTCGGAATAAATGAGTATTAAATATTTCATCTTCAGTTTCAATATCAGTAGGTATACTCGAAGTACTATGTCTAGAAGATTGACTACGATTAAATTTAATACGGACTGAACCGTCAGTAAATTGTTAAATATCTTGGATATCTTGACTAGTGGATTATTGTTGATTATGTTTGTAATTTTCAATGACAGTAATCCATTGATCAGGGAGAGTAATATCTTTTCATTCTATCATTTAAGGGATAATTATATTAGTATTATTGTTACTAGTTTGAATCAGTAATGTTTTATCCTTAGGACTTTTATGTAAAGCTTGAACATTTAAATTAATTTTAATACATTTATAATGGACACGATAAATTAAAGCAATATTATGAGTTTTTTTTGTCATATTAGTAAATAAACCATTTAATTGAATATTTAAAGTTGATGCATCTAATATGTGTAGATCTCTAAGACTGAGTGTGAAATCAAGAAAACAATTAAAATGAATAAGTCATTTGGGAAGACCAGTTTCCACAATACCCATTAAACTATCATTATAATCAATAAAACGAGCATCTCTTAAACATAATAAAACAGAAGTATTTTTACCTTGTGAAGTTAATAATTTGATTCCAACTTGAATTAATCCTAAATGAATAAAATTGTGACCAGTTTTTAAATGACGTTTAATAGTGTTAGCATCAAATAAGTGACAGGTTTCTCTAGGCTTTTCTAAAGCATAAACTTGTTCTAATGTTTTAACATGCAGATTAACATTAAAAGCAGATTGTAAAAACGTAGTTTTATAAATCTCTTTAACTGATAATTTTGGTATATTCCAACTTAAATCTAGTTTATCATTTGTATTTCTAATTCTTCTTCAGTAATTACTAATCCTTGATTAGGTATTGAGGGCAAAGTTGTTGACCTAGAACTGACTGAAGAGTTACTTTTAAATAATCGACTCATTTTTCTTTAATTAAACTGTTTTACAGGAATCTTAATACATTGTCTAAATTTATCATGTTTTCACATACTAGGCTTTCACATATACCCATTTCGGAGGTCCCCTAAAATCCAACACTGCCTAACCAAAGAACATGACACAGGGACGAAGAGCATTTCCAATGTTGAATAAAAAATTTCATTAAATGTAAGTAAAAATTTGAGAATAAGTTTAATTTGATACCGTTCATTTCAACGTTAAGTTAGAATTTTCATCAAATTTGATAAAAAGTTTGATTTGATACCGTTCACTGCAACGTTGAATTATAATTTTCATCAAATTTTTTCACATGGAGAATGTTCGAGCGGATATTTTGGAAGTCGTTCGGACATAAACAAAAAAATTGTCAAATTGCTCTTAGGTGGACATTCGAGGGGATGTTCAACGATAATAATTTAAATTTGATAAAGAATCAAACTTCTCTCTATTTGATGAAGTATATTTCCTTTCTCTATTTCATATCACTTTGATGTTAGGATTGAAGATCACTTTTTAAGTTTTCTCCATTAAATTTAAATTTAATAAAAAAATTGATTAAATTTTGCGTTCGAAAAAAAAAAAAAAAAAAAGGTCAAAAAACTCTTCCGGAACATAGCATTGGCCTACAGTCTACAGACATATTTTCATCCGTCCGATCCATGAAGCGGGTCCATCGGAAGGCTGGTTTTGCGTCAGGTTTGATACGATAGAGAAAGGATAGCTGTCCTCTTCGCGCCTCGTCCTCGGCGGCGTCCTCGTCTCTCTCTCTCCTCAAGTCTCAACGGCTCAATTCGTGAGGAACACGAACATAGGTAACTCTCTCTCTCTCTCTCTCTCCCGCACAGAAATAGATATAAACCCTACCCTAACTGTACTGGTTTAATTTATCAATGTTGTTTTTATTGTAAAAATTTTGAGTTCATTTATCCGTTGCCATTTTACTCCAATATGTATGTGTATCAGTATATGTATGTATAGTGTGCTATATGCTTTGCGTCCACTGGTAACTGCAATAGATGTACCCATATATTGTGTTAGCTATTATATGTGTATATATAGGCTGTCTATTGATGATAAACCCATAAAAATTTATATTCAAATATGTACTCCTGATGAATGGAACTTATTTAAGTTTAGAAAAATTACTATATGTACTGTAGTTTTTATAAATACCCTTTAATTAGGTTGACACTGAGACTGTAAGTAAAAAAAGCTTTGATAGGAAAAACTCTAATGGACAAACAAACCCATATTTATAGCATAAATTTGAGTAAAATCTGGCAAACTAGTAAATTTGGGGGCCATAAAATAGTCTTGAAAATTTGGGTAAACATTTTAGTCTCCCTTAATTTGACTAAAATATACGAGTGAAGCTCATTTTCATATGGGTTTTGAGTAAAGCAGTGGAGGGGGTTTTGGGGTTTATTACTCAAATTTAAATTTGATATGGGTAAAGTGTAAGGTCTAGAGATTCGCTAATCCATCCTTCATCCGCGTTACATTTACTATAATGGTGCAACAATTTTTTTGTAATTTGAATTGTTTCATTAGACAAGTACACTTTTGGTGGAGTGCATATTTCTAGAAAAATACTTTTTTGTAATTAGTTTTCTGAAAGAAAAAAAAAAAATGCACAGTTTTGTACTTGGATTGATGGAGTGCATATTTCTGCAATAAATTATCAAAATTAAAAACCAAATTTTGTCAAATTGAATTTGAAACTTGTTGACAAATCCAGTGCAGGAATGTGATATAGTGCCAGGAATAACAAAGAAACATGGACGAGGAGCAGTCCAATGAAACTAGAGAACTAGTGGATTCTTATGTGTCTATGGAAGACGAAGGTGATGAATGTGTTGTCGTAGAAGATGTTGAAGCTCACATGGTTTTGGATGATGCAAAGAGTGTAGATTCCTTGAATCTTGAATATTCTAACTATCCGGCTGGTGCAATTGTAGAACCAACATTGGACATGGAGTTTGTGTCTGAGGAGGACTCGAGGAACTTTTACAATGCCTATGCTAAGCAAACGGGGTTTAGTATACGTGTGAACTCATATTACCGTTCAAAGAAAGATAACTCAATAATTTCTCGAGAGTTTTGTTGTTCTAAAGAGGGTTTCCGCAGAGACAAACGCGGGAAAAAGATGGATTCGGGAGAAGATTGTAAGAGGAGGTGTGCCCGGCCAATCACTAGGGACGGTTGCAAGGCACTGATGACTGTAAGGAAACGAGACAATGGAAAGTGGTATGTAGCAAAATTAGAGAAGAATCATAATCACAAGCTTGTCACTCTGGGTATGCGGCATTTTCTTCGATCTCATCAGCAGGAATTCAATCCAAAGAAAAGTTCAATGAACTCGTTCAACCTTCCTGTGTTCAGCACAAGTACTTCCCCAAATGTTCTATCTGAAGATTGTGATAGGTTTGGCACGATTGTATTTGCACCACAAAATCATGTCAATTATGTTGGTAGAGGAAGGCTAAGTACCTTTGGTATAGACGCTCAAAGTCTTCTCGGGTTTTTCAAGATTATGCAAGCAAGTGATTCTGCATTCTATTATGCAATTCAGGTTGACGAAGAAGACAGGCTAAGCAGTGTGTTTTGGGTTGATACAAGGTCAAGGATTGCTTACAACTGTTTTTCTGATGTGGTAGCCTTTGATTCAACTTACAAAGTAAATCAGTATAAAATGCCATTTGCACTGTTTACTGGAGTGAATCATCATAAACAGTCTGTGTTGTTTGGATGTGCATTGCTTGCAGACGAGACAGAATCGACATTCATTTGGCTATTCACAACTTGGCTCGAAGCGATGTCTGGAAGGCAACCAAACTTAATTATAACTGATTATGATTCCGCCATAAGCAAAGCAGTAGAAAGAGTTTTCCCGGAATCAGGCCTTCGGTATTGCAAGTGGCACATCATGAGCAAAATGCCAAAGGAAATGGGACATGCATATAGTGCACTTCCAAAGACATTTCAAGTGGAATTTGATAAATGCATTAATAAAAGTGAGACACCTGAAGAATTTGAATCTTCGTGGGAGTCGCTTCTTGATAGGTACAATCTTAGAGGAAATGAATGGCTTCAATCACTTTACATTGATCGCAAGCTTTGGGTCCCAATATATGTAAGAAACACATTCTTTGCAGGAATGTATGCTACTCAACGAAGTGGAAGTGTGAACTCACTTTTTGATGGATACGTAAATGCAAGAACTACCTTGCAAGATTTTGCAGAGCAATATGAGAAGGCTTTGGATGATCGATATGAAAAGGAAGCAAAGGCTGAGTTTGAAACATTTTACACGAAACCAATCCTAAAGACACCACTACCTATAGAAAAACAGGCGGCGGAAATCTACACAAGGAAAATGTTCACTACATTCCAGGACGAAATTTTTGAATCACTTGTTTTTGTGGTGAAATTAAGTAGAAACAATGGATCAACTTCCACATACGAGGTAGCAAGATTTGATGAGGAACATAAAGTGTTTTCCGTTGATTTTGATCTATTTGAGCAAAAAGTTACTTGTAGTTGCCTGATGTTTGAGTTTGAAGGAATATTATGTAGACACGTGCTTGCAGTATTCAAAGCCACAAGCGTCTTTATGCTTCCACCACACTATATGATGACTCGATGGACAAAAAATGCCAAGGATGAGGCAATGTTGGATGTAATACCCTCTGTTGAGACGCACGGAAATGCTCAAATAGGCAAGAATTCACAATACAATGTTTTATATCAGGAAGCGATTAACTGTGTGGAGGAAGGGATGGCATCAGAGTATAGTTTTAAGGTGGCTTTAAGTGCCTTAAGAGAGGCTAGGATCAAAATTCTTGGTGCAAAGAAAATTGCTGTAAATGCCCTGAAACTTGAAACCACGGTCAGCACATGCTATCAGGATGAGAACAAGCAGCCTGGAAGTCAAGTAGACAGTCCATCAGTTTTAGTAACTCCTCTTGATAGACAACTAAAGCCAGAGAATCTTCTGTAGCAAGTAAAATACCAACATATATAACAGAGCCACCATCGAGCCTAAAATTAGGCTGTGCATGAGATGCAAGTGCCCAGGGCATCATCGCAGTACTTGCTTGTGGTTGAAGGATTCAGGTCCAGCCAAATATTAATGATGGTGAGTTTATATTATTCAAATTCGCATACCTGTCTATCGGCATTATCTGTTAATACCTATTCATAGCCAATTTTCTTTTGTAGGACCTTCAAAGATTCAAAATAAAAAACTTTGCCTACTCAGCAAGTCCATGTGTGGCAGAAGACGGCATTTCTAACTGACGGGTCCCTCTAATTTTGATGCATGTTGACCATTTTACCATCTTTGTTTTCATATATTTTTATGAAGGTAAAAAGGTTCTTTGTGATACGAGTTTAACGGTGGTGGTCTTAAGTTTAGTATCGCTGTTGAGAGTTGTTTCTTTGAAGGGATTTGACATTTCCAATGTTAAATTAGTACTTTTATATTAAATAGAAGAAAGATTAATAGTGTGGTCTGTATGCTTCCAAGCTTGAATTTTTGAAGTTTTGTTTCTTTCTAGGATGTTTCAGCTATTGGATGTTTTATATTAGGAATAGATGATTTTGACACGAATGATCCTTAACCTCCACCACCTTGAACCACCACCACCCACCCTCAATGCCATATACCCCCTTCTCTGCCATACAATCAACCCCAACACATGGAGCCTCCGTTTGTTTTGGGAGATAGAGGTGAAATTGGGATTGAGATTGGGATTGAAATGGATGTGGGACCACTATATGTTATATTTGTTTTGGGAGATAGAGAAGGGATTCACCCATGAGATTAGGATGGGCCTTGCTGTTGGGATTGAGATGGAGGAGGCAGAGGTGGTATTATGAAATTAGTCCCATGGCCCCGTTTGTTTGGAGAGTTAGAGGAGGGATTGAGATTGGTAGTGAGGTGAGACTCACTAATATTGTGTTTGTTTTGAGAGATGGGGAGGAGATTGATAGTGAGCTCCGGATTCGGATGGGCCTTCCCAAGGGGATTCGAATGGGCCTCCAAGACTTGGTATTAGAAAAATAGTCCGCCGGACTAGAAATTTTTTTTTTTCATTTTATTTTTATTTTATTTTTTACATGTTAGGCATTTTTTTTTAACATTAATGTTTAATTTCTTTGTATTTTTTGTTAAATAAAAATCATTATTTTATTCTTTTTATTTTATTCTGGAAATTTTTTATTTATTTTAAATTTTTTACATATTGGGCATTTTTTTTAAAACATTAATGTTGAATGTCTTTGTATTTTTTTTATTTGTTTTATTGTTTTATATTTTTTTTTATATAAAAATAATTTAACAATCCTTATAGTAACAACTATTATCAAAACAAACACAATTTTAAACCTGTGTTTGGCAAGTGGGTTTGCAGGTTTTTTTTGCTATTTTAGCCACAAAAAACAAAATAGGCTATTTTAGCCATAACAAACAAAATATCACATTCAACCCATAATCATTACATTCTTCTCTCACAAAAAAACTCATAAAAGTCAAAAAGTCAAAAAGTCCTTCCCAAACCAAGTTTTTAAGCCCAGGCTAAAATAGCTAAAAAAATCAAATAGCCAAAAAGTCAACCCACTTCCTAAACGGAGGCTTAATCCTATCACTATCAATCCCTTCACTATTAATCTCATCACTATGAATTTCCTCCATTCTATGTCTGAAAACAAAATGGGATTAGGTTTTTATTTTAGTTTTTTTATTATATGTTGGGCATTTTTTTTAACATTAATGTTTAACCTTTTTGTATTTTTTGTTAGGTAAAAATCATAATTTTATTTGGTTTAATATTTTATATTTTTTTTATAGGATAATAATTTAATAATTCTCACACTAACAATTACCATTAAAACAAGTACAATTTTACTTAATTCTCTCACTATCAATGTCCTCATTAACAATCTTTTTACTATTTATTCCTTCATTATCAATCTCTTCCATTCTACCACTGAAAACAAACTGGGCCAAAAGTTGACCTTCTTCACCCCTTGCAACCCACTTCCATCTCACAACCCATTGCCACCTCCTCCACCACTGAACCAAAGCAACTGCCAGTGACTCAAATTACCGCACCACCACAAATATAGTCTTTGGATTTATTTTTTTATTTTTTTCATGTAATCAAATTTGGAGAGAGAGAGAGAGAGAGAGAGAGAGAGAGGAGGGAAGGGAACTGATTAATCTTTAAACTAGAGTATAGTATCTTTCAAGACCAATGGTTGGTAGACATGATCTCTTACTAGGCGAGATGCCTGAATTTGAGCCTTAACAATTTTTTGGTATTATCAATAACAAAAAATTAATGAAGAGATAATCTGATATAGGAAATCAAAGCACATGGGCAATGTAATTTACATTTTTTATTTCTTTCAAAAAATAAGTTATATATATATATATATATATAGATATATTTACACAAAGGAATTTAAAACCCAAACAAAGGTCTGTATTATTTGTTGCTCAATAAATGCATTCACACCATGCAAGTGCAAGAAAGTGCAAGCTTTTAGGTGAGTAGTAGGTATTTAACTCACCTTTTTAACAAGTAATGAGTTTAATTCTTGTAATTGCCTTTTTTTGGATTTGGAAGTTTTTATTTAATTATAAAAATGATTTATCAACTTTATTATTGAAATACTTGGATTATCTCTTAATTGGTTGGATGGTCCAATTAGAGTGGAATCTTGTGTTGAAATACACAACTCATTTGACATATTTTAAATCAGATCATTCATGAATAAACTATAGAGAAATCTCACCGTTAAAAGAAATGATTTATTTACTCTTTTACTTTTGCTAATGGTAAAATTATTAAATAATATTTAATGTATTAATTAGTATATTAATTAGTGTACTAACTGATGCAACATAATTTTAAAGGTTTTAAACATTTATAATTTGTATAATGGGTGAGTCATAATTTTAAAATAATAATGTCATAACATATGTTAGTATACTAATTGGTGTAGCAATTGCTACATGTACATGCATACAAAATGTATTAATTCATGTTTTATAATGAAAAAAATTAATATATATATATATATATATATATATATAAACACATTTGGCTACAAAAGGAGAATACATTTTTCATAAATAGTAGGGCGACCATGTATGCATATTCAACAGTCGAGTGGTCTATCTTTGCTTCCATGCAAAGCTTCCTCCTAAAAGATAGCCGAAAGTCATAAACCTATCAACGAGAGAGACAGAGAGATAGAAAATAGGAGACCTGACCTGTTTGGAAAGCTGGTTTAGAGAGAGAAAACACAATTTACAGCCGTCAAACAACCAATCTCTTCAGTGAAGAGAGTCCATTTTCGGTAGGGTTTTTGGGCACCAGACCT
Source organism: Camellia sinensis (assembly GCF_055761805.1). NCBI lineage: Eukaryota > Viridiplantae > Streptophyta > Magnoliopsida > Ericales > Theaceae > Camellia > Camellia sinensis. Next base: position 236,340,333 of record NC_138961.1, on the reverse strand, counting down.
TCTAAATCTTGGGTTTTCTGATCTGGGTCTTCATTCATTCCCTTGTTTCCCTGCCATTTATATGCTTTCCTTCGAATGTGATACAGAGATCCATAATTTTCCGGAAAATTTAGGTTTTGTTTTGGTCTTCCGATCTGGGTTTCTTGTTTTTGCCTCATTGTATTTTTGCTTTCTTGATCAATTGATGGAGGAAGAAGATCAAGGACAGAAGAAGTTTGTATGCAAGGTTTGTAGCAAGAGTTTCTTCAGTGGGAGGTCCTTGGGAGGCCATATGAGGTGTCATTTAGCCACAAATTCAGCTAAAAAACATGAAGATCATCACAATGGTACTACTACCACCATGGATTTGGAAGGTGGTGATGATGATTGTTACGGGCTTAGAGAGAACCCTAAGAAATCTTGGAGGGTTTCAGATGAAAAACAGAGTATTACTGCAATTCAAGAAAACCATTGCAAACAATGTGGCAAAGAGTTTCCCTCAGTGAGAGCTCTGTCTGGTCACATGAGATGTCACTCAATTAAATCAAGAATTGAAAATGTTTGCAAACAATGTGGCAAAGGTTTCTCTTCGATGAAAGCTCTGTTTGGTCATATGAGACATCACTCCAAAAGATCAAGGGTCGAGAGCCAATCAGACCATCAATCAACCTTGAGGTACAAGATTAATGGGAATCTTCATTTGCCTAATTTGAATGCATCTTGTTCATATGTTTCTGAGATTGATGAAGTAGAAGAGGCTGCTATGTGTTTGATGATGTTGTCTCGGGATGTGAGAAACCGGGTTGAGTTTGATTCGGTCATGGAGGCCTCCGAGAATTTCGCTGTACCGTTTGAAGCTAAAGCATTGCATCAAAGTAAGGATGATGATGACACTCGGAAGATCAAGAAACCGAGAAAGAAATTGGATTCTTGTTTATCATGTTCTGGGAATTCTTTGTTTGAAAAGAATGAATCTGAATTTGGTGATTTGGATTCTGGGTTTATGAGCAAAAATGAAAAGAACTTTGAATTGGGACTTTCCATTGAAGGGTTTCACAAGGGCGATGAATCAAAGAATACTGAAGCAAATTCCAAGATTGAATGCTGCAATGAGAATTCAGTTGAGCAAATCCAAACCTTGAAGAACAAGGACTACGATTGCCCAATCTGCTTCAAGGTTTTTCCATCAGGCCAAGCAATGGGAGGTCACAAAAGGGCTCACTACATTGGAATACTCTCTGAAAACAAAAACAAAGAGAGTGTGTTAGCAAAGCAAGAGTTTCCTAATATTCAAAATGTGTTTGATCTTAACCTCCAAGTTACTCTTGAAAATGAGATCAACGATGATGATGGTGTTGCATTCAAGCCATGGTGGGTTGGAAGTGATCACGAGCCCGAGCCGCTGGTGATCTCGAATTGAGCAAACTGATTCCCTCCTTGGTTACCATGAAATTTTGGGGTGTACAGACAACTAGTTGGAGGATATTACAGGTTTTAGGATGATTGTTGAGCTACAAACGTGGAACCCAAACACATAAATGAATAGTGAATACATATGAATAGATAAATTTTTTCTGAATTTGTTGGTGGAGTCCACTTTAGAAAAATCTTGTCTATTCATATAATAGAATGTGTCCGGAGTATTTGTAGGCTTATTCATAAGATGACCTACTTAGACGTAAATTTTCTTTCCCTTTTGTGCTCGTACCTTGTAAGTAGCAACTACTCCCATTCCATCTTGTGTGTGTGTTTCCCCCCCCCCCCCCCCCCCCCCTCCTCCTCTTCCATTTTCATGTGTACTTTTGTTCTTTCTGAATTTCTGATCTCATAATTGAAATTGAAATGAACTTGTGTTCCCTCATTGTGTTGTATGTTTATTATTGGGTTCTGAAAGTTTCATTCCAAACCTTGAAGAAGATTAGAGAATGTTATTATTATGAACAGCACCCCCCCCCCCCCCCCCCCCTCTTCCATTTTCATGTCTACTTTTGTTCTTTCTGATCTCATAATTGAAATTGAAATGAACTTGTGTTCCCGCATTGTGTTGTTGTATGTTTATTATTGGGTTCTGAAAGTTTCATTCCAAACCTTGAAGAAGATTAGAGCATGTTATTATTATGAACAGCCTTTTCAAGATTAAGAGGTAAATGAGGAATTTGATTACTCTGCGGTTTGGAAGTAGCGTAGGAAGATGATTTTATGTAATTGGTACGGGATTTTCTATCCATAGATCACTCTATTCTTCCGGTGGGCCAAGATCCCAATGTGTGCCTAATGTGAAACCACACGTAATTCTTTGGCCTTGTTTGAAAAGTTGACTATTTTAGTAAGCTATTTTAATTTTTGACTATTTTAATAGGTTAAAACTTTTGTATTTAGAAAGATGGTTGGATTTTTTGTAATTGGATGTGACGTTAATAAGAGAAAAAGTGAAATATTATGAGTTTGACATGACATTTTGTCTTATTGGCTATTTTAGCCTATTTTATCTTTTTGTGAATTTTAATCTAAAAAATCAAATTTTAGCATTTGCCAAACAAGGCCTTTGTCGTTTTCTTTTGGCAGGCCATAATGTGAGTGGTACTATTCCAAATTCATTTTGACATCGGATTCTTTAAAATACAAATAAAAATAAAATAAAATAAAATTCTTCTGTTAAATTTAGGAAAAACTGTCATCTTCCATCTCATGGAGACTTGGACATGATGTGGTCAAGGTTAGGTAAGTAGTTTGTGCATTCTCACCAAGACCAAATGCCATCATGAAGGAAAAAAATAGAGTAAAAACCAAACTCATAGACCCCAAAGATAAAATGGAGTATCTAATACTGTATTATTGTTAACAGGACCAACTCTTACGAACAAAGTGAAACAAATGGTTTCCAAAATGTCACAATTTTATAGCAAAAATAAAATGAAGTACAAATTGAGTTCTATTATTAATGTAAGGCACAAAAAACACATAGCCTACTGCTTAGATAAACGGTAATACCAATAAATCTCAAACAGGGGAGGGGAAAGGGTAAAGGATCAGACCGCGTCTTAACTATAATTCTTTGATTCAACACAAGCCAATTGAACAGAGCATATCTTCTTTAAGCCACGGCAGGCATGTCCTTGAGCCAAGCATCCAGAGGCTTACCAATTGAGTACACAATGAACCCAATATCCCTCAGTTTATCTGCATTCACAACGTTCCTACCATCAAAGACGAAAGCTGGCTTCTGCATGTTGTCATATATCCTTTGGTAATCCAGATTCTTGAACTCATCCCACTCGGTGAGAATGCAAATACCATGAGCGTCTTTTGTTGCCTCGTATGCGTCCCAAACCACACTGACTTGCTTCACAGTTGTAGGACTCATTGGCTGGAGGTGGAGAGGATGGTCCCAGTCAAACTTGTTCATTGTAAGATCTCTCTGGATTTGGTCCTCCGTGACCTGTGGGTCATAGATGCTCAACCTGGCCTTGTCCCCCAATAGCCCCTTGCACACATCAATAGCAGGGGTCTCTCGGGTGTCACCTGTATCCTTCTTGAAGGCAAACCCCAAAATGGCAACCTTTTTGTTTGAAACTGTGTTAAACATGGAGGAAACAACACGGTTCACAAAGCGACTCTTCTGATAATCATTGATCTTGATGACTTGTTTCCAGTATTCAGCTACATCCGGAAGGCCATTGCACTCGCAAATGTAAACCAAGTTCAAGATATCCTTTTGGAAGCAAGAGCCACCAAAACCAACACTAGCATTCAGGAACTTGGGCCCAATCCTAGAGTCGGTACCCACAGCATAAGACACCTGTGTCACATCGGCTCCGGTAGCCTCACACAGTGCTGACATGGCATTAACAGATGAGATTCTCTGGGCCAAGAAAGCATTGGCAGCAAGCTTAGAGAGCTCTGCAGACCATAGATTGGTGCATATGATGCGGTCTTCAGGGACCCAGTGAGCGTAGACATCCTTCAGTGCCTTGATTGCCTTCTGGCCATCTGGGGTATCCCTGCCTCCAATGAGGACCCGGTCAGGACGGAAGAGATCTTGGATTGCAGTACCCTCTGCAAGGAACTCTGGGTTTGAGAGAATTTGGAAGTTAATTCCCTTGCTGTTGTGGGTCAGAATTTTCTCTATTGCCTCAGCTGTTTTGACGGGGACTGTTGATTTCTCGACCACTATTTTATCAGATTTTGACACATCAGCAATCATACGGGCTGCACTCTCCCAGTATGTCAGATCTGCAGCTTTGCCTGCTCCAAGACCCCTAGTCTTGGTCGGCGTATTGACAGAAACAAAGACTATATCAGCTTCGCATACATGTTTCTCCACATCAGTACTGAAGAAAAGGTTCTTGCCTCGACACTGCTTCACCACATCATCAAGACCTGGCTCGTAGATGGGGAGCTGGTCACTGTTCCAGGCTGTAATACGAGGAATAGAAATATCAACAACGGCCACTTCAACGGAAGGGCACTTGAGGGCTATCACGGCCATGGTAGGGCCACCAACATACCCAGCTCCAATGCAGCAAATCTTCACCATTTTCCTTCTCTATCTAGAACCTGGACAAAGAAAATTGGATATATAAAATACACAAACACAAATATTTTCGAGACCCCAAGTATTGTGCACAAACTTAGAGCTAGACTCAAGATGCAATGACCGATTTGTAACATTGGGGGGGGGGGGGGGGGGGGGGGGGGGGAATCTAAGTTTAATCATTAGTAAAAATAAAATATTTCATTGTCCCTTATTTTCTCTTTTTTTGCATATTTGTCTATATTTTATTGCAGGAAACAATTAACTGAATCTTAGTAAATAATCATTCTATCATCCATCACTGCAAAACTAATTGCAACAAAAAAACATCGTAAGCATATTTTTCTGAAGCCTTTCCACATATCTACAATCCTGATGTAAACAATCGTGAAAAATTATTAACTAAATTTGCAAATATTTTAACAGAGTATCACAACACTTTTATCAGTATATGTATACCCCATGAAGCTAGATCCCACTTCACATAAAGAAAACTTGAGTCTCTTAGTAGAGATCTAATCTAATACTAATAAGTTCCTAGTTATCGAATCAGATCAACTACAGAAAAATAGAGGAGGCAGTAATTATGCAGACACTAATGATTGGCTTCATTTTCGAGTTCTAGCATCAGATCAATAGCAATTTAGAGTAAATAATAGGAAGAAAAAAAAATTGTTCTAACAGAGAAGAATTTTCCACTACTCGTGAACCAATAATTATCACAGCTTCGATCAGATCTAACAAGACAACACCTGATTCATGGTTCTGTTGCAAGTAATAAAAACTAAAAACACGCTAAATGAGCTAAAAATCTTGAGAAACGCTACAGATTTTACAGATCAAGTACAGAATTGCAGAAATGTCAACAGATCTGGAGATCCAAAACAAAAAACGAACAAAACTATAAAAGATCCATAGTTCCTAATCAAAAAACAACAAATCAAAACACTATACGGTTAAATCAGAACCACAAAAAGTCAGTCAATTCTCAAAGAATTGAAAGCCAACCTTCAAATCAAATCCAAAACACACATAATGAAAGATTGAAAATGAGATGAAAACTTACCTCCTCACGCGGAAGATCAATAGAGAGAAAGTAGAACGAGAATCTAGGGAGAGGAAGTGTGCTAAAGAGGTTGGGGGTGCTGCAAGAGTCGGAGACAGACAAACCGATATCAAAACAAGGAGGGCGGGCACCTCTTTATATACCGTTGCGAGTTACACTAGGCTGTGTTTGGGAATTTTTTTTTTTTTTTTTCTACTAAAATACAAATGGGTTATAAAACTAAAAAAACAAATTCAAACAAAATATCACATTAAACTTTTATAATTATTTTACTTTTTTTTTTTCACAAACATCACATCCAATCATAAAAAAATCTAATCATCTTCTTAAACACAAAAAAATTTCTTCAATAATATCCTACAACTAAAAAAACTTACAAAAAAAACCCATTTCACAAACACCTACTATGTTTGGATTGACTGATTTGAAGATAAAAGAAAAAAAATTGAGGGATATATATATTATTTAGATAATTTAAGTAGAGAGAAACTCATTTTTTTTATAATTCTCATTTTTAATTTTTTTAAAAGTGGAGGGACTGGGAGAGAAAAAAATCAAAAAATTCTTATATTTTCAAAATATCAATTTTGTTCATATAAAAGTAAAAGAAATAAAATGATTAATAAAATATAAAATGTTATTTTGATAATATAACATAAAATAATTTATTTTCTTTTTTTCTTATGAAATCTAATTAAACAAAAAGGAGAGAAATCACAATCATTTATTTTATTTTATTTTATTTTTAACATATCCAAACAAGAAATACAGAAATCACAATCATTTTATTTCTTTTCTTTTCTCTTATAACTTAAATAATCATTTCATTTCATTTCTCTCATAAGTTTTCAAACATAGTGTTATTGAATCATAAGAAAAATTTTGCTATACACAGCTCTTAAAAAAAAGTATATTAAGTTATATCATTTTTTTAATTATAATTAATTTTTTTTAAACTACGACGATATTTTGAATATAATTTATAAAATTTTTGATTCTGTCTTATGTAATATTTAATTATAATTTAAAAAATATAAAATTATTAAAGTATAATACACACATTTAACGGTGTGCAGAGTAATCATTCCCTCATGTTTTACCATTGATGTTGAATGGCCAACTCTCTACCAACACACGTTTGGCGAGAAGGACAACTAGAGGGGTAAAATTGTGAAAAACAAGTAAATAACTTGTTCAGTTTGGATTTTTAGGATTTATTTTTTAAAAAAATTAAATTTCTTTATTTTTTGTATTTTTATATTTTTATTGAATTTTTTAAATTATTTAAGTAATTTTTAAATTTTTAAATACACCTAATATAAATATACTTAAAATATATAATATTTATAAAAAAATATTAGAAAATTAAATATAAAAAATATAATAAAAATATAAGAATTCAATACATTTTTTATATTCTTGTGTGCTTATTAATTTTTTAAAATATTTTATTTTTAAATACATCTAAATGAAGTACATTTAAAAAGTAAAGAAATTATTAAAATTTAAAAAATATTTACTATAAATTTTAAAAAAATATATAAAAAATAAAAATTTTAATTTAAAAAAAATTAAATTCAAAAAATTGAAACTAAAAGCATTAAAAGAACGAATACTCGTACGTTAGATGCGCTTAAGGTATAAAAGTCTACGCGGTTTCACGTTTGGCGCACCACTGTCACGCAAGCACGATCTCGCGCCTTCCTCGGCGGCGCCCAAACGTCTGGGATGGGCGCACTCGTCCATTGGATTGATGAGCCCTTTGCTTGGATTGTTGATTTGATTGTGGTCCACCCCCATGGTTTTGTTCCATGTCAAACCTTGACTTGTTACGGGAAATTATTCACTAGTAGGGAGTCGTACTGTTTACGTGGCGCCTTAAATTAAATTGAGAAACTTAGGCTAAGTTTGGGAAGTCCCAAATAAGTCAAAAAGTCAAAAAGTTACTCAAAAAGTTAAAAAGTTAACACTATTCACCAAAAGTCAACAATTACGGCTGCACAACTCCCAATTCAAATTTTCCTCTACAAACCAATTTTTACAATTTTTACAATTTTTTATTACACATTTTTCCATAAAAAGTCAAAAAGTTAACCCAAACATCCATATTTTCAATCTCAATTTTTTAGTCCAAAAAGACAAAAAGTACACTTATTTAGTCTTCCCAAACTTGGCCTTACTATAAAGTCTCATATATAAAGTTTAAATCTATCTAATTTCAAAACAAAATATTGGTACCAATTATTTTTATATATTTTTAATTATTATTAAAAAATCTTATTTTTTTTATAAAAAAAATTTAAAGACACTCTTATATCCAATTACCGTCAGACTTTAGTCAGACGGTCATCGGAGATTCGCCGAGAAGTTGCCGGAATCAGAAATTCGCCGGAGTATCACCAGAATGTTCTGAACGTCACCGGAAGTTGTTGAAATGTCTGAAATATTCACTGGACGTTAGGAATCTCGCGGAGACTCACTGAAATGTCTAGAATATTATCGGAAAAAAAAGAAAAATAAATTGAGAAATTAAAGTGAAAAAAACATAGTAAAGTGTGTTAAATATTGATAAACTAATTAAAAGAAGAAGGGGAAAAAAAAAACTTAAGAATAACAAGCAGAAACAATGAAAAAAAACATATGCTATTTTCAATTTTTATAAGGTTTAGTAAATAATTTCTAATATTGATCAAACTAAAAAGCAAACTTTGAAACTTTATAGTTTCAAAGTATAATTTTATTAAGTATTTATCCTTATTAATCAAACAGAAAACATGTTATGAAATTACAAAATTTTATAATTCCAAAAAAAGTTATAAAACTGTAAAATTTTACAGTTCTAAAAAATGATTCAATTCAACCCCAAAAAAACTGAAACTATAAAATTTTACAGTTTTCACCATCTGTAATTAAAAACTTGAAAACAACTTGTTCATAATTTCAATTTTTTCTCTATTATTTCTCTATTATAACAGGAAGTGTATAGTATAAAAAAAGCATTAAAACTGAGAGATTGAAAGAAAGAAACAGATATAGATAAATGCTTATACTCTGACAACTATTTTTTAATTTAGATCTACATTAGATTTCAGTAGATCTACTCATCTTCTTTGTCGGGAACTCGTCTCTTTCGCTATCGATGAGCATAAAACCAGGAGTTGGTGCTCGGTGGTTGCCCGTGAATCCCAATCAATAGTGGTTGTCGGTCGCTGGTGACTGTAGATTAAAAAGAAAAAGAAGAAAGGTGTGGGCGTGGTCGTAGTCGTCGCCGATATCAAAGAAAGAGAGATACAGAGAATAAGTAAGGTGTAAGGAAACATATGAAGATAAATGGGTAGAGGACTTTTGAGTCTATCTAAAAGGTTTTGGGATTAAATAAAATACATACTTTTCAAAAAAGACTTGTGGGTAATTTGTCCAATAAAATTAATCATATCGTAAAAAAAATTATGAATGAAAATTGTTAACTCATCTGTGTAGTAAGTAATTGGTTGATAAATCAGTACTCACTTAGACTTTGTTTAGAATTGACTTTTTTGTTCTAAATTAGTTACAAAATGATAAAATAACCTAAAAATCTAATAAGATAAAATGTTACATTTAAATCATAATCATTTCATTTTTTTTATTTTTATAAAAATCAAAAAAATTAATTCAAACAAACTCTTTAACCGAAACTAAAATAGTTATAAAACTAAATGCTAACGAAAAAAGTCACATGCCAAATGACAGCTTGTGGTGGATTGTAATTTCTAGTTATTTTTTCATTTGTCAATAACTTTATGTAATGGTAATTTGGGAGTATTTAGAAAATTTTCAACTTCGAGGAAAAGAATAAAGGAAAATATATATTTTTCTAAAGAAAAATTATTCATAAACGAAAATTTTATACAAACCCAAAAAAAAAAAATAAAAAATAGTCCATTTGGTTCTACTTGAATGATGCGTGATTTGGCTCTACTTGATTTCATATTTAGAATTTATTTTTTGAAAATATTTTAAAAAATAGTTAGGTAAAGTTAGAAACAAAAACAAAAAAATAAAATATTTTTGAATTTTCAAAATTTATTTTTGCTAGCAAAAAATGAAAATAGAAGTAGAATGAAATGGTATATATTTTGATTGGAAATGAAAATACTACAAGTCCCATTGACTCAGTTTGATTAAGTTTTTAGTATCTATTTTCTTTTTCTTTTTTCTCTTCAAAATAACCAAAAACTAGTTTGATAAGACAATGATGAAAAAAAACTATTCATAGTTTTCTTTTTTTGAGTGTGGAAATGAGTGTGATTTGTAAAATTGTTGAATGATTTCAGACCTCTATAGTATTAGTGAGTACCTATCAGTGCTATTATTCTTGTTAAATTTAATTTATTTATTCATTTAAGTTTAGATGATTTTACCTTTTTAAAAAAATAAAAATTACAAGTTTTAATCAAATCATATGCATTAAGTCATTTATTGTTTCATTAGATTATGTAACTATTATGGTTGTACCATTTCTGTTTTATATGCTTTGTAAGTCATTTATTATTATCCATCCAAAATAAAAGTTATTTAATATTGCATTAGATTATGTAAATAATATTATAGTTGTCACATTTCTGTTGGGTACATGTGTAAACTTGAAAACTAAGAATAACTTGCTTGGTGACTCAAAAAGATTGTTGAGTAACATCGAAGTCATGACTAAAATAATAGCTTTATTTTTTTATTTATTTATTTTTTTTATCATATAAAATAATAGCTTGATTGAAAGCCTTAGAGACTGGAAAGGGAAATAATAATAATAAATAAAAGAAAAAAAGTCAGTGTAATGATGTTCATAAACATGCCCACATGTTCAACAACCGAAGGAAAATTATAAAGTCCATTGGAAAGTTTTTCGAATGACCAAATAGACCAAAGAGTAGAAAGTATATTTATGTATCATAAAAAGAGTTGGTTCTTCTACTGTCTATGAGTTAGGCATATTTTAAAATTTAAGTTGAAAGTTGATATTTTAATTTTTTTAAAAAAAATAAGTAAAAAAAAATTGACTTAAAAAAATTAGGGTAAATTACACTGACACCCCTGAAGTTTATATTTATTACAATTTCTCTCCTCATATTTGAGAAATTACACTGACCCCCTTTGTCAGTGTAATTATTTGATGGTGTTAACTTTTAAGTTAAAATGACATATTTACCCTTAACCTTTACATATACTTTAAAGGGTAAAATTACATTGACACTGAGAGGGAGATTTATGATCTGAGATTGGGCCGTGACGTTAGCCGGGCAGATTTGGGCCGAGGTATTGGGCTCCAAGATCAGGCCGTGATATTGCTTGGTAATGGCAAAGCCCACGTGGAACCGAGTTATCTAATCTCGGTTTCGTGAAGGCCGGACAGGTGGAGGAACAGCCTAGATGAGGCTCCCCGGCTCACGCGTTGCAAGGTTGTAATGCACGCACCTTAACCCAGTAGGAAGGCCGGTGCTTGGAGCTTGGCCGAGAAGGTCTTTGGCTGACCGGCGTCACCAATCTCTAGCTCAGCGTCACCGAAATACAGTTGAGCTCGGTTGGAATTAAGCCCGGTAGTAGGAAACTACATCAACTGCACTTGGGCATGTTCGGTGTGGCCGTTGATAGCCGAGACAATGTTGCCCGGCTGCCGTGCTCCCAGCAGAGTGGGCTGGCAGTTGGGTTAGGTGATGTATAGCAAGATTTGTGCTGACAGATGGGAAAACAGAGCCACGTGTCGAGAGACCAATGGCAGTAGATTTGGGGCGCAGAAGGGTATAAGAGCATGTCTGCGCCCCCCATACGTTACACTCAAACAACTCCTCTCTCTCTCTCTCTCTCTCTCTCTCTCTCTCTCTCTCTATCCTAAGGTGTGTGTATTTTAACTTGATCATCGGAGGGGTTTTCCGGCCACACACCGCCGGGTAGCTCACCGTTATTTGCTCGCAGGTGATCGGACAGAAACGGAGCTCGGAAGAAAGGAGTACGGGCTTGCCGGAATATTTGCTCCCCGTACAGACACTCCCTGAGGTTTCAATTTAACACGGACCTCCCTTGACATTTAAAAAAAAAAAAACTAATTTAATAAAAATAAATATGAAGAAATATATTTAATTAGTAAAAAAATTATTTATAACCACTCGAAAGATAAAAGTTATATAAAAATGATAATTATTTTTTATTTTTTATTTCTTAACCAAATTAATTTTTAATTTTTAAAAAAAATTCTAAAAATCAAACTACATAGCCTAAGAATCTTTTGACAAGTCATTTCTTACGTTGATAACTTATTTAATTATTTGTTAATTTTACGACATTTTTACTATCTGAGCCCTGTTTGGTAACCATTTTGTTTTTAGTTTTCAATTTATATTTACAAAATTTTTAAAAACTATCATAAAAACTTGTTTGATAATTTTTTTGGTTTATAAATGGTTGTCTCAGTTTGTAAATTTGAGAAAAAAACGTAAATTCAAAAAATGAGTTTATATTGATTTTTAAACAGAAATTTAAAAATTTGACTAACAAATTTTTTTTTCAATTAATCTTTTTTTCAATTAATTTTTTTTTTCAACTAATACTAACCGATGGGGCAATTGGTAATGCTACTTTAAACCTTGGGAAGGGGATTGTAATTTCTAAAATGTGAGGGGTGTCAATGTAATTTACCTAGTGAGGGCAAAATTGGTATTTAAAAAAATTAAATTACTGACATCAATTGACTTAACAGTCAACTAACTGAGGGAGCAATTTGTAATGAAACTTTAAACCTTAGGGAGGGGAATGCAATTTCCAAAAGTGAGGAGGAAACTATAATAAACATAAATCTCAAGGGTGTCAATGTAATTTACCCAAAAAATTAAAATATTAAACTTTTAACTATATTCTCAAACAGCCAAAGTGAATGTTGTTTGTAGGACTTATGATTTGTGTACATCATTAAAATTATCACATCTTGGCTTTGTTTAAAATTTGGTTTTTTGGGCTAAAATTTACAACAAAAAATAATAATAATAAAATAGATTAAAATAGTTAATAAGACAAAATGTTACATCAAACTTATAATCATTTCACTTTTTCGTTTACAAACATCATATCTAATTATAAAAAAATCTAGCCATTTTTTCAAATAAAATTTTTTTAACTTACTAAAATGGCTAAAAGCTAAAATAGTTTACTAAGATATAGTATTCGGCAACAACTAAAAAATTCAGTTTTTTTTTCAACTTTTTGCATTTAGTAATTTTTTAAAAACTTTTTATATCTTTCTAATCTAGTAGGATTTAAAAATAGAATTTCTACTTGAAAAAAAAAGGGGAAATTATAAAAAAAATCTCAAGGTTTCACGTGTTTTTTAAAATAAACTCCATATATAGTTTCAATTTTGACAAATTAAACCCTGGAGTTTCTTCCGTGTTTTAATGTGAACTCTTTATCTATATCTGTTTGACTGAATTAACGGAATCTGGGCAAAATTCTCAGATTCAAGCATACATATTCAAACACTTGTATCCCCTTGTTGGTAACTCCGTTTCGCCTCATTTTTGCGTCGTTGGATTCACCTCATTGTCTAGTTTTCATTCCATTTCTCATATACCTTATTCCACCTCTTTTTGTATGCCGTTGGAACTCCGAAAGTTAGCCAAAGATAAGATTTTTCTCTCTTTGGGCAAAATTTTCAAATTTAAACACACATATTCAAGCACTTGTATCTCCTTCGTCATAACTCCGTTTTGCCTCATTTTTGAGTTGTTGGATTCACCTCATAGCCTAGTTTTCTTTCCACCCCCTGATACGCTTTGTTCCACCTTTTTTTGCATGTTGTCGAAGCTCTGAAAGTTGGCTAAAAATAAGATTTTTTTTTTTTTTTTTTATACTTCGTCTATCTTATATCTCCATACTTCTTCCTTTCTCCTTCCTTTCCACAATTATTCTCTATTTTCCTCTTCCTTCATGGCCCTTCCCTCACTCTTATGTTTCTTTCCGTTCTTGTAAGTCATATACATTCATACTCGACGACACCGCCGCCATTGGAGGTTCGGTGGCCACCACGAGTTTGGTGAAAAGGCCATCAAGGAAAAGGAAAAAAGAGAATAATTGTGGAATGAAAGTAGGAAGAAAGAAGCATGGAGATAGAAAATAAAGGAGGGAAAAAAAAAATTATTTTTTGCCTACTTTTGAAGCTTTGACGGCATACAAAAAGAGATGAAATAAGGCACATGAGGGGTGAAATAAAAACTAGGTCATGAGGTGAATCCAACAAAGTAAAAATGAGGCGAAACGGAATTACGATAAGGGAGATACAAGTGCTTGAATATATGGGTTTGAATCTGAAAATTTTGCCCAAAGAAAGAAAAATTTTATTTTTGGCCAACTTTCGGAGCTCCGACAGTATGCAAAATGAGGTGGAACAAGGCTTATGAGGGATGAAATGAAAATTAGGCCATGAGGTGAATCCAAAGACGCAAAAATGAGGCAAAACAGAGTGACGACGAAGGAGATACAAGTGTTTGAACATGTGTATTTGAATTTGAAAATTTTGCCTAAAGAGAGAAAAATCTTCTTTTTTTTTTCCTCCAACTTTCGGAGTTCCAACGGCACACAAAAATGGGTGAAATAAGACGTATGACGGATGGAATGAAAACTAGGCAATTAGGTGAATCCAACGACACAAAAATAAGGTGAAACGGAATTTAGACGAGAGAAATACAAGTGTTTGAACATGTGTGCTTGAATCTGAGAATTTTACCCAGATTCCGTTAGTTCAATCAAACAGATATAGACGAAGGGTTCACATTGCAACATGGAAGAAACTCCAGGATTTAATTTGTCAAAATTGAAACTATGGGGTTTAATTTGAAAAACACGCGAAATCTTGAGATTTTTTTTGTAATTTCCCCCTAAAAATATAATATATATATATATATATATGTATATATATATATATATATATAATTATTACAAAATCCCTCCTCAATTGGACTTGCTTGATTACTTGACTTAATTGGGCTTCAGTGCATTCAAAGTTTACATTATTGGGCATCGGTTACCTTTTAAGGCTAGTGCTTGATTTGGTTTATATAAATCGACTTGTCCTAATAATGCAAGCACGGCCCATCATCTTAATCTGAATTATGGAAAGGATTTTTTATCAACCGGTCTCAATAATTGTATCTATTACTTATTAGGTCTTAAATGTCTATCTCATGCATCAGGAAGTCCTGTTGTATTTTTTTTGTCCCGATTTACCCCTGCTATTATGCTTCGCACATTTGGTTTGAATTATGTGGTTCTATTTTTTTTTTCTCTCTCTCTCTCTCTCTCTCTCTCTCTCTCTCCCCCCCGGGGCCGGAAGGATCTGGGTTTTGAAAAGGAAGGCAACAAAAGGTTTGGGTATAGAGATCATAATCGGTATGAGAAGGTATTTCATGCACTGTTGTGTTGCAAGAGCCATTGATTGCGCCACTATAATGTTGGGCGGAGATGAAGGGGTCGCAGCGTCGACGACGATGAGGAAGTTTGTGACGAAGACTCGACAATCGAACGGTTATTTGTTGGTGTTAGTAAACATGAGAGCTGCCTCTGTAGCTCTTGGGTTTGAGAGAGATGGTGTTAGATTTGAGAGAAACCAAGAAAATTGACGTGAACGGAGATGGGTGTGTCGATATTGACGAATTCGGAGCTCTGTACCAGTTAATAATGGACGAGCGAGACGAAAAAGAAGACATGAGAGATGCGTTCAGGGTGTTAGATCAGAACGATGATGGATTCATCTAGGTATTTTCAATGCCGATCAGAACTCCTATCTTGTTTAAACCTGTGATAAATTTATCAGTAAATTTGTTGAATATGTTTATTTTTGTATAAAACTTAATAAACTAAACAGTGATAAATTTATCACTTGAAATGGTAATTTTCCTTTTATAATTTTTTTTTACAAACAGTCAGTGATAAATTTATCATTGAATCTAACATCGTCGTTGTCACTATCTTCCTCCATAAATTTATCATTTGTAATGGCGATGATTAAATTTTCCTTCTGCATATTTTTTTTTTTTGTGCAAACAGTTGGTGATAAATTTATTACTGAATGTATCTTTGATTCTTGTGTTAGTTTGTAATGGTGATTGCTTGATTTTCCTTTTGTAATTTTTTTTACAAACAAACAGTGATAAATTTATCACTGAATCTGATTTTTGATTATTTGTCTTGATCTGTGAATGTAAAAAATAATGAAAACTATTTTCTGCTAATGGCTTCTTGTCTCTCTTCTTCATTCTCTTCATCATTTTCTTTTGTTGGCACTAGATCTGAGGAGGAGGTGGTGGTAGTAGTGACATACTGGAGACGAAAAATGGATAAAAAAGTATTGCCGGAGGTCAAAGGATAGTGGCAACAGTGGAGCTTGCCGGAGGTGATCATCAGAGGTCGTCAAAGGTTATCGTCAGCAATCGGAAATGATTGACAATGGCTAGAAGGGGCAATGATGAGTCATGGCAGTGACATGTGCACAAACATGTGAGTTATCAGGAGTAAAATGGGAAGGTGGGCTAAATTATTTTGGAATAAGATCTCATGGGTATTAAATCCGGTATCTGTAACTTCCGTTATGGAAATCCCAATCTGAATGTATAACCAAAAAAAAAAAGTCTCATCAGAGTTTGGTTTGGCACCAACTTTGAAGTCTTTTTAAATTTTTGGTCCCCTCCCCAATTTTATGAGCTATTAGTCTAAAAAAAAAATTAATTAAAAAATCAATAATACAAACACCCATTCTAAATAGCCAAAGCAAAAAATGTATTAAGGAAGAAAGAAGAGTTCATAATTAGGCAAGGAAATAATAATAAGTTTGGAATCCATTTAATTACTGTGATTATACTTATGAAACAAATGTGAGGAATAAGCTTAGAATTAACTGGCAAAGAAAATGTGAAATTATGAGGCACGGAAATTTATTGTATTTTGTCGTTAAATGTCAAATTTAAGGCAATGACAATTTATTTTGAAAGAGAAATAAGCATTTATTTTTAGTGGTTTTTTTTGTGGTCATTGTCTTGTATTGAGTTATTTTGTTTTATTTTTTATATAATATCAAAATCAAGTTTTGAAATTAATATTGACACAACGTGCCCCAATATCACCTGTCCATACCCGATAAAAAGCTAGCTTCAAAAAGGGATTGGTGACTAGGACTATTTAGAACATTTTATTAATGAGAAATGTTTGAGTGTGCAATCTCTTAGTGTGACTTGTGTAATTTCTAACAAATATACGTAAGTTACTTAGTAAAATTATGTAATTTAAATATAAATTTATATAAGTTGACATATAAAAATTTGTCGCTTGAGTTAACTTAAAAAAGGTATTGTAAGTTCTCATAAAGAATGTGTAACTTAAGTCAAAACAATACATAAGTAAATTGCATATCATATACATTGCACATTCAAGAATTTTCCTTTTGGTAACATTGTGAAAGTCGATGTGTTCTACGTTTTGGGTTGAATTTTTTACAATTCTTTTTAAGTATAAATATACGGATCTCCAAAGTACAATGAAAAATTACATTTAACTCTTTTAACACCAACGTGTGACTAAGACAAACTTGTGTCATATAATATACCACCAACCCATAATCTAATGTTTCTTCTTTCCAATAATTCTATCAATTAGGGGTGTTCAGTAGATATATTGATCCGTCTAAATCGGCTGATCCAAACCGATCTAGTCTGCTACATTTTGGATGAATGTGTGATGACAAGCAGATAGAAGCAGACGGATATTGATCGGTTTTCTCCAATCTACTAGTTAGGTTCTCAGGCCACAACTGAATCGTGAACACCCCTAGTTTGCAGCCATTGTTAACATAGAGATTTGTTGGATTATCATCCATGTTTGTAGTCATTATTAATAAAACAGATTGGATTGTTAAAAAAAAAATAAATAAATAAATTATGTTAATAGATTTTATTATGTTGAAAATCTATAAAATGTAAGCCGTTATACCGATTTGCCGCAATCTACTTAATCCACATCCTCCAATCTGACGGACGTTTGCGGATTAATTTCTTCAATCTGTCTACTTTTGGACGGATGACGGATTAAAAATTTCCAGACCATAACCGAACCACGAGCACCCCTACTATCAATAGTCATAGTAAGAATGTTCACAAGTAATTTTTTTTTGTTACAGGAAAATTCTATTCTTCTCTCGCAGGTCTAAGGCAACACTTTTAGCAGAAATTACCAAGATGCCCTGTTGTTCATTTTAAGTTAGAGAATATAACTTGAGAACTTGCCTCGACCTCTCAAGATTAGTTTCGCTTAAATCAGGACTTGCGCAGCGGAGGAGTATTGAACTCACATCAAGTGTTGAGGTAACAATAATTTGATACTAACCTCCTAACTAATTGCGCTATGACCAGAAAGTTGGCCTAAGAAATTTCAAACTTGAGACCTAATCTTTAACCTCCCGACCTTTATCAAGTGTGTTACAAGCCTTGGGTATTCACAAGTAAATTTAAGTGTTCAATTATGTGAAAATCTTGGTTCAATATCAATAAATAGTTCAATTTACATGTAATTCTCGTTTGTAATTTTCTAACAAAGTAGGGACACTTTTGTGACGTGGTTAGGAAAAATTATCCGGTGCTCATGGAACGAACATCACATGTTTGTGCTTCTCACCGATCATCATATATTATATATTTTTATATTATTTAATCACTCAACATAAAATTATAGATCTCGTTTTATCCACTAATCAAAATATTTTTAGGACACCACGTGACCGTACCCCAAAACTATCAAGAATTGTTTTAAGTATCACTTAATTTTTAATTTTTTTTAATTATTATAAAAATATATATAAAAAATAATATGATAAAAATAAATCAATAAGTAAATAAATTACTTATTTGAAGTATTCATCCAAAAAAAACTTATTTGAAGTGTCCTTAAAAAAGGCACAAATACTTCTCTCCGTGGTGAGAGTTATACAGAGTAACCAGCCTAGCATAACGGTCAGTAATCAAATTCATCCCCACCTCAACCTTCTTAATCAATCAAATCCAAGGGGCCCAAATTTAACAGAAATTTAAATTAACAATCCAACGCCCTCAAATTAGGCCCATAAGAACTAGCCGTTACAAAGAGCGTCCAGAGCTCAACGTTCCTTTTCTTCCCTTCCCCATGTATTCCGCTTCTCTTCAATGCTTCAACAACAATTGACTCATCACAAAGATCCAACGTAACGCCTCTCTCTCTCTCTCTCTCCTCTCACTCTCTAACCCACTTTCCGGCGACTTACGATGGATTTGAGTGGCAAGAATGCCGGAGCAGTGACACCTGCGAAAAACCCACAACCCAATGGATCGAAGATTTCAGAAATCTCAAAAGATTCTGAGAATTCAAATCCCAATCTCACAAGCCCTAGTATGAAAGTTTCGAATTCACCAGCAATTAAATCTGCTTCAAAGACCCAGAAATCGGCCTCCAAAAACCCTAACCCAATCGTTTCACCGCCGCAGTATCGGAACAAGATTCGCGAAAGAAAGTTCGTGGTCGCGAAAAGGAACTCCAAGAAAGAGAGAGAAAACTCGTCCAATGTCTCATGTAAGTGCAAAGACAAGGCTGGTTATGCTTCTCACAAGTGCCTCTGTGTTGCTTATGAGAATCTCAGGGCTTCTCAGGAAGAGTTCTTCAAGAATCGGAACAGTATTATAGAGCATCAATATGATTCGGAGCAGTTGAAGAACAGAGAGAATGAGGAAGATAATAGATCTCTGATTGAAACCCTAGAAATTGAAAATAGGTATGAATTGAAAACAGAGGAAATTGAAGCGAATGGTAGTGATGATGACCCAGATGAGATCGAGCAATCGGGCGAAATGGGTAGTTCGAATATCAAGAGAAGGAGAGACAAATTGTTGGAAGAAGCAAGAGAGAGTGTGCCTGAACCTGGGTCTGGAAGAGTGATGCATTTGGTCAAGGCCTTTGAGAAGCTTCTTACGATACCGAAGGAGTCAGATCAGACAGATGAGAAACAATCAGAAGATGTTGGTGATGATGATGATGATAAGAAGGGGATGAAATGGGCCTTGCCAGGACTGCAACAACCTAAGGTGTCCGAAACACAGGTCTCTTCTTCTTCGTTCTGTCCATCGGATTTTTTCGTGACATCAGAGAGTTTAGGTTTGGATTCGCGTGTTTCGTCTTCATTAGATAGCAGCCATGGAAGGTTGGTTACAATAATTTGATTGATTTTTATTCTCTTGTTCCTTCTTTCAATCGTTTGAATTTGGATCCTAATTGGGTTTGCTTTGAATTATTTTCTTGCTTCACTATTTCAAACAGGACTTCTGGTGGTGGTCACAGAAGCCGACGAAATGTAAGCATTTTTTTTTTTTTTTCTAATTCTAAAATGAAAAATGAACCTGTGTGTGTGTTTTTTTTTTAATATTCATTTTTTTCAATGTAGAGTTCTGAATCATCTGGGACCTTTGGTGGAAGTCGTTGGAAGAAGCAGCAGCTCAAAGCAACCCACCAAAAACCCTTCAAGCTTCGAACAGAGGTGTGTGTTTATGGTTTTGTGAAATTGACTTTTGCTTTTAAATTCTTTTTTCTTTGCCTCAATTTACTTGAAATCATGTTAATTTTGGTGATGGATTTTTATTGCAGCAAAGGGGAAGATACAAGGAGGAAGAATTCGTCAAGAAATTACAGCAAATGATGATGGAGGAGGAAAAACAACGGATACCAATTGCACAAGGTCTCCCATGGACAACAGATGAGCCAGAGGTAATTCCATTTAATTTAAGAAGAAAAAAATGGAAGTTTTGCTTTGTTGTACAAATGTTTCTATCTCTAATTTCATATGTAATATTTTGTTGAAATGTGTAGCATGAATATATGCTTTTTGTTGGTTATGCTATCCAAAATCCATATCGAACAAATTTTAGACTTTGTGTCATCTTTCCAAATGAAATCAAAACAACATAATCACTGAGGTTAAGATTGAAAAACTACAGAAAAAAGCAACTCATTTCAAATGCTATCGACTTCCAAAAAAAATGAAATATTATTGGGAATGTTCAAATGGCAACTTACTGGATTTATATATATGTATATTCTTTTGGGGTGCAAAAATGCCAGGTTGAATTATTTTATGCCATGCTTTGCTAAATGCTTGTAATCGGCAGTTTAAGTAATAAGCCTATATGCATGTCTGGACTCTCCCAAGTTCATTTAAATTGATGTGGTCGTTGATGGTATTACAGTGCTTAGTAAAACCTGCCGTCAAAGAAATCACAAGGCCGGTTGATTTGGTGCTGCATAGCGATGTGAGGGCTGTGGAGCGTGCTGAATTTGACCAACAGGTGCATTTTTAACTTTCTTTAAATATTTTTACACAGGGTTTTCATGTATTAATCAGTTGTTTTGGACATATAGAGTAGGCTTTGTGTCATTACTAAAGTCTTTACCATTCACTGAGTCTACAAGATTCCACGTTCTCGTATTACATGGCAATAATGAAATGCCCTTTATTGAATTACCTTTTAATTTTGCTTCTGTGATTGCATGCATATTAGGTGGCTGAGAAGATGAGCCTTATTGAACAGTACAGGGAGGAAAGGGAAAGACAGCAAAAGGTACATGACAGAAAAAACCTTATGGGTGTGTTTTGGTGATATTAGTCTTGGTAGTTTACTGATATATGTGTGAATGTTGAATTTTGCTCCTGTAGTTAGCAGAAGAAGAGGAAATCAGGAGACTACGAAAGGAGCTCATTCCAAGAGCTCAACCTATGCCCTATTTCGACAGGCCTTTCATCCCGAGAAGGTACCAGATAAAATCCAGAATTTTTTTAGCTAGACATGGCTTTTCCATTTGAATATGAATAACCAAAAAACCTACTGAATAGAGAAATTATTTAGTAGGTTTGGCCTATAGGACACATGGTGTGTCTTTTCAATATTAGAAAAACATATGATCCTTCTATTTTCTATACAAGAAGATCATGTCTATTTTGGTGGGTGGCGTGGTAAGCTGAACCTGCCAGATAACTTCTCCTACCAAAGACTTCAAACAGACCCTCTCCTTCAAATGATTTTTAAAAAGCAATATGTAGTTTGTATACTTTGCTTTCTTTCTTCTATTTTTATATACATTTTTCCCCTCTCCTTCAACTTACTGTAGTTGCACAACTTTTCCACCATATTTTATTGATTAGGTGTTGTCTGGATCTCCAAACAAGTTTTCTATGTGTCATTTGACTGGCACAAGTGGTGTAAACATAACAATGTCCCTTGTTTGTTTCGGGTTATTTTCAGGTCGATGAAGCATTGCACCATACCCAGAGAGCCAAAGTTCCATTTACCACCACAACACAAGAAGATCAAGTGTGGCATGTGTTGGGATGATATGTTCACACACCAACAATGAAATGCAGAGAAGGAAGACAAAATTAAAAAATTTCGTAATTTTTTTGTTGTCAATTGCCAATAATGTTGAACTTTTTTTTCTTCTTTATATGGTCTCCAATATTACTTGTGTATATGAAAGCAATCAATTTAATTGCAATTTTGTCCATTTCAATGAAACAAGTGATGGTAATGTTGTATGCACAATGGTGTGCTATTTCAATGAATATTATCTCATAATCATTCATTTCTCTAGTGTTGTTATTTACCTTGTTTTCTTTTTTCAATCTTTGAAGCACAAGTCATGTATGCATTTTTGTTTGAAGTTTTGCTCTTGCCCTTTGTTTGTTTGAGCATTTTTTAGATACGTGTTGGTTAATCACATAGAAATCCAAACAAAGCCTATATATTTAATTAGGACAACCTCAAAATACACATTTTGTTGACTTCTTCTAGTGTACGACAGGGTAAACTTGGGTAGTTAGGACTTAGGACAGGAATAATGAAGTTTAGTTCACACCACCTAAAAAAAAAAAAAAAAAAAACTTCACAAGACTTGACTTTTTAGAGAAAATGAAGCAAACTTCACAAGACTTTTTAGAGAAAATCAAGCTTTTGTGCTTTCACCATGTAAATACACATTTGGTGACAAAATCTCAAATGTATCAAAATGACTTTCATCAAGCATTCCCTTTACAAAACTTATTTAAAAAGACAATAATTGTGAAGGGAAAAAAACACAGGATACAATTTGACTCATTGGGATGGTTTGTGTTTTTAGGATAGTATTGAAAATGTCACAAGATACAAGTATAGTATTGAAAAATAAAAAAAGGAATTTGGTGATAGATCCCTCACTGTCTAATTTGTCTTTCAAAATGACAAGAATTATATAAGTACTTTCAAAACCCCCAAATATTTTAAAACTTATTTCTTTTACTATATTACCCTCATATCTCTCTTAAGTCATCCTCATAGTGTATCCAAAGTAAAATTTACTATGATTGAAAATAAAATTTTACTCTGGTTAAAAACATATTGATTTAAAGTTTACTATAATTCAAAATAAAATTTTATGTTAAGCAAATCAACATGTTTTTAACCAGAGTAAAATTTTACTGTTACAAAAAATAAAATACATACTAAATGAATGAATCATAGTCAAATTTTACTCTACATCAACATTTATCTGTTGAAATTATATAGATCATAATCTAAGTTTTCTCTCTCTGTTTCTCTTTCCAACAACATTTATATGTTCTAGTCAACAACAACAAATAAAAAAAATTAGATTAACAACCAGCCAAATTTAAAAAATAAAAATAAAAAAAAATCGATGAATACCAAAGTTCAATCTTCTACAAAATCATCCATGTTTGCAACCTCAACACCATCTTTTTTTCTCTGTGTGTTATATGTTTGTATCAAGAAAGAGAAGATGCTACCTACCAAGAGAGAGACTTACGACTAAGCAAGGTATTTCCTTCTCTTCACCAACTCCGAAAACCACACCAACAGCTTGAGTCGCTGTAATAACGTCGACGACATGCAACTCGAGTTCTTCGAGATCTCAAGCCATTCAAACTCCATCGTTGCCTCCTGAGGTACCGCGACGGTGAAGCAACACCTGAAGTACCGCGACGGTGAAGCAACAGATCAATATTCAGATTGAACGCTGGGAACTCATATCGATATTCTCATGCTTCGATCGAAGCCGCTGGTGGACTTGGATCTGTGGCGGCGGCAGTTTTCATTGACTACGAAGTAGATGCCGTGGAAGGCAGAGGCAACGGAGGAGATTAAGAGATTGAAATGGTGATTAGGGAAGATTTAGTTAAGGTTATAATAGTCTGATAAAATATTTAAATAATAAATTTTGTCCTTTATATAATATTTTATAATTATACGAGGGTTTTAAAAATATAATTTTTTTCTTAGTCCTTTTAACAATAAAAGGAAGATAACAGGGGTTTATAGCCAAATTTCCTAATAAAAAATAATAATTCAACACTTGGCAACTAGTAATTTACGGTAGAATATCTTTCTATTAGTTTCACAAGTTAAAGAACCTTTCTGTTAGTTTCACAAGCTAAAGAACAGCGGTCAATGCCACCCCAACTTTCACCAAAATCAAAACCTCAGACCTCTCACAACTGGCTGTGGTAGCCATTTTGTGTATGCAAATAACTTAATTTAACTTGGAATTGATAATTCTGATCTTCTAACTAGATCAGTGGAATTCAGAGCATACAAAGATAATTACAGTGAGCATCCAAAAATAAACCATGAATCTGCATTTCTTAGCCAATTTCAACCAAGATTCCAAGCCTCAAATGAAACTTATAAGGTGACAAACAAAAATTTTCCAATACATATTACTTGTGCGGGGCTTTTAGGTCTCAAGTAACCGACATCGCGCACCATGGCATAGCAATACACTTGGAACTCAAAAAAATCAATGGCCAAAGAAAACAAAATGGAAACATGTTCATAAACACTCAGCAGTTGGGACCAAAAAATTGTTCTGAAAAAAAAAAATGTAGCAACTTCTTTTCAACCAACTAAAATTAAAACCTAGAGACTTATCAAAATGATCAGTAGCAGAGCTCATTGATTCATTTGATCAAGGGGCAACTACAATCCACCCAGCAACTTGGTCAAGATCTTGTTGGCCATTGGATGTGATTCTTCTCCCACTGATACAACCAAACCACAAAAATAAAATAAAATAAAATAAAAATAATAAATTAGCGAACTAATTGACAACCTAGCAATAAGAAATATGCTTAAAGAAAATCATGCATTACATATTGCTTGTAACTGATTCACATCTAGGTCCAACAAAGATAAAGCATCGTTTTAATAATTGCCAAACCGGATATTAAATATAGCACATAATCATGAAATAAATGAGTTAATAAATAAAATAATTCCAAAAGTAAATCATTAGCTTACCCCTTCACATCAATATCAATAATGTTCATCTTTTGCAATTGCTAAAGAATCTGACGCGCAACAGCCCCAATGCTTTTGTAGAAATGAGGTGGACGACTTCCATTCCTTTTACTTCCACCATAAATCCTCTAGAAGGCACCAACACCAAGACCACTACAAGAAATTGCACTTTTGGTGACTAAATTTTTAGTCGCCAAAATATTTTCTGACTAAATGTTTTGTCGCTAGATTTGTCGTGGGAAGATTGTCAGGGAAGGTATTGGCGACTAAAAACTATTTAGTCGCCAAAAGTCCTATAAATGGCAACTAATGTTTTAGTAGGCAAAAGTAAAAAGTATTGGCGACAAAATAACCTTTAGTTGCTGATGACGCTAAATTGGCGACTAATCTATTAGTCGCCCAAAGCTACTAATTTAATTTAAATTACATTTTCAGTTACTAAAATTTTTGGCCGCCAAAACATCAAGTATCTAGGGCGACCAAAGTTTTAGTCGCCAATAGTTTTTCTTGTGCATCTACATTGTTTTAGCTACTAAATGTTTGGTTGCCTAAAGTTCGATATATTGTTTAGCTACTACACGGGTTAATCGGCTAAAGTCTAAATTTTTTTAGCTACCAAAGGTTTTGTCGCCTATAATATAATTGCTATCTTTTGGTGACTATATATATTTCAATTATATATAATAATGTCATAGACAACATACCAAAACAATGTCTTCCGTACATAAAAATATTTTTACTACTATGCATTGTAATGACCATTTGGCATGGTACAAATTACCATGGTAATATGTACCACGACAAAAAGTAATCTATATACCACGGCAATAAATATAAGTTCCATGTCAAAAGTATTATGTACTCCGCCAAAAATTATATGTATGATTCATCCAAATTCCACACAAAGCAAAGGATGAAAAAAAGTGGGAATGTTCAAATTTGTAAATTATCCTCCATACACAAAAATAGAAGATCCACATATCAATACCAAAAACCATCTACAAAAGAAAAATTACACCCATTAGTTCCATATAGCATTTGAACATAAGACCACGCAAAAAAAAGTTAATAGATCCGTAAAGGGATTTTTTTCGTTTCTTATTTTTATTTTTTGGCTGAGGTGGTTTCATCCGTCAATCATAATATTTTAAAAATAAAATTAACATTATTAAAATGTTAGGAACCAAAACAACGCAAAGTGCATAGGATTAAAAGTCCATTGGCATCTAAAAAACGACAATCAATGTAAGGTTGTGCAACATATATATTCAACAGTTATGAGGAAAAATGTAGCCCCTAAAAAATGACAATTAATTTAAGGTTGTGCAGCATATTCAGCAATGCTGAGAAAACATGTAGCCCCTAAAAAATGACAATCAATGTAAGGTTGTGCAACATATTCAGCCCTGAAAGACTTTTTTCGGCTAAGTTTATGGCGTTTTTCACGCCAACTCCCAACCTACGTGTGCTAATTACATCCCGTCTGTCCCTACAGGTCCTATTTGTCACGAGGAAGCTACTCGTGGCATCCATAGAGTGGTTCGGGGGCTGCTTTAAATTTTCGGCCACAAAAGGCCTTTTTGGATTAAGTTCATGGCGTTTTTCATGCCAACTCCCAACCTACGTGTGCTAATTACATCCCGTCTGTCCCCATAGGTCCTATATGACACGAGGAAGCTACCCGTGGCATCCATAGAGTGGTTCGGGGGCTGCTTTGAATTTTTGGCCTCGAAAGGCCTTTTTCGGCTAATTTTATGTTGTTTTTCACGCCAACTCCCAACCTACGTGTGCTAATTACATCCCATCTGTTCCTACAAGTCCTATTTAACACGAGGAAGCTACCAGTGGCATCCATAGAGTGGTTCGGGGGCTGCTTTGAATTTTCAGCCCCAAAAGGCCTTTTTCGGCTAAGTTTATGGCGTTTTCCATGCCAACTCCCAACCTACGTGTGCTAATTACATCCCGTCTGTCCCTATAAGTCCTATTTGACACGAGGAAGCTACCCATGGTATCCATAGAGTGGTTCGGGGGCTGCTTTGAATTTTTGGCCCCGAAAGGCCTTTTTCAGCTAAGTTAGTCATTTTTCACGCCAACTCCCAACCTACGTGTGCTAATTACATCCCATCTGTCCCTATAGGTCCTATTTGTCACGAGGAAGCTACCCATGGCATCCATAGAGTGGTTCGGGGGTGCTTTGAATTTTTGGCCCCGAAAGGCCTTTTTCGGCTAAGTTTATGGCGTTTTTTATGCCAACTCCCAACCTGCGTGTGCTAATTACATCCTATCTGTCCCCACAGGTCCTATTTGACACGAGGAAACTACCCGTGGCATCCATAGAGTGGTTCGGGGGCTGCTTTGAATTTTCGGCCCCGAAAGGCCTTTTTCGACTAAGTTTATGTCGTTTTTCACGCCAACTCTCAACCTACATGTGCTAATTACATCTTGTTTGTCCCCACAGATCCTATTTGTCACGAGGAAGCTACCCGTGGCATCCATAGAGTGGTTCGGGGGCTACTTTGAATTTTCGGCCCCGAAAGGCCTTTTTCGGCTAAGACTACCCATCTCTTCACCAACCTCATCATTGACCTAAGACTATCACACTCCCATAAATTTACTTAATTCTACATCTAGAATCTAACTTGAGACTGGTTTGATCACTACATCTATAACGGTTGAAATGATCAATTAAGTAAAATTACATGACATGCGGATCACATGCATATTTTTCCTGTACATGCAATGCTGCACCATTGATAAAAGCATTGAAACAAAGTCCAAACAGAGTTTTAGAAGCTAGAAAGTGTCATTTCATCAACTCTAAGCACTAGAAATGCAAATAGGCTCGAACCTTGACGGCCAAAGTAATTTGTCCACAAATTTTTTTAGTAATTTCCAAATAATGTTTGACAACCAAGAGTAGAGTCACAAATTGCAACATTTTCCAAATGCAAAAGGTAAGATAGGACATGGGCACATCTCAGATCTCATGTATATCACATTGAAATATTGAGTACAAAAACCAAATTTGTGAGGTCTGCTTTTATAAAAACAAGGAGAAATTGGAAAGAGAAACAACAAAATGGAAGAGTTTACAATTGTTTTGACCAGTTCACAAATTGGTCAGACTAATATGACAAAAACACTTGGGCCTACCTTGTGTTGCTCTTGAAGACTACTTTTTGTTGTTGAAAATCAATACCAAAATAAAAATAGCACAGGAAATGAAATGGAAGAGTGCTTTTTACAATTATTTTTGAAATTTTCCTGCAAAATGGACTCTTTTGGGAAACATAAAAAACAATCATTTTGCATTATATTTCATTGTCTTCATTTTCAAACCTTCAAAAACTTCAAATGAAAAGGTTTCTTAAAACAGTTAAAGATGGGCCCCAAATTACATTGTAATCTTCTAAAAAGAAGTCTATTGTTTGAGTGTAAGAAGTTCAGTCTTGAACAACAGTAGTGACAATGCAAACTTCCTTACTAGAATTGTTGAGCATACTGAGTGAGAACTGAATGATCAACCTGGAGGAACGCAACCAATACAATGAACAAGGGAATACCTGACCCACTAATGACAGGCTGCTCATGATCTTTCTCTATAGGCATAGTGAACCAGGCATACTACTTCCCAACCTTCTGTCAACCTTGATTCTCTTATGAGTTTTTGCTAATTCCCATTCCTTATTTTTCTAAGAAGCCCTCCATAGGACAACCCACATGTACTCGCTTTCTAGGTAGCATTTGTTATTTATCGTTTTTCTTGGTAAACTATAACTACAATCTAATTAAGTAGTTTATCATTGAATTGCAATCCTCCCCGTACCCATAAATCTCTAAACCATAACCCTCTTAAGGGTTTTGAATTCTACCTCTTCTCCAAACTGGAGAAATAGGAGACATATCAAACATTGAAGCAGAAGTATTTCAATTAGTTTATTTGAATTGGAAAGGTATGCTACTTACAGATGGATACAAGCGGCTATGGAATACAAGCAATTTAGCCCCAAAGTGATGAGCAAGTGCCTTTGATAACTTCTCCTGATATATCTCAGAACCTGTAAAATGTTTGCAAAGAACTTTATACACTGTAGTAGTAAATTTTGATTGAGGGTGATCGTAAAATGTTCTAGGACAAGGAGATGGCTTTGTTCACCTGCAGGACCAGACAGCAAAATTCTTTGGCTTACAGCGGAATCCTTGGACTCACTATGCTTTATGTGTAGAACAAGGGATGGTAGCAGATAATATTTTGTCCTGTCACTGAAAGAAATGGAAAATTGAAATTTCCATTACTAGCCTGCAATAAAGTATTAAAACCCATGGAAAACCATAGCAGCCCTTATAAATGAGACTAACATAGTCAAGTAAATGAGCTTAAATTAGAACTGCAAAGTACAATTGTCGATCAAACTGTTGCATAGGCAGAAAAGGGAGCAGGTAATCGTAACTGGAGAACATTTACGTTAACAAGTTCTGAAAGATGAACAGGTACATTCAGGCATCTCAACATTCCAAGAAAGTTTACCAATAGTCCCACATAGTGAAACCACTACATAGATCAAATGACTGAAGTAACTTAACATCTAAAAATAGCTTTCTCAAGGAGCAACAGCAATGGGAAAAAATCAGGAAACATATTCAGGTCAAGAAGTTAAGATTTAAAGCATATATGTATTCTATTCTCTCACAGATTTTGGTATTCCTTTTAATGCTGTTATTCCAGGAAAGAAGAAACAGTAAAAGATAAAAATTTCACAATTGCTATTAACAATAATATTTAAAAATACTTTTTCATCAGATATGCCCATAACTAACTAATAACTCAAGTCAGCTTTGGAAAGACAATATGCGAGATTTCAATTTGTGATTGTCGTGAACCTGATGCTTAGGTGCATTTAATAATTTTTCTTTCACGTGGTATGCATTGTGTATCTCTCAGGGTTAAAGATCCTCTGTGCCAAATCTCTCTATCCTCCCACTTTAATGCAATCATGATCGTTAGATCACATAAAAATCTTAAAACATGTGAATATTAAGATATGATTCTATGATTCGATAATTAAGAATACATTGCGATTTAGGGATAGAGAATCACAAAGTTAGCCCTGTTAAGTTTGAATATGTGGTCCTAATTATTTTGGAATTTTCCAGTTTGAGATTTCAGCAATATCAGGTTGTTGAATATAGAATAGTTTGGGTTCCACAATTCACATGGCCATGCTTTGAGAAGCATTAGTGAGCACATTTTCTAGTGTGTTTGCATTTTGAATTTATGAAGAGATTGAGGTTAAAATATTGATCTCAACATATACTTTAAAACTTAAACATTTCCTATAGGCTTACAAGGAACTCATTCCAATTGAAACACTTAAGAAAACAAAATAAAATATTTATTGAAACATGGTTCTAGTCAAAAGAAGAAACACCCTAAATAAATCACAAAAGAAAAGAAGTTGCAAATGTAACGGACCCAAAAACAAGAACGACATATTTGAAAGTGTCCATGAGGGTGGGTAAAAAAGACTAACTTAAAATTTTGAAATTTCTTGTACTAAAATGGCCCTTGTTTCTAACCTTGGCCTTTATCAAATTATCAAGTGTCATTTCAACTACTTATCTAATTCACTTAGCTCAATTTATTTTTTTGATAAATTTTTTAAGTCCTGTTATTTACAATGCGAATGTGGTAGGATACAACATCAAATATTTTTGTAACATCCTGTGTGTTGCACTTTATATTGTGAAGATTGCACAGTTCAAACCAGGATGCAGAGCTCTTCTCATCTCTTCTTCTTCACTTAGCTCAATTTATTGAACCATGATACTTCAGGTAAATTCAATATTTAGTTAAATACCTTAATAAACTTAACCAATATCTTATTTGTAATTAAGTGCTAATTTTATTTATTATGCAATTGTGGGCCCCCTTCTCCCTAAAGTCCATTTGATGTTATGGACTATAAATAAAAACATTATTTGAAATGCGTTTGGTTGATTTTTAAATAGATATAATTAGTTTTGCACACGATTGATGCATAAAAAATCACTTGATAAATGTCTCTACTTATATATGTATATTGATGCTTTTATAGGACTCTTGCTCTCAAGATACTTTTACAAATGGGCGCTCAAACTCCCACTTAACTAATTCATCACTTGATGTTTAGATCTGCTTGTTCTTTGATTTAGTAGTCTAAGTGACTGGTTAGCAGTGGTTGAGTTTAATACCATCACTAGTTACACCAGGGTCAACTCAAACTGTAAAAATAAGAACGGACATTCAAACAACAAAACCCTCATCCACTTCTAAGCTATAATATTGGGGTTTCAAGTGCTCAGCAGAAATAGATTTTCTATACTACCAAAGAGATAATTCAATATTCAATCTAGGAACCCAATGTAACTCCTATGCAGCATTTAGGCAGAGCACAAGGAGAATTGCAGAGAAAAAATTCGTGCTAACTACAATTAACATAAAAGAATGATTTAAGTATTCAATGTTTGAACGTACCAAGAGTGTAAAAGTTAAACCAACAACGAAGCATATGGCAAACCCTTGAAGCCTCTGTTAACATGTGCGAGTGAGAAAGAAATCAATTAATCAAAACCCATCAAGGATCTTAGAGTGAAATTTGTCGTAACAGTATAAACAAAGTATAACTATCTTAAGTGAAACTTATAATGCAACACAAGCACAACAGTTTAACAAACAATGAAAACTAAATGCAGTTCCAACTCATTGCTAGCTGAAGCTGAGCCTGGAACCCAATTTCCATGCAATTATTCAACCAATTGAGCTATACTATGGCACTGGCACATAAATATTCATTTTCAAGTTGAGTGAAAAACTTCAAGCAACAACATTACATAAAGAGTTACAAATTTTTATATCTTTTACATGACTAATGACAATAGTCCTTCGAAACCACTTGTATCCCCAGCATACAACAACAATAATTTTTTCCCCTGTATTAAAACTGCAGATTTAGCCCCTTCAAATGACTCATCGAACATGAAACATTTTCTACATCCTACTACTAATAAACCAATAAAGTTTCAGTTTCCCTCTCCCTCTCTTTAATACCTCATTCTTCAAATGAATCTACCAAATTAGAGAGAGATAGAAACAGAGTCTTCATTTGACTGGCAAGGCAGTGGACATGGAAGAAGTCATTGAAACTGTAAGAGAGTGAGAGAGAGAGTGTGTGTAGTCACAACATCATACCCACAAAAAAACCCAATAAACCCATAAAACTAAAATCCATAATTTCAATTCAAACACAATAAACCCATAATTTCATAAGAACGAAATCAAACCCACAAAACTAAAATCAAACCCATTTTGGACATGAAAATTTAATTAATTTCGTACAAATCAAACACTTCAACCAAGCCCATTTACGAAATCAACACAAAAATTAACCCTAGATGAAGTGTGAGAGATGGGGAAATACGGGAAGAGAGGGAGAGAGAGAGAAATAGAGAGATGGCTCGAGAGGGAGAAGACCAAGAGCGATAGAGAGAGAGAAACAAAAAACCTGTGATTTGCAGCAGTAGCGGTCGTGATTTCCAGCGGTGGCGGTGGCGGTGGCGACTTGCGACAGTGGGGAGCGACGGTGGCCAGCGACGTGCGACGGTGGAGCTGGCGTCAGGTTTGGTGATGAGTGGTCTGTGTTTGTGAGTGGTCTGTGTGTGTTTGAAACAAAGGGGAGGGCGCCAATATTTACGCTTCCCTCCAAAACAAATTTCTTGCCTTTAGTGACTAAATATTTCTTTTGTCGGCAAAAACTAATTAATCAACGACTAAATTTTTTAGTCAGCAAAGAGTTCCCGAAAAAATAACCCTCTTTTTAGCGGCGAAAATTTTTTGGTCGGCAAAAGGCAGCGTACGCCGACTAAAAACAGAATTAGTAGCCTAAAATTTTGACAAACGCCGACAAAAAAATTTTTAGTTGCCAATAACTATTATATGGCTACTAAAATACTTTTTGGTCGCCTATTTTGAATGTTTTTAGTGACTAAATTTTGTTTGTCGCCAATAGCTATTATATGGCTACTAAAAAATTTTAGTAGCTAAAATTCACAACATTGCCAACCAATAGGGAAAATTAGTCGCCAAATGTCTAACTTTTGGCGACGAAAAATGTTTTAGTTGCCAAATTTGGTTGGCAAAGGTGCATTTTGTTGTAGTGGACCCTGCCTCAGGTATATCTTCCTTGACATGGAAGCCACCACAAAATTTGGATAATAAACAACCAGGAACCATCTAAGTCACAATACATGACCAACAAATTTCAAATCATTCAAGCAAAACCAACATAATTGTGAACAAGCATATGCTCACCGACACACTAACTCACCCATCGAGAAATCTTACCAGCTTGGATATAATACCAATCTAGATCATAAGGGGCAAGCTCCTTGAACCTACCAGTCTTCACAATGTCAGTCCAGTGAGGTAGTTCCATCTGCTCAAAATCAATGAAAGAAAAGAAGAAGCAAAATTGTGATACCTATAGCACTACTGAAACCCAAATAGTATCACTTCAAAAAAATATCAATTTCATATCATAATGTTTCTTTAAGCAGAAAAATTACAATGGAAAAGCATGATTTTCAATATACGGTACATAATGTGTCCACCAAGAGAATCATTTTACTTTA
Organism: Camellia sinensis; assembly: GCF_055761805.1. Lineage (NCBI taxonomy): Eukaryota > Viridiplantae > Streptophyta > Magnoliopsida > Ericales > Theaceae > Camellia > Camellia sinensis. Next base: position 236,306,711 of record NC_138961.1, on the reverse strand, counting down.
AACATCTACTGATTATAAAAAGCATTCATCAACAACACAAACAATACATATAAACAGATATATACACAAACATTTATATTAACATTTAGTTTATCATTCCAATTTTCCCACAATTAGACTCCGCATTCACACATTTTTCATATAATTGGAATGCATAGCCATATCCCAAAATAAACGCAAGGTTTTAAGCAAGGAAACAAGCAGCACTAGCAAAAGAGGCTGTTCAAAGTCCAATACTAAATCCAACATAGCAATCCAAATAATATTACATGTGTATGATCAGTGTGCGAATACCAAGCAGAAGAAGATTGCAGCAAGATGGGTAAATTGAGTTGAGACTGTGAGAATATATACTGTATATATTGTACATTAGGAATTAGGCAATTTCCTTTTCTTTGTATTTCCTTTTTCTGTCATAGATTAGGGCTATATAATTGATGCACTCTTTGTAAACCAAAGACACAATTTAATATACAGAAATTCTTCAGAAACTTACATGGTATCAGCCGTTCTCTGATCCGAAACCTCAGAGCCGTCTCCATTGCCTTCTTGTTCGTGATTGTGCCTTGTCTCAGTCAACCCATCTGGATTTCTTCTCTGTTTGTGCTATTTGGTAGTCGCACCCATCCAACGGTTCGACCCATCTAGTCATCGGCTCGTCACAGCTCGTCCTCTCTCTCTGGCTCTCCTTCGTGGTCGACCCATCTAATTTCTAGCTCTGAAAACCCTAACAGAAGTCGCAATCGTTGTGCGACCTGAGATCACACATCTCTGTCTTCTTCATCGCGACTGTCGCGATCTAATTCTGGCCATCATCAGACTCGCGATTTTTGTTTCTGGTTCGCGATTGCTGCTGTACTCTGTCTCAGACAAGTCGCGAACCACCTCTGGCCCTCGTATTCGGGTTTGCTCTCTGATTCAGCTTTGGATCTGGTTCTCAGCTTTGGCGGTGTGCTTGCTAAGTATTCTTGGTTTGCTGGTTATTTCATTCTGACCCCGAGACTTTCTGGTATTTATAATCTGACCTTTCTGAGTTCTCACTGTGTCTGAAGACAAAAGTTTGTCGTCTAATTGGTTCCAATTATATTTATTGGGTTAGTGTTATGAAAATTTTTCTCGTAAAAAGTGGGGTTATGTTTCTAGTTCAATCCCTTGTCCATCTGAATCAAGAAAGAGGGATATGAGGCAAGATTCTGATAATACCCAGATTCTGATTTGGTTCCACAATTCTATGAAAGATTGCATTGGCATAATGTTCTCTAAGGGGTCGTTTGGGAAAGGCTTCCGGGCTAAATTAACCACTAAATGCCAAAAGAGGCTAATTTAGCCAATAAAGGACAAAAGAGCCACAGTTGGTTGGCAACAATAAACGGTCAGGAGAATTTACGAAACTACCCCTCATAAAAAGGGACATGCGGCAGCACAAACAAAAAATAAAATAAAAAAAAAATCCCAAAAAACACATTTTCCCAGAACAAACAAAGTTGAAAAAAAAAATTAAAAACATTTTTTTTTGTTTTTTGTTAAAATATTTTATAAAAATAAATTCAAACTCTATTTTATAAAAATAGTTTTAAATATTTCAATTTTTTGGTTATGTATTTGGTTATGATTTGCGTGTAGAGTTGTGAAAGTACTGTGGAGTTTCAAGTTATGTGTTTAGTTATGAGTTTTAAAAATAATTTATCACTTAAGTTTTATTTTATGTGTTTGGTTATGATTTGAGTGTAAAGTTATTTTTAAATTTAAAATATTAACATTTTAAATTATTTAAATTTTTTCGATTTCAATTTTGTGAATATTTATTTTAATTTTTTACTTATTCAATTTTGTAGATTATTTACATTATTTAAATATTTAAAATAAAATATTACGATTTAACATATTATGATTTGAGTGTAGAGTTGTGAAAGTAGTATGGAATTTCGAGTTATGTGTTTGGTTATGAGTTAACTCAATAATTTATTAGTTGAGTTTCATTTTATATGTTTGGTTATGACTTGAGTGTAGAGTTGTTTTTAAATTTAAAATATTAACATTTTAAATTATTTAAAATTTTTGAATATTTAAATTATTTAAATTTTGTTGTTAAAATAATTTTTTTTTTTTAATTTTGATATGTGTTTGATACGGCTCATTGAAATTTTTTTTAAAAAAGAAAACATGAAAACATAAATTACCATTCGCCACGTAATTAAATAAGGCAATAAATATAAAAATAAATAAGGCAAAAAATAAATAATTAATGTATAAAACAATAAATAAAAATAAATATGGCAAAAAAATAAATAAATAAGGCAAAAATTAAATATTACGATTTAAATTTCAAATATTACGATTTTTTTTTAAAATATTATGATTTAAATTTTAAAATATTACGATTTAAATTTTTTTAATTTTAAAATTTTTTATAAAAAAAATCCAAACTCTATTTTATACAAATATTTTTTAAATATTTTAATTTTTTTGTTATGTATTTGGTTATGATTTGAGTGTAGAGTTGTGAAAGTAGTATGGAGTTTCGAATTATGTGTTTGGTTATGAGTTTTAAAAATAATTTCTTAAAATACACAGGACAATAAAATAAAACCTCACTTTTTATTATTTTACAGAAAATGAAAACAAATTGAAATTAAAAATAGAATAAAAATAAAAACCACATGAAAAACTATTTGTAAAAAAAAAAAAAAAAAAAAAAAAAAACTTAGCCTGGGTTGGTGACGTCACTGTCAGGACAGCCGCCCAAATAAAAACAAAATTTAATACCAGGGGCAGTTTAGTAATATTACATATGGACACCTCACCAAAAAGCCCTTCCCAAACCAGACTTTTTAGCCCAGGCTAAAATAGCCAAAAAAGCCAAAAAACCAAAAAGCCAACCCACTTCCCAAACGAAGGCTAAATATTCCACGGCAAAGAAGGTGTGGACGTATTTACTCAGTGTCTATCAGCAGTCCAACTTTTTCAAATGCTATGAGTTGGAGTCCGCTATTTAGAATGCTCGTCAATGGGATAAATCTATTCAGGATTTTTATGTTGAGATGACGGGTCTCTAAGATCAACTTGCTCTTATGGAACCTTCTCGTCTTACAGCCCTCGATGCTTATGTGCCCTTTAGGGAGAAGGGTCGTTTGGTGCAATTCTTAACGGCTCTCCCTCCTCAGTACGAGGCTATCCGTGGTGGCATCCTTCACCGTTCTCCTCTCCGTTCTGTGGATGCTATTGTTTGTGAGCTTCTTTCCGAAGAAACTCGTCTCAAGACGGTCAGTCAGACCGTGTCTTCTTCAGTCTTCTTAGCACAGCCACCCCTATTGGCGACTCTATCTGCTTCTCAGCCTCAGTCTTCTGCCAAGCCAAAAAAGGGGCCCTTAGCATCAAATGAGTGTGCTTTCTGCCATCAAAAAGATCATTGGAAGTACAACTGTCCCAAGAAGAGCCGTCAGTCTGCTCAGCCGTCTCAGCTACAGTTCTGAGGTCTTGCTCCGAGTACTTTTCGCCCTCCTGCTGCTTATATTACATCTACGCCGGCTTCTGATCCTGACTTGGCTTTCTTAAGTGCCCAGATTGCCCAGCTTCAACATCTCTGGTCCACCTCTCAATCATCTTCCTCTGCCTCTGCTCTCACCTTTCTTCATTCAGGTTTGCTTGGGTCCTCTTCAGGTATTCCTTCTTCTGTTTGGTTTTTTGATTCTGGTGCCTCTCATCGTATGACTCCCCACCTTTCTTTACTCCAAAACTGGATTCCTCCTCCCGTTCCTTTTACTATTAATACTGCTAATGGGTCTGGTATGTCTGTCCTATTTATTGGGTCTGTTTTACCCTCTGCCTTGTTTGCTATTACTATTCTCTCTGTTCTTTATGTTCCTCAACTGTCTGTTAGCTTGCTTTCTATTAGTCAGCTTGATGCTTCTGGTTTTGATGTTATTTTTTCTTCTTCTGTCTGTTGTGTGTAGGATTAGGTGTTCAAGAAGCAGATTGGGACCGGCCGTAGAGTTGGAGATCTCTATGTGGTGGAAAGCCTACATCTTCCTCTATCTACTTCCCCCGTTGCACTTTCATACTAGATTTTCAGTCGAGTTAGTTTTATTTATGGCATTCTCGTTTAGGTCATTTGTCTGTTGACCGCTTGTGGTCTTTAGCTCAGTTAGGATTGTTAGGTAAAATTTCTCCTAGTCAAATTAATGAGTGTCGAGGATGTAAACTTACTGAAATGACAACTTTACCTTTTAATAACAGTACTTCTATTTCTACTTCCCATTTGTCTCTTGTCTATACTGATGTCTGGGGCCCTTCTAATGTTCTCACTAAAGGAGGTTCTGCGCACTATGTATCATTTGTTGATGATTGTACCCGTTATACCTAGGTTTATCTTATGGCTTATAAATCTGACTTCTACTAGATATATTGTACCTTTCAGTTTATGATCGCTACACAGTTTGGGGCCACAATTAAAATACTCTAGTCTGACTTGGGTGGAGAATACTTTAAAACTGAATTCTGTGAGTATTTAGCAAAATTGGGCACCATTCACCAAACCTCCTGTACTGATACTCCTGCCCAAAATGGTCGTATCCTTGAGACAGCTTGATCACTCATTCTCTCTGCCTCTATTCCAACACCATTTTGGGGTAAGACAGTTCTTACCACTGCTTTCCTCCTTAATCGTATGCCGACTCCCCTACTCTCTGGTCAATCCCCTTATAAGGCTCTGTATTCCCAATCTCCTAATTATTCCCTCTTACATATCTTTGGGTCTGCTTGTTTTGTCCTCATTCCTTGTAAGGATCGAACCAAACTCAGTGCCCGGTCTGTCTTGTGTGTCTTTTTAGGCTACAATCTTACTCAGAAAGGCTACCGTTGTTACGACCTTGTCTCTTGTCGCCTCTATGTCTCCCGTCATGTTGCCTTTCTCGAACGTCTGTCTTACTTTCAGCTTTCCCCTTTTACTGCTCTTGTTTCCAAAGAGGATTTGGTTCACATTGACCCATTTCCTTTTGAGGTCCCATCAGATGAGTATATTGCCACTGTTCCTCATGAGGTCATTCCTACTTCTCCGTCTATGTCACCTATGGCTGCTTCTTCTCCTTCGGCTGCTTCTTCTCCTCCGTTGTTAGCCTATTCTCGTCGCAAGGCTCCCCCACCACCAGTTGTCTCTACTCTTGTTGCTGCTCCTTTTTCTTCTGACGACTCTGATCCTGCTGCCCACCGCTATCCTCTTCATGAGCGTCGTCCTCCAAATAGGTTGGGTTGGTCTAATACATATTTTTCTGCTTTCTATCGTATTTTTTGGTCTGCTATTCACTCTTTTTCAGAACCTCAGTCTTACAAGGAGACCTATTAGGATTCTAATTGGGTTCAAGCTATGGAGGATGAGTTGTTTGCCTTACAGAAGACTAACACTTGGGAGTTAATTCCTTTGTCTACTGGCAAGAATTTGGTTGGTTGCAAATGGGTCTATAAAGTCAAGACTCATTCTGATGGTTCTCTCGAGCGCTACAAAGCTCGCTTGGTTGCCAAGGGTTTCTCACAAGAGTATGGTATTGATTATGAGGAGACCTTTGCCCCTGCTGCCAAGATGACTACTGTCTGTACCTTGATTTCTGTTGCTGCTGTTCGACATTGGCCTTTCTATCAGATGGATGTTAAGAATGCTTTTCTTAACGGGTACCTCACTGAAGAGGTCTACATGCGTCCTCCCCCTGGTTTTCTCCACTCTTCTAGGAAGGTTTGTCGTCTTCAGCGTGCTCTGCATGGTTTGAAATAGTCTCCTCGTGCTTGGTATGATTGCTTTCAAACTACCGTTACCGAGCTTGGGTTCCATCCTTCTACTTCTGACTTTGCTTTGTTTCTCAAATATACCTCGGTTGGTTTTGTTGCTCTCCTACCTTATGTGGATGATATGATCATCACTGGTTCTGGCTCTTCTACTATCTCTGAGGTCAAGCAACATCTTCTGCACCTTCAAAATGAAGGATCTGGGTCCATTACGGTATTTTCTTGGTATTGAGGTTGCCTCTTCTCCAAAAGACTATTTTCTGTCTTAAGCCAAGTATGCTAATGAGGTTATTCACCATGCTAGTCTTACTAATACTAAGGTTTTTGATACACCTATTGAGCTTAATATGAAACTCAACTCTACTGATGGTGTCCCTCTGGATGATCCCACGGTTTATCGCGAGCTGGTGGGTTATGTAGTTTATTTGACTGTCACTCGCCTTGATCTTGCTTATGCTGTTCATGTGGTTAGTCAGTTCGTTTCTGCTCCTCGCTTTACTCATTGGGCTACTTTGGTTCGTATGCTTCGCTATCTCCGGGGTACCATTTTTCAGGGCTTGCTGTAGTCATCTACTTCCTCTTTAGACTTGGTGGCCTATGCTGATTCTGATTGTGCTGGTGATGTTACTGATCACAAGTCCACCTCTGGTTTCTGCATGTTTCTTGACGATTTCTTGATCTCTTGGAAAAACAAGAAACAAACTGTTGTTACTTGCTCTACTGTCTAAGCTGAGTACCGTGCTATGGCTCATGCTACTGCTGAGCTTATTTGGCTTCGTTGTCTTCTCTTTGATTTAGGTGTACCTCAGTCATCTCCGACCTCTCTCTATTGTGCCAACCACAGCACTATTTAGATTATTCACAATACTGTCTTTCATGAACGGACGAAACACATTGAGATTGATTGTCACTTTGTCCGATAACATCTACAGTCTGGCTCTATCTCATTTCCTTTTGTCTCATCAGCTTTGCAACTTGCGAACTTCTTCATTAAGACTCACCCTACCACTCGGTTTCAGTTTCTTCTTAGCAAACTCTCAGTGTTTTTTGCTAAAACACCTTGAGTTTGAGCGGGGGTGTGAGAATATATACTGTATATATTGTATATTAGGAATTAGGCAATTTCCTTTTCTTTGTATTTCCTTTTTCTGTCATAGATTAGGGCTATATAATTGATGCACTCTTTGTAAACCAAACACACAATTTAATATACAGAAATTCTTCAGAAACTTATAGAGACATGCATAAGGTTTTTTTTTTTTTTTTAAATAATAATTTATGTCTGATTGACATTGGAGATTGACAGGTTGGATTCAACTAGCTTATTTGCAATTTATATTTATTAAGCCAAAATCTAATTGTTTGTTTCCTTAAACTTTCACGGCATCCAAACAAAGAAACTATCGGTGTAGAATTTGACATTATACCTAGCCTGATCACTTGAGATGGGCCGAGTAAGCCTGCATGAACTCGTGAGGTGAGACGTCCTTGATCGATTTCGCAGTCGCGATGGCTGGATTGATGCGAACAAGAAGAAGATGTCACATGCGATAGATACGACTGGCTTGGGTTTTGTTTTTCACTGTTGCTTTATTTGTCTTTAATGGAAAAATTAACCCACTCGATTATATTTATTTGAAAAATATTAATAATCCCAAATATTTTATTAAATCTATAACATATATAAAAAGAATGTAAGAGTGGTGTAACATGGTGTAACGCTGGGCTTGGGCTGCAAGGTGTGGATTCAAATCATCCACACCGACTATGAGGAATAAAACAAATTTTGCCCCTTTGAAGAGCAACCTTCACCGACCCACAGGTCCACGGAAAAGCCCCCAACTTGAATTTGTGGAAGTGCGCAATTGCCACTGTTACTGTGGTAAGAATTTATTCTTAATTAGGCTGTCATTGATAGGGATGGCAATTTGAAACCGGCCCGACGGGGATCCCCGATCCCGACCCCGATTTAAGCAGTTTTTCCCCGAAAAATACCCCCGACGGGGAGGTGACGGTATTTGAAAATCAATCCCCGATCTGTCACGGGCCGGGGACGGTGATCAGTGTTTGATCCCCGGCCCGGCCCGATCCCCGTCCCCGGCCCCATCCCCGAATTTCCCCGAAGTGAAATTACTTTTATACCCTTATATTTATATATTTATATAATAATAATAATAATAATAATAATAATAATAATAATAATAAACCAACTCTTGAACTCTCTCCCTCACTCTCATCACTCAACTCTCACTGTCGTTCATCTCTCTCTCCCTCACTCTCATCTCAACTCTCTCCCACTCTGTGGTTCATCTCGCTGTCAACTCTCTCTCGCGGTCACCGACGGCGACGTCAGCACCACCGCTGGCCCCGACTCCCCCTCTCTCTCACCGACGGCGACATCACCACCACCGCCGCACAACGTCTGCCTCTCTGCCACCACCACCGAACCCACAGCCACCGCCAGCCACTCTCGATCTCTGTCACCACCACCGAACCCACCGACGGCGTCGCTCAGATCTGTCTGTGTGAGATCTGTCTCTGTGTGTGTGTGAGAGATCTGTCTCTGTGTGTGTGTGTGAGATCTGTCGCTCAGATCTGTCTGTGTGAGATCTGTCGCCGATCAAATTTTTTTTTTAGATCAATTTTTTTCTGTGTGTGAGTGATCTGATCTGATCTGTGTCTGTGTTAGATCAATTTTTTTTTTTAAAGTTTAAATCTGTATTTGTTGTTGTTGATGATGATAAAACATAGTATTTTTTGTTTCAGATCTGTGTGTGAGGCATCTGAATTTTTTTTTTTTTTTTTTAGCCGGGGAATGCTCGGGGTCGGGGAAACCCGATCCCCGTTGGGGGCGGGGGTGGGGGCAGTGATAGGATCCCCGTCGGGGATCGGGGCCGGGACCGGAGAAAATTCGACCATCGGGGATCGGGGACGGGGAGTGCGATCCCCGGCCCCGCCCCGCCCCGTTGCCATTCCTAGTCATTGACTATATTTTGTTTGATTTGTGAAAAACGGGTTGAACGTGATTCAGATAGATTAACTGGTATGTGCCCAAAATGATTATTGTGATCCATAAAATTTGGGCCATGGTCATCTTAGTGTATATATTATTTTATATGTGGATATGTGATATGGAGGTGTAAGGCTTGTTTTAAGTTATTTGGGTTCCTTAATAAGAGGACCCAATAATTGTTTTATTCAGGCCTAGTCCCATCTCCTATCCTTATTAGGGTTTACATATATCTATATATATGTAGATCAAAGGGTTGTCAGTCCCATTGAAAGACAACATAAAGATTAGGAGAAGGAGGGGAAGAGCTGGTGCTAAGGTTTTTCAATTGTGAATGCCATATTCTTTCAAGGAAGCAAAACTCAAGACTGAAAATCTAGAAATCTCCTAGATGTTGATTTGTGATTATGTATCAATTTAAGCAGTAAATAACAATCCTAATCAAACAACCAAGACAAATCGATACAACGATTTTACGTGGAAAAATCACAATTGGACACCTCCAATTGTGATAAAAAAATCACGAGGCAACAGCCACAAAATAATCCACTAAGAAGATATAAAGGAATTACACAGGCATACTCTTAATTACCTAGCGAATCCACGCCCAAATTGAACCAACCCCTATGTGCCTCTTCCAACCCCGTCTTCACCTCGAAATTGTCTTGACGATGAGCCACTCAAGAATCCACCAAAGCTTCAGGCTCGAATTCTTCAGAATCCACCGAAGAACAACTCTCTCTTTTGTATAGAACAAACAAATAATCCTTTGATGTATACTCTTTAAACCATGAGTTGAATACTCAATCAAAACATCAAAGAAAACTAGCAAAATATCCCCAGATATAAACCCTAGAACCCAAGAAAAAGATCTGGAGAAGTAATCCTAGATTTGGAGCAACTTGCGAATTTATAGAATTTGAAATTGCGAGGTCCGCTTGAGCGTGGGAATTAACGCTCGAGCGAGGACTCTATATGACGTGTTCCGCACTAGGGTGTACGCTCGAGCGGGGAAATGGACGCTCGAGCGTAAAAACATGGATCACAGTATATTTGCAGACTCACCAAACTTCTGAAACTCAGCATTCTCAGCTTGAGCGGGAAGGCAACTTTAAATGCATTTTTGCATTTTGCTTCGGGGCGCAGCCCCTCGACTGCTACGGACCCGCCAAGGGGCGCTGTCCCCTCGACCTCCGCGAGCTGACTGGGCAGCTCGATCCCCATCATAATCAGTGAAGTGGCAATCTTGAAAGTATTAACATCACAAACATCTCTACAAGGCACAATTCGGGTTGGATTCACAGCTAAACACTCATAGCCTCACTGAAATAAAAAAGTGCGAAAACAAATACAACTTAAAGGAGTTTTGTCAAACGGGGTTGCCAAGATTAAAAACCTGACAAAACACACCTAACAAATAAAATCCTAATCACCCCAACCCATTACAGCCAACAAAAGCCAACTTCTTTCTCAAGGTCATGATCTGTAAAACAGTTATTAGTGCCACAATCTCCAAAACAACTATTAGTCCCATAAGAGTATAGAAAAAAAACAATAAACATATGACTAGATTAACTTGAAGCATGAGATGAAAAACAAGAAAACCTAAGACACATGCACCCGACAAAATAACTCCCCCTTACGAAAAACAACCACAAATATTGAAAACAGTGAACAGGAAGAAAACGAAAAAAATAATATGGTAGAGCAAGTAAGGAATTTCAGACTAGTACCTTAAAACACACAAGACTTATCCAAGAAGCACAATTACTTGAAAACACAATGTGCACAGCCTCTAGAAGATTCCTCATAAAAGAAAATGATGCATTATGTGAAAAGCATAGATCCCATAAGAAAAGTGTGTGTGTGACTTTTGGAGTTCGACAAACACTAGATTCAATCCTAGTAGTGATTTAAAAGTTGGACCTCCGACAAGAGAATCTAAGCACAACAAAGGAAAGTCAAACCACTAGGAATCAAGGGGTATTTGGTGAGTAAAAGCGGAGGCTCTCCCTCAATCAATGAATCCTTTATTTTTTTTCTTTTTTTTTCACATATTTTTCTTTTCTTTCTTTTGCAGATCTTTTTTTTTTTTTGCACATTTTTTTCTTTCTTTTGCACACTCATTGGCGGCTGACACGCTCAAGAGTATGGAAACCGAACCAGAGAAGTATGGATATAATAAGGATGGTCTGGTTGGTGACTCTGAGGTAACCTTTTCCTCATGGCTAGACTACAAAGAATAGAGGGGGGGAAAGCCGTGGAGATGCAAAAAGATGGAAGGTGGTTAAGAGACTCAACATCACCCAAGATATGCTAGTATCGATCAATTCCTCTAGAAAAACAAAAGATACCACGCCAGAAGTCCATAGAGAAAAGAGATCACTAAGGCGGAAGACTCTAATATTTGCTAATCCAAGAGTGTGTACAGAATGAGACATACTAATCAAAGAACACACACTCTGAAATGAGTAATGATCACAGAAAGCACACACATATTAACATGTAAATGATATTCTTATCAATTCCAATATGCACCAAGGACTACTCAAAAATTTTAAGATTGCAAAACCATACTAAGAAAATCTTTTTGTGTTTTTTTTTTTTTTTGTGTTTTTTTTCTTAACCAAAGCAAGACAAAAAAACGAACAAGCACCCTTTTTTTTTCTCATTAAAAAAAACACAAAGAAACCTAAAAGCTAAAACAAATAAACAAATTAACACAAGTCAAGTTTTCTCACCCAAACCGCTTTAGTATAAACAAAGTTGTGAGCATTGCGGTTCTTGGGTGGTGTCTTGACGTTGTGGTTCCCTTTGCTTTCAATGAGAACCTGTCTCAACTTGGTTTCCAACTTCCTATTCCTAGGACTAGACAAACAAAACCTCTGTTCACGATTGGTCTCAAGCAAATCAAAATAACGAGGTCTAATATGACCCTTAACCTCATTACAACCAATGAAGTGTCTCTTACCCCACGAGATGTTGGAATTTCTTCCATCTCTTTGAGACACTCTCCCATGCAACTTATAACAATAAGAGCGAATATGACTATGCATACCACAATGATAACAAATAAAAACAAGGTGTACAGGGTGTACCTTCTTTTCTTTTACCTTACCAACTCTAGGAAGTTTGAGAAATCCATCCTTATAGTGAATTTTTTGTTCTCCCTTTCCTTGAGTTCTTGTATCATGAGATGTAGATGCACTCTGTTTTTGCTCTTTGTTATCACCAAAGCCAATGCTACTCTTGTCAGAACAGATTTGTTGAGACCCAATGATATCCTCCAAAGTCTTTGATCCTTTGTTCCAAAGACCAATGGTAGCCATAGCACACTTGAGTTCTTCCTCTTTCTTGATCATTAGTTCTTCTAAAGAAACTTGAGACATCTCAAGAGTTTCAATTTTTTCTGCATATGTTGCATAGATTTGTTGTAGCTCATTCCTCTCTATCTCATAAGTCAAGAGTTTTGTACAAAGAGCTTATCGATCATTAGCTATCTTGATGGCATCAATCCTAGCCTCGGAAATCTCCTCCTTTAGTTTGACATTCTCACTTTCACATGCTTTGAGTTTCATAGTGAGTTTGTCATTCAATTTAGATAACTTAAGAGATTCCTTATATAACTTTTCATAAGCTTGCTCAAGCTCTTCATCATCACTTCCCAAGGATTCATCATCAGTGGCATTCTCAACCGTGCTCTTCGGATACTCTGTTCGTCCTTCAGTTTCAGAAGCCGCCATGAAAGCAAGGAATTGTTTATGTCCCTCTTCGCCTTGATCTTCGTTGTCACTTTCATCTTCATCAGATTCTAATTCATCATCCCACGTGATGGCAAGGGCTTTCTTCTTCTTCAAACGAGTGGGGCATTCTGAAGCAAAGTGGCCAAATCCTTGGCATTCATAGCATTGGACTCTTTTAGAGTTCCCTTGTATCTTTCCTTTCTCCTTCTTGGCTATAAAATTAATTTTGAGTTTATCTTTACCTTTAGATTTATAAGTATGAGTAGATTCCAAAAGATTAGGATTCTTTTTCAAAAAAGATTTTTTAAATTGTTTAACAAAAGCAGCCGTAATCTTGGAATCAATATCACAATCCTTATCAGAATCCTTTCCAACTCTATGAGCACTACTAAAAGCAATAGCATCTTTTTGTTTCTTTTTGAAATTCCTATGTGCTTCATAAGTTTGGAGATTTCCAACCAAGTGATCCAACTTGAGGTTGTCAACATCTTGAGCCTCCTCAATAGCCGTAACTTTTGGTTGGAACCGATCGGGCAAGGATCTCAAAATTTTTCCCACAACTTTGGATTCTAGTATTTTTTCACCTAAATTGAAGCTGGATTTTACAATGTCACTCAACTTCGCATAAAATTCATCAAAGGTCTCACTATCTTTCATTGAAAAGTTTTCGAAACTAGACGTGAGCCTTTAAAGTTTTGAGCGTTTAACAGAAGGAGTGCCCTCATGAATAGTTTGTAAGATATCCCAAACCTCTTTTGCGACTTCACAATTGCAAATACGACTAAACTCTTAACAGAAGGAGTGCCCTCACTATTCCAGCTACTATTTTGGTAATCAATTGTGTCCCACTTATCAATTGGTTTGGGGAAAGTTACTCCATCAACGGTAATTGTTGGTTCGGTCCACCCATTCATGACAGATTGCCAAACTTTTTCATCTATAGATTTCAAAAACGATCTTATCTGAGCTTTCCAAAAAGAATAATTGGATCCGTCAAGTAGGGGTGGTCGAACCATAGAATTTCCCTCACGAATTGAATCCATTATTACAAATCAAACAAGATCTCGCTCAAAAGTTTTAAAAAACAAACGAGTAACCCGCTCTGATACCAATTGAAAAATCTAGAAATTCCCTATATGTTGATTTGTGATTATGTATCAATTTTAAGCAGTAAACAACAATTCCAATCAAACAACCAAGACAAATCGACATAACGATTTTACGTGAAAAAACCACAATTGGACACCTCCAATTGTAATAAAAAACCACGGACAACAGCCACAAAACAATCCACTAAGAAGATATAAAGGAATTACACAGGTATACTCTCATTTACCTAGTGAATCCACGCCCGAATTGAACCAACCCCTATGTGCCTCTTCCAACCCCGTCTTCACCTCAGAATTGTCTTGACGATGAGACACTCAAGAATCCACCAAAACAGGCTCAAATTCTTTAGAATCCACCGAAGAACAACTCTCTCTTTTGTATAGAACAAACAAATAATCCTTTGATGTATACTCTTTAAACCATGAGTTGAATACTCAATCAAATCATCAAAGAAAACTAGCAAAATATCCCCAGATATAAACCCTAGAACCCAAGAAGAAGATCTGGAGAAGTAATCCTAGATTTGGAGTAACTTGCGAATTTATAGAATCTGAAATTGCGAGGTCCGCTCAAGCGTGGGAATTGACGCTCGAGCAGGGACTCTATATGACGTGTTTCGTACTAGGGTGTACGCTTGAGCGGGGAAATGGACGCTCGAGCGTAAAAACATAGATCACAGTATATTTGCAGACTCACTAAACTTCTGAAACTCAGGATTCTCAGCTCAAGCGGGGGAATGGACGCTCGAGCGGGGAGGCAACTTTGAATGCATTTTTGCATTTTGCTTCGGGGCGCAGCCCCTCGACCCCGCCGTGGCGCTGCCCCGGACCTGCAAAGGGGTGCTGCCCCTTAGACCCCTGCGAGCTGACCGGGCAGCTCGATCTCTGTTATAATCAGCAAAGTGGCAATCTTGAAAGTATTAACATCACAAACTTCTCTGCAAGGCACAATTCGGATTGGATTCGCATTTAAACACTCATAGTCTCACTGAAATAAAAAGTATGAAAACAAATACAACTTAAAGGAGATTTGTCAAACGGGGTTGCCAAGATTAAAAACCTAACAAAGACAATAACGGAATTAAACGGTATGTATCTAAGTTTATATTTTAGTAGTTAATTATATTCATAGTGTTTTGATTTATAGTATATAGATCCTATATTCTTACATGTGGTATCAAAGCAAGTTTATACTATAATCAAAATCATGGCAGATTATTTCAGTAAAATTATTTTATATAATGATAAGGAATAAATTAATATTTCTTTTACTGAATGATACTTTTGCATCTCAAAATTGGGCTTTAGTAATTTCAAGCAAACTTTTTCAATGTAACGAGTACATACTGTTTGAGTATTGATAGTTTGCTTCCAATTGTGTTATATAAAATAAAAAAAAAAAAAATTAGATATGGTAGTTTTACAAAATTTGTGAAGTATGGACGTGTGTATATTGAATCTGTATTGATATATATATATATATATATATATTTCAAATCTTATCTAATCAAATTTTTGCAAAACATATGAAACATATTCATTTTTATGACTTTTACATAAACATTAAAATTGTTTAAGAGTTCTATATCATGTATATCACTTTGGTGTAATTTTTGTAAATTCATATGCGAATTTTGGTTGGCTGTGAGATATTATTTTTGAGTAACTGTTTAGTAGTGATTCGTAATATGATATTATATATGTTTTGATGGGTTACAAATTGCATTATTGTTAATAAATAAATAAAGTTTTAAAGGTGGTTAAATATTTATTTTTGTAGTCCCAGTTGGAAGTTGTAACGCCCTCAAAATAATAACATTAAACCCATCAAATAAGACATGCATTGATATGTAAAAGTTCCACATTCTTCCATATATCAGAATTTCATTACATAAGTATTACATGTTAACAACAAAAGCAAATGCCCTATGGGCTTACAGCTTTCCAAGTTAACACTTGGTTACAACAAAAGAGTACTAACTCATTACACATTAAGCCCTTGGCTTGAATTACATGTAATACATCAAAAAGTAAACAACAAAAGTATGTCCGCCTCTAGCCTCCCAAGCTATGTCCTTGGAGGTGGCATGCTACCTGTACCTGAAAATGATATTCCCATATAGGGTGAGCCACAGCCCAGTAGAAATACACTAAACCAACCATGAACAATGACTAAAAGATTAGCAATTGATAGATGGCCAACACTGATACATCCACATAAATCACATATTATGTCATACGACTTATGAGTCCAAGTTACTTTTCATTTTCCTCTTTTTCAACAGATAGGCTTATAAGCTCTATCCACATTCTCAACAGATATGTATAAAAACTATATCCCATATTCACAGATAAGCATATAAGCTATATCCACATTCTCAACAGATATGTATAACAACAATATCCCATATTTACAGATAAGCATATGAGCTATATCCACACTTCACAAAGATAAGCATATGAGCTATATCCACACTTCACAAAGGTAAGCATATAAGCTCTATCTTCACTTCTCTAGACAAGCACATGAGCTGTATCTACGGAGTTCATCCCCTATCTTCTCCCAACACTATCCGGTTTAGAGGTACATCCCCCATCTTCCCCTAAACCGCGGAGTACATCCCTCATCTCCTCCTCTACACACAACGTATACAAACACATTGGTTCTATATACAATCACTCAATACATACAATTAATGTATTCTATCAACCGTCAAATTCCATGACACATTCCATTGATTAGTTTCCGTTTGCCTAATCATCATGCATTGTCTACAACAATCACAACTATCCTCCACCGATAGCCCAAAGCAGTTATTTCTAAACAGAAAATAAATGCACAATGGATATTCAATCAACATTTCATTTCCTCATTTCTCACAATTAATTATCCCAATTAATCAAACAATGTAATTAGGTCGTTATCCATAATTACCATTTCAACCCTTAGGTCCCATTTTCATCAATGATTCAACATTTATTCCATTTCTCTATGCCAAACATGCATCTAGGTTTATTATGAATAAAACCCCAACTTTTGTAAAATAACACAAAAGCCCCAAACTTTCACAAAATTACCAAACCAACCCCAACGTCACAAAATACTAAAATTTAAAGACAAAATCCATAGAGAGGAGTAGGATATCCCTACCTCGAAGTTTGAGCCAAAAAGGAGATGAAGACTCGAAGATCAACGTGTTCCAAATCCCAACTTTTTCAGATTAAAACAAAGCTCTCAACGCCCTCTATCTTTTTAACAAAGGCCCTAGGCTAGATTCACACTCTAGGGAGATCAACTCTTAGAGAGAGTGTAAGTTTAGAGAGAGAGGGTCTCGGATCTAGGGTTTGATCAAAAGGAAAGTGAAAAAGTGATGTTTAAAAACGCTACCTTCCGCTGATATAAAACACGCTCGCTCGAGCGAAGACTTTGTCGCTCGAGCGACCAGACACAGAAAACTCTCGCTCGAGCCAAGAAATTCTCACTCGAGCCAAAAACTCAGAAGTGCGCTCGAGCGAAAGAACGCTCGCTCGAGCCAACAACTCAAACCCTCAGGTCTGCAACCAGAAGCACGCTCGAGCGACATACCTCTCGCTCGAGCGAAGAACAAACCAGACCGCTCGAGCCAAGAAATGCAACTCTCAGGTCCAGAACCAGACGCAATCGCTCGCTCGAGCGAAGCCACTCTGGCTCGATCCACCAGACACAAACTCAACTCTCGCTCGAGCGACCAACTCCTCGCTCGAGCGAAGGTCCAAAAATCTGGGCAGCAACACTAGGCTCCCAAACACAACCAACCTGTAACAAACCTGCCCAACACATCCTATAACTCAATATACAAAGTAAAGAGGATGCAAACAAGATAATAAACAACTACCAACATCCACGGACACATGTCCGGATCACTGTACAACAAGGGTAAACCCGAGATCGCTATAGAAGTTTTTTGAATCAATATGGGTGATACTGCCAAAGTGGTTAACTTATTGAGATTTAAAGTGATTTACCAATAAGGATTCTGGGAAGCTCTTCTAATATTATATCACTCAATTACCTACCCAAAGGGGATTAATTGAGTGTATTAATTTTAGAGGTAATGTGAGCCGCTAGTAAGGGAAATTTTATTGTTTTTGAAAGAATTTATCTACCCAAAGGAGAAATTTTTTTGATAAATCATTCTTGCTAGTTGATTGGTTTATTGGTGTTAGAATGTGTCTTATATATTTAGTCCAAAGGTATTTATATGATGATACATTCTGAAACATCTAACAAGATTGTTAAAGTTTATTTGCAGCCCATTGTTGTGAGATTATAATTATTGCCCATGTATAATTAACTAAGATTATATTGAAGTTTAAAGATGTTGATTGTATTCTATATATTCAACCCAAAGGCGTTTATATAGTGATACATTCTGGCACATCTGAGAATATTGCTAAAGTTTATTCGCAACATATTCTTGTGAGATTATAATTATTGCCCATGTATAATTAATTAAGATTATATTGAAGTTTAAATATGTTGATTGTATTCTATATATTCAACCCAAAGGTGTTTATATAGTGATACATTCTGGCACATCTGAGAATATTGCTAAAGTTTATTTGCAGTATATTCTTGTGAGATTATACTAATTGCCTATGTATAATTGAAAGTTGGAGTTGTGAACATGTTTTCTATATATTCAGTTTAAGAGTGATACGTTTTAAATATTTGAGAATATTAATTGTGATTATGAGATTATTATTGTCCATATATAATTGAATGATATTATATTGAATTGAAAGCAATGAAGGGAGATATTTTTATGAAAATCAAATTTACTCCATTAAAGTTTTGATTATGAATCGGTTAAAATTTATTGAGTTAGCTTTAAGACTAACTGATTTAGATATTGACATACTCGAGAATGTGTCTTCTTAACCATTTATATTAAGACCTCAATATAGTGTGAAAGATTGAAATTATATCCAATGTTAACTATTTAAAAAAGTAGCGTTTTAAAATATTCACTAGGTGATTCTTATAAGAAAATCTAAATTATACTCTACAATGCTGTATATAATACCTTCAACTTTTATTAATCGTTATCTCTCTTCAGTGTTTTATGTTTTCCTTTTCAAAATATTCTGCAAATCTCTTTATATATTATTAACTCAAGTAAGAAAAATTCTTTAAAATTTTTTGTGAGCTATGACGCTCTTCCCACCTTCGGAATCTCCTTATTTATTTTTTAAACTACTTAAAAAAAAATGCTTGTGTTAATCAAAATTTTATTTTCTGGTCAAGTTATTTAAGTTATAGTTTAGTACTGATCTTATTTTAAAGAAGGTTATTTTTATATTATTCATGAGATACAATTCAATTTTAATGTCAACAAAATAAGGATTGTTATTATTTTTAATTTTGGTAATAAATAAAATAAAAATAATAATAATTGAAATAGATTTTCATTTATCATAAGGTGTGTGGGAGAAATTATTTTATTAATTTCATAAATGAGTATTGATGTTATGCATTTGTCTAATCTCGTTTATGTTGAAAAACACACTAATAAAGATTTTAAAATTATTAATTGAAGATCGATATTATAGTGAACATGATAATTTTGGTTAATGTGCATAACCTCTTATTAATTTTTTATAAAATTGTGGAATCAATTTAAATATATCATGCTTGTAACTTCGAAAGAAAGTTGAGTACTTGAGCGTCGTAATTGGACTCCAATAAAATGATGAGGTGTATGTTAACATGTTTAAATTATACAAGTTTTTGTGACAAAATATTTTTAATTGCTATGTATACTTGTGTATACTTTACATATGGTACTAAGTTAAAAATATTTTTAAAACACTTTTGAATTGCGAACTAATATAAAATTTAGTTAGAATAACTTTTGAGTTTGGGATTGTACAGAAGTAAAAAAATTTATGATATATTTTTGAAATCAAAATGGGACCTACAGTTATTTGTTGTTACTTTGTAAGTTGTCAATGGTTCTATTATCTTGGTTCTGACATAAAAATCTTTTAAGCTTAAAATGTGAAGTTTTTAGATTGATGAACAGTTTAACGCTTAAATATATAAATCTTTCTGTGTACTTGTGTCTATTGTAATAAACTGGTATGTTCATTCTCATATAGAGAAAGTGAGAGTGCAAGTAGAATCTGAAGTGTCTATTCAGTCTATTGATAAAAGTTGAACATGTATAACACGTGCAACCTTCTAGACATTCTCATACAATTAAAAGATCCTTGCGATTATATTATTTTTCTAAATGAGCAATATCAAGAGATTGAAGAGATGATTGTTACATATGATGAAGATATTGGCGATTTGTAATATGGTAAATGAATTGGTAGAAATTATTAATTAGATATGAGATCATGTTATACCTTTATAAAAGTTTGAAATCTAATGAGTATTTTTTTTTAAAGATAAATAAATAAATACAATGCTATTGCAAGAGGTTGTGATTTGAAAAGAGTATTGTTCTTACCAATGTCATAAATATAGGTTTATAATGATTATAGTGGTATTGTGACATTTTTATCTTTTGCTTCGCCAAACAAAATAAATTTGATTTGTAAGTTAAACAAATTTATCTATGGTTTTAAACGAATTTCTGAGTAATGATATTTAAAGGTTCACCAAATATTATTACTTGGCTTTATGGATAATACTATTAATTTATGCATACATCTCAAGGTCAGTGGGAGCAATTTATTTTTCTTGATCCTTTATACCGATGGAATTTTACTTATTAGTAATAATTTCGAATTAATACTTGACGTGAAAATATTGTTATTAATAAATTTTTGATATAAAATATCTTGATAAAGTATTTTATGTGTTTGGCATTGAGATACTTGAAAAATAACTTAGAGGATTATTCGTCTCATCTCAAAGAGCATACCTAGATCACATTTTTATTGAATTTAATATGCAGAATTGAAAGCTTTACGTTGCTCTTCTTAATGATCGAGATTAATTAAGTAACATTCAGTATTCATAAAATGATTTTGAGAAAAAGTTCATGAAGAATGTCATGTATGCTAGTGTTGTGAGAGTTTAATGAATTATGAAGTTTGAATTAAGCTTTGTGGATATGCAATTAGTTTGTTAGATAATTATTATTTTAATTTAAGCCTTGACCATTGGGTTGAAAGACATAAAGTGTCATGATATTTATAGAGAATTAAAGATTATACAATTGTCTATAAAAGAATTAATCATGTTGATATTACTGATTGTACTATGTCGACTTTGGTAGTTGCTCAAATGATATAGTATCTATTATTGGTTATAGTTTTATGTTTGCATAAGGTGTTGTTTCATGAAAGAATTTCATAAAATCTCTTATAATTTTTCACTAAGCAACATGTTTTAGAGCTCGACTTGAGTTATACAATTAAAGAATTTTATTTCAGAGCTTGGAATTGTTAATTTTATTTCCAAACCTATAAAGATGTATTATGATATATGGTTTTAATTTTCTCTATAAAGAATAACAAAAACTCTGATGGTGTTAAATATATAAATTTAAAGTACTTCAGAATTGGAAAGTTGTTAAAGATGATATTCTTTATGAGCACATGTTATAGAATACATACTAGTCGATCTTCTAAATAAAGGGCTTAGGCCAAATTTTAGTTTGCTAAATATATTGAGCATATGGGTATTATACAGTTTTTTTATGTGTTTGGTTAAAGAAATTTTTTTACCCATGAATATTATCTATGGTATATTTCAGTTAATAAAGTTTAATGTGTTTATTCACATTTTGTTTATAGTTATGTGTGTGTACACATAAATGGTAATTGTCATATATGTATACCTCTTATATGAGCTCTTACAGCTATATTTTAATTTTGAGATATAAAGATTAATACTTCAGTTTAGAAGTGTATATGGATCCATAAAGTATGATGCTTGGTTTAAAGCATGAAAGATCTCCGTTTAGAGGAATAAAGGCTTCTTTTGGAAGTGTAAAATGGAATAAAATTCCTTACAGGGTCTTGTCAAGACCATACAGAGGACTGAATGTGGAATTAGCATGTTATATAATTTTTGGATCAATTATGCTGAAATTCCACACTACACTTTATCACATATAGGAATCCATGTTGGTGAGATATTAGTGTTTGTAATTGTGGAAGGTGTTATGTTGTTCAATAGCATAATTACCGCTACAGTTCGATATTAATATTTCTCATTGAACAGGATTCTGTGCTGAGATGTTTTTATTCTGAATCATGTTTATGTGGCCACTAAAGTTGTTTAACCTGAGAGTCCATTTTTCTTAAATAAAATATTCTCTTAAAGTAGTAGTCAATGTTGCCTAAGTGGGAGAATGTAAGAATTTATTCTTAATTAGGCTGTCATTGACTATATTTTGTTTGGTTTGTGAAAAACGGGTTGAACGTGATTCAGATAGATTGACTGGTATGAGCCCAAAATTATTATTGTGATCCATGAAGTTTGGGCCATGGTCATCTTAATGTATATATTATTTTTATGTGGATATGTGATATGGAGGTGTAAGGCCTGTTTTAAGTTATTTGGGTTCCTTAATGGGAGGGCCCAGTAATTGTTTTATTTAGGCCCAGTCCCCTCTCCTATCCTTATTAGGGTTTACATATATCTATATATATGTAGATCAAAGGGTTGTCAGTCCCATTGAAAGACAACATAAAGATTAGGAGAAGGAGGGGAAGAGCTGGTGCTAAGGTTTTCCAATTGTGAATGCCATATTCTTTCAAGGAAGCAAAACTCAAGACAATAACGAAATTAAACGGTATATATCTAAGTTTATATTTTAGTGGTTAATTATATTCATAGTGTTTTGATTTCTAGTATATAGATCCTATATTCTTACAGCTGTCGCTTATTACATCTCAATCCTATGGCGGTGTATCGGTTGCTGTTGAGTTAGGCAAATGCTGAGGTGTCTTCACAGGGTGTGGCGGCAAAGCGGCAGAACTCTACATCTTTCGGAAGTGCTGAAACCAAGAACAAGTGCACAACCAGACAACCAGGTGTGTGAAATTCCCTACTACGTTCTGCTTTCCTCTATGTTCTGTATTTTCTATTGGTGTTTTTGTGAACTGAAACTCCATTCAGCTTTGTATTTTAATGCTTTTTCGAGATGGTTGGACAATCTGGTATGTAGATAGCTGCTTCCATGCTTATTTGTCTTCCAAGATGTGCCACAATGTGGTTTCGATGTTCTTGTTTCTCTTTACTCTAATGTATGTGTAAATTATGCACACCACATGTTTGCTAATGTGCCTATGAAAATAGAAATAGAAAATTTGTAGTTTTTGTCCTTTACTTCAAAATATATATTGAAGTAATCTGATTGCAAAAATACCCCCAGTTGGATCGTGAGATGTAGTTCTAATGACCATCGGAAATTATGCGCCCTTGAAATTATGTTTTGACATTATTTTCTGGTGATGCTTAATTTGCATTTGTTTTGTTTTCTATTGAATTTGTGTTTTCCATTTGACATGTTATTTTCTTGTTGTAAACATTCTAATAGTTCGTTTCCCAATTTTTTTTTTCCTCATGTTATTTGGCAGGCTTTGGCCAAAACATTGACAGTAGATGAGCTAAGTTATTTGAAGGAGCAGTTTGTGCTATTGGAACCAAACAAAAGTGGCACCATAAGCTTAGACAATGTTGAAGCAGTTGGTTTCTTTTTTGTTTTTTTGGAAAGAGTACTAAAAAAAAGAAAGGAATATTAAAGTGGTTGGCTGAAGCAAAACTGTTTTTTTACTGTATTTAATGTATATGTTGCTCCAAAATATTTTTTATTTGGTCAGGCCTTGACGAAAAGTGCAACAGATGCTATGAAGGAGTCTCACGTCCTTGAATTTCTTACATCAATATGTGCTTTGATTGTGATGGTGGATGTGCAATCAACAATTGTTTTCTCTATGGTGTTCTAATTTTTGGAGTGAAATTGTTTTCTCTTCTTTTGTGACAGCACGAAACGATTTGATTTCCTAAAATAATAGCAACCAACAGGAAAATGGAACAACTACACAGTTAGTGGATCCACAGATAATCTCAACTTACTGAACCAAAAGTGTCTTACTCGCTTCACTTCAAAAAGGACCATTGGGTAATTAATTATTGAAGAAACTGTCACGACCCCAAACCGCCCCTAGTAGGATGGTGCCGTGATGGCCAGTAATCTGGGATTACCGAAGGCCATCTTTCAAAATTCACACACAAACAGAGTATAAATATACGGGGCTCACAGGTACGGAAGCAATACTTACCAATCTAATTAGTCCATAAGAGCTGTGCGTAAGTCAAATGAAATGGCATACATCTTCACATGGGGTACAACATAGTTACAAATGAAGCAAAGTACAATTACATCTTGATCAAAAGGTTTCTCAAGCCGACGTATGTAAAATACAAATATTACAAGTCGAGAAGCATAATTTTCAAGACTGCCGACATGAATACAAGTCAAGCCGACATAACAAAAATCCAAAACAAACTCGTGAATCACATCTAGGTGCCACCGCCTTCTAGCTCATCACCTACATATATATAGAGAGGGTGAGCTTGGATACTCAGTGAATGATATAAATAATAAAGGGTTTGCATGAATAATAGCCGAAGTCTTTTCAAAACGATACATATCAAAACTTTATAAAACAAGGGATGGCCTTTGTCCATCTAACAAATCTTCAAAGCTTCAAGGGATGCTTACTAGCATCAACATATTACAAATGATGACATTCCGGGCAAACAAACCCACGCGGTAAACCGTCAGTGGCAAAACGAGACAAAGCAAGGGAGATATCTCAAACAATGGTGCAGTTGCTTTATAGTCCCCTGGCACTAAGGACTTCCAAAACAAGATGTGCAGTTGCATTATAGTCTCCTAGCACTAAGGACTTTCAAAACAAGATGTGCAGTTGCATTATAGTCCCCTGGCACTAAGGACTTTTCCAAGAATGTCATCAAAACAAGATAATACTGAATATACAAAATAGGGTCAATCATTCATGCTTGATCAAATATTTTTCAAAACAAGGCAAAGCAAGGCTCATCAAAACATTGATAACATAACTTTATTAAAAATAATACTCACTTTGTTCTTCAACGTCGAGGTCAAGGCAAAAGTTTGAGTCCTACAAACACATGGCAAAGTCTATTGAACGTACTTTCAAACAAGATTCACATGCAAACGGATGATCTCGGCATTCATCAAGACTAAGTTAAATCAAAACAAAACACTGTTTTTCATCTCAGGGAAAATATGCTGGGCATCAACCAGGTCTTGGCCAAGGTCCCACACCTTCTCGCCAAGGTGTGGTTCCGACGGCCACATTCAAAAGCGAAGTCGGGAAAATCTGGGTTTCCCTTGGAGGAACATGAAGAACATGAAGATGGAGAAGATGAAGAACATGCATGCTTAAATCATAAATTATCATTACAAAATCTGAGATTTCATGCTATGAGTTCGAAAACATGGACTTGGGTACCCATACTTGAAGATCCTAAGAAAACAAACACAAAAACATGGTTCTTGATATAAACTCTCGGATCAAAACAAGACTTTTCTTCAATAACACATGAACACCCTTTTCTCTTCCTAAAACCAACTTTAAATCAATGCATGGCATGCAAAACAGATTCGATCGTGCAATGCAGCTAAATGATCAACAAGAACGACAATAGTAAATTAAGATTCTAACCTCAAAACTCGAATCTAACGGTTCAAACTCCAACGATCAAGCTTGGAAGTCTACTCTCTCACTCAAAACTTCTCCTTCTCCTTCCTAGAGTCTCTCTCTCTAAAAGACAAGATTTGATACAAAATGATATGTTTTTTTCTCGACAGTCACTGACTTAACCCTCTGCTGAGACACGTGGCATCGGCTGACTGGCTCTACTAAAAAATGTGACTAACTGACAAGACAAGACCATGACAAGGTGTGTTCAACAAGCTAGACAGCAAGAGCACTCCGACAAGTGATGATCTCGGCTAAGGGCAAAGCTTCGACAAGTAGGGTAACAATGACATCGGCTTGGAAGGACAACACTCGACTAAGTTGTGTCACACCTTGACACCTCGGTCTAGGTCATACCATTCCAGGAACAAAAACACTAAGTGCGAGGATCAAGGATCTAGAACGCCTAGATAATAACATCTCGGTCAATATGCCAGGGTGAAGATGGAGGTCAACCGAAGTGGCTCCAAGATAGTTCTAAGTGTGGAAAGGTTTCAAAGTGACTAGGCTTAAGGTGACCTCGGCAACACACCAGGCAAGAACAAAGCATGCAGGTAACACTCAAGCAAAGCAAGACAAGATCACACATAAATGTATGCAAGTAAGACTAAGTTGAAGTGAGGGTTGTTACAGAAACTCTGGACTCTAGTTTTTTACTCTCTTCTCTAAAAAGGTAAATAACAAAGGACCCTTCAAAACAAAACCAAACACTCTCTTCCTGACCCCTCCCCTAGCAACCATAACCAAAGGCCCATCAAATTAACCCATCCTCCTCATATCCTAACAAAGCTGGGTCAGCAAAGAACAGAAAAAGAAAATAATATGGCACATAATATATAACCAACTAACGAGAAAAAAGAAGACAGAAAAATTAAGAGTGGAGCAAGCCAAACCAAAGAGCAGATGTGGTAATTGATGTCTAATTGATGAAACTAGACATGATCCTGTTTTGTAACTTTTGCATCTCTGGATATCTTTAGCTAATTGTTGATTTGTGAACAACGTTTGGTAAGAATAGGGTTCATATGCATCTCTGGATATATTTGGCTAATTGTTGATTTATGAACATCATTTGGTAAGAATAGCGCTCATAGTTTGTTATTGACCATTTGTTAATAAGACCTGGTGCTTCTTTAGTGGATTTACCAAATAATATTACTTTATTAGTTTTGGTTGGAGAGATGAGTTAGGAGGAACTATGAAATGATGATATCAAAGTGATTCTGCCTTGTAATGTGAAAAAGCATCCTAGAAAGCATTTTAGTTAAGAAAATAAACCATATGAAAGTGGTTGATCTCCTTGACAATGTCAACTCATTGAAGTAGATAAGGAACAGTTTTCTTGGTCAAGTTAAAAACTTATATATGTATGCGGAAGTCTTCACTCAATGTGCAGAAACATAGCCTATATTTGGCGGTTGATACACAAGTTGCAATCAGCTACTTGTCACAGATGTTTAAATTAACAAAACAAAAGGTACCTTCCACAACAATTATCAATTAGAGTATGAACTTTGATTCAGATATTCAAAAACAGAAGTAAATTAGTTACAATCAGTATGAAATTCATTACAACACTGTCATAAGGTCTATATAACACTTTACATGTGGATTCAAATGTTCAATTGCATTTCAAAAGTTTTACACATCACATTTGTGACTTTATTTTTTATTTTAACCTTAGTTTTCTTATTTTTAAATGCTAAAAACATTTTATGGCTAAAGTTGAGGAAGTATTAGCCCATCCTTACCTTGCAAGATTACATGACGCAGCTGATGAACCAGTCTGCCTAGAGCCATTCTCCTTTGATTTTGAACAAGCCTTAGGCGAAGAGCAGATAAAGGATATGATTTACCAGGAGGCCTTAGCACTTAATCCGGAGTATGCATAATGCAAAAAACAAAATCCATTTCAGGTTCTCTATATAACAAGTTTGTAAGTCCAGTTCTTCTCAGAGGAGAAGATCACTGCAATTGAAATATTGCAACCAGTAAAGCAAACTCCTTTTCAACAATCAAATTTATAATGTGTTGATCAAATAGCTAAGATCATCCTCTTAATCGGCTTTGATCTGGTATTATTTAATTGTGTGGTGTTTGGATCTTCGATTTTGTCATAAAAGGGAAGAGATTGCGAAAAAAAATATAGCTTTTATCTCATTCACTTTCGCTTCTCAAATCCAAGATCTATGCACAACCTTGGTGTCTCTGCTGATTGTCAATTTTCGCTTCTCCAATCAGTTGTACTGTATTTATGAGGTCAGTATTTTCAAGGGTTCTGTTGGCCTCATACCTCTTACCAAATACCTCTTCATTTTGTATTTGTTTTTTATATGTTTGAAATTAGATTTTTCTACTGCAATTTTATTGTACAGTAGCTTGGATTGATTGTAAAGATGTATAACTTGTGTTGAAAATATATGAATGAGAATTACCATTTGTTGTTCTTTATATATGGTCCTGTTAGCAGTTATGCTAAATTAAGTATATAAATTCCATACCTATGTAAAGATGACTGAAAGAAATACCAGTATGGAGATTGATGACTAAAAAATCAAGTATGTTAAACACTTTTGGTTTGTAGAAGACTTCTTTTATTTCAATTAGCTGAAAAACCTTATAATTTGTTGTTGTAGTTGTTTTTTTTGTTTTTTTTGGGGGTGTGTTTCCCCACTTGCTACTGAGAGCATAAACCTTGCTTAACGTTTTGATTCCTTTGTACATTTCTTTGTAGGTTTAAGTTTGTGTATGAAATTTAATTTTGTTTGCATTGTATTTTGTGTGTACATGGGTTCAGCCTTTTTTGGGCAGTTTTGTAAACGATCTTGAATTTCGTAGTTCTCTAGGGAAGTTCGAAAGTAGGGATGGCAAGCTTATTATCCTGTGATCTGCTTGATTGTTTAGTAAATTGGTTTTGAATTTTTGGTATGGACCTTGGGACATTGGCATACTGGGTCTTCAACTTAGTGAACTGTTGTCATTGGCATTCACTTTCTGATAAGGATTATTTAAAGGTCCCAAGTTATGGGATATTTATGACCTGGAAAATTAGCAAATGAATTGGTTAGTTCCTGGGGTTTAAGAATATAGTGGTTGGTTTGGGTCTAGGCTTGACCTTTAACTTTAAGTCATATTGGACTGGGGGTATCTTCTAAATAGAGCCACCACACTATCATTCCATACTTCGACTGATTTAGAAAACTTTGGGCTTATAAATACATCTTAGTTACCAACAAAATAAATCTTCACATGATGATGTTTTAAAATATTAAAAATGGGAAAAAGAAATGTTATCTGGTGCATTTAATTACTTTTTAGTTATCAACTTGTTGGTTTGTATTTATTTTGAGTCTGTTGGTTGGTGTTTACTAATTCAACATTTATGTGGTCTATTTTGGTTAAGCAATTTGCAAGATCTAGTTACTATTAGCTTTCTTTTGTTCAATTGTTTTGATCCAGACCAATCAAGACTGATGTTAAATGTTAATAATTGTGAGATGGTGAATTAATTCAATATCTGTGATTTATCATTTATGAACCCTTTGATGGTAAACAAAGGCCTTTTTTGTTCTTCTTTTAACTTGGCCAATGCCAATGTTCTTACATTGTCTTGCCCTACTTTCGGTTTCTCAAGCTTCAGGTGCCTTAAAAAAATTGGCCCTTTTTTTCTTGATAATACTGCAATTTACGTTGGCTATTAATGTGATGGTTCCATTTTTCTGAAAACCCTTCTCTAATTTGATATGAATCTTTACTGCATTTTGTGCGTGCGAGTGTTTTCAAATTTCAACTTGAGAAAGTGGTGAATGTTACAACAAATGAATCCTTGGATAAGAGATGTATTGATTTCACATTGCATGTCTAAAGCCATTTTAGCTGCTGTAGTATAGAAAGTGTGCCAAATTAGATTGCCATATACTTATGCTGCTATAGAGAGAATTAATTAAAACTTCTTGTGGAAATAACTTCAAGTTTTCTCTTTTTTGCGGTTTTTGTCTACATTTTTTCTAGAGAACATTTGAGAGATATACATAAAAGAAAAAAAAGAAAAAACTGCAAAAAAAAAAAATGGTATGAACTCAAAAAAATTACGAAGTCATGAAAATACAAGTAATTTATGGGAAAAATAGACAAGAAAAAAAAAAGAACAAGAACAAGAATGAGAAAAATAGAACAATTAAGGTTAGTGAGGGGGTAATAATTTATAGGATTAGTGTATTGGTTATTCAGTTGGATTAACCGAATGATTTTGTATGTGATTTTCTGAAAATATAACTATCACCTATATTTTACACATATTTTTTTTTCCTTTTTTAAGTCACTTTTCAAATTCACAAACGAAATATATTTTTTAAAATATTTATATTGACACTGTAAAGCGATCCTGTGCTCTACTAAATGTGGTGCGAGATCTTACCATGTGGTCACGTAGGTTCAACTCAATTTTAATATAAAAAAATGTGTGAGAGATTATTAATAAGACAGGATTATTAATAATGTCAAAGATTAGAATAAAGAAAGAAATAATATTGGTATTAAAGTCAATAGAATAATACTTGATAGCTCGAAAATTATTGGCCCGAATCGGCTCGAAACCCAAAACGGCGTCGTTTTGGATTTTTTTTTCCCTTTTTTTTGCTTTTCCCTTTTTTTGCTTTTGAATACAGACGAGAGAGAGAAGAGACAAGAGACAAGAGACAAGAGAGACAGAGAGACAGAGAAGAGAGAAGAGAAGAGAAGGGGAAGAGAAAAGAGGCGAGAGAGAAGGAGGAGGAAGAGAAGAAGACAGTGATGGTGGTGATCATCGGTGGGTATCGCTGATCGCCACTTTCTCTGTTTTCTCTACTCTTTTTTTTTTTCTAGTGGATCTGGATCTGAAGATTGGTTGATGATGATGTGTTGATGTTGATGAAGGTGTTGTTGTTAATGATGATGATGCGTTAATGAAGATATTGTTGTTGATTTTTTTTTTTTTTCTGCGGATCTGGATCTAAAGATGAAGGGGGAAAAAAATTTGTTGGTTGATGATGATATTGATGAAGATCCAGCTTCTTCTTCTTTTTCTTTTCTTCTTCTTTTTCTTCTTCTGCTTCTCCTTTTGCTTTTTTTTCTTTTTCTTCAGAAAAACGAGAAAGAAAGGAAAAAAAAAAAAAAAACCCAAAACGACGTCGTTTTGGGTTTTGAGCCAATTCGAGCCAACTATTTTTGAGCTACCAAACGGAACTAAAGTCAATAATTCACACATGTAACTTGAAAAAAATTGACTTGTTACAATCCTTAACTGTTAATTTTAGACTGATATACTTGTTGAGTAGGGATGTAAATTTTACCTAACCCGACCCATCAAGGCTCGAGCCGGCCTATGCCAGGTCGCGCGGGCTCCTGCCACAATTCGGGCCAGGCCATGGACCAAAAATTAAGCTCAGACCTAGGGGATATTTGGGCCTCGAGCCGGGATTGGCCTTGGACTCGGACTTGAACCAAGCTTCGGTGTGTCTGAACATTCTTTTCTTACAAAAATGTTATTATTTTTCACTAAAAATGACACTAAATCTCGGACAGGCAGGATCTCAAGTCAGGCTTTAAATGAGCCTTGAGAGGGCTGGGCTTGGGTCTATCCCAGACCACAGACCATTTTACACCCCTAGGGTATGTTTGATTGGACGGGCTAGATAATGGGGGATTAGAATTGATCGGACTTTAATCCTGGGACTATAAAACCCCCGAACTATTTGGTTGGATTGGATATGTATCCCATGTTTATTTTCTCATGGGATTAGATATCTGGAAATGACTATTTTTAGTGAATCCAATATTTGGTTGGATAGACTGAATAAGGATAAAGAAGCAAAAGATTATTTTACTCTTTTTCAATTATTAAATCTATCTTTAACTTTAATCTTTATTTATATCAAGTAATAGCAATATTTTGGGGGTTTTTTTAGGGTCCCTGGTATTAAGAGTTTATAGTATAAAGGACATCAAATATTTTCATAATGTCTAAGGTCCCTTATATATTGATCCAGAGAAATTTCAATCCCCAGAGAAATTCTCTTCAAATTTCTCTTCAAATTTAAATTTCTCTGAACTTCTTTTCAAATTTCTCTAGACTTCTCTTCAAATTTCTCTGGACTTTCCACTATTTCTTTGGACTACCCACTGTCCAGAGAAATTCTCTCCAAACTTCTCTGGACTTCTCTCTAAATTTTCCTGGACTTCCCATTCTAATTTCTCTGGGCAAAGTAAGTTCAAGTCTCAGCTTGGCCTAAACTCTCTCTCTCTCTCTCTCTCTCTCTTTAATATTTTTGTCTTTGGATGTATGGTTGCAGAAGAAGCTTCTGATTCTCCAAATTTCTCACAGCCATTATTGGTCATTCAAAATCTCAAAATCAAAGAATTTCTCTGGTTACCTACCATGAAAGATTTCTTGGTTATCTAAACTTCGTTATTATTGGTCATTCAAAATCAAACCAAACCAAAGAAAATTGGGCTACTTAGAAACAAAAAAACAATCACAATTTTCTCTGTGTTTTGAACAAACCAGAGAAAATTGTAATTGTTTTTCTCTGTTATTATTTTTCTAAGAAACATTTTATCAAACAAGTTAGCTTCAAAGCTTATAGCTATATGTTTTACAGTTCTAAGAAGAGTTTTGTCAAATCAAATCTCACAGTTATGTGTTTTGGAGTTCTAAGAAGCATTTTGTCAAATAGTTTAACTTCATACTATATACATGGATGTTTGTATGTGTATGAGTTTTGAGAGAGAGAGAGAGAGAGAGTGTGTGTGTGTGTGTGCGAAAGAGAGAGAGACCTTTGTTCCAGGACCAATAGAGGACGGAGCCGGAGGAGAAAGAACCAAGAGAAGCTTGCTAAGGCTTTCAAACATGACAGTGTAACGCCCTCAAAATTAACCCATTATATATATAATTGACATGCATTATTTAAAGAAGACAATTTATTAATTCATTCATTAGAGTACTACTAAATAAAGCATTACATGTAACATTGAATAAAATGCCTTACAGGCTTACATCTTTCCAAGCCAACACTTGGATACAAAAATATGAGTTCTAACTCAATACAAGAAAAGCCCTAGGCTTGAATGTTTACATGTACTAATAAATAAAAACAATTAACTAAAGGTAGTCTTCTTCAAACCAGAAGCCAAACCCTCCCAAGCTAAGTCCTTGGAGGTAGTTTATCACCTGAACCTGAAAATGATGTTCCCATAAAGGGTGAGCCATAGCCCAGTAGAAATATTCTAAACCACATATAAGCAATGAATAAAGCAATAGCATTCAACAGATGGTTAACCAAGATAATCAATTACCTCATTTTACAGCCTCAAGACACTATTATCTAAGATACATTTTACTTTCCAACTTAATCAACATGGCTCAGAACCTGGCCGAACTTACAACAGTGAATTATATATATCATATTCACATTCTTCCTATATCAACAAACAAATGAGACTCAAGCTCAATTCAAAACACTTCATACTTCCAGATTGATACACATTTTAGTGTTGTATCAATAAAACACTTCTATATAAATAAGCACACATAAAAGTGATGCTAATGGAGTCCATCCCCTATCTCCTCCCAAACAAAAAATCCGGTTTAGAGGTCCATCCCCTATCTTCCCCTAAACCGTGGAGTACATCCCCTATCTCCTCCCACACAAAACAATGTATGCAAATGCAATGCTCAATCAATACACGTATTTTCTGTATCAATGCAATAGTCAAAATTAATGACTTAACCAATGTGATCAGTTTCAGTTATTCCTAATCCACATGCAATGTCTACAACAATCACGACTATCCTCCACCGATAGCCCAAAACAGTTATTTCTAAACTGAAAATAACTATGTCAACAATTCAATAGACAAATAATTCAAATTATCCAACTACGTCATTTAATCAATGAATTCCCTAATTCCATGAATTAAACCATCTTTTCCCAACTCCATGAATTAATTATACAAATTAATTTAATAATACAACTAGGGTTTTTCCCTGAATTTACCAAAGTATCCCCAACATATCAAAATACCAAAACTTAGAACAAAACCTATAAAATGGAGTAGGAAATCCCTACCTTACAGAAAACAACCCAAATGGTGAAGACAGAGATGAGTGCCCAAATACCAAAGTGCTCCAAATCGCCAAATGTTCAGATTAAATGGAAGCCCTCGACTCACTCTATCTTTTTAATGAAGGATCTAGGGTAGAAACACTCCCTAAGTGGATCAAATCTAAGAGAGAAGGTGAGTAGGGAGAGAGAGAAGTCGGACCTAGGGTTTGGAATAAAAAAGAAGATGAAAAGGACTGATCAAAACCCGCTGCTGTGTATATAAACTGGACAGGCTCGTCGAGCGAAGCCTTTGTCGCTCGAGCGACCAGACACAGAAAAGCTACGCTCGAGCCAAGGAAACCTTGCTCGAGCCAACAACCCAAAAGCTCGCTCGAGCGAAAGAAAACTCGATCGAGCGAGGAACTCAAATCCTCAGGTCTATAATCAGACTCACGCTCGAGCGAAGGAACCATCGCTCGAGCGAAGAACAAACTAACTCGCTCGAGCGAAGAAAATCTCGCTCGAGCCAAGAATGCAGAGCTACAGGTCAATACTGGACGCCATCTCTCGCTCGAGCGACCAACTCCTCGCTCGAGCGAAGAACCAAAATCCTGGACAGCAACACTTGGTTTCTAAACCCAACCAACCTGAAACAAACCTGCCCAACACATCCTATAATTCCAAATGAGAAAATAAAGGACAACAACAACAATTATACAATGACAGAATCTACGGAACCTGAGTCCGGATACAAGAATCAAATGGAAAAAGACCGGGGTCGCTATAACCTCCCCCCCTTCAAAGAATTTCGTCCCCGAAATTAAGCATAAATTTTTTTTTTTTTTTTTTTTGAAAACAGGTTTTTTTTTTTCTCAATTCCCAAAGATATTATAAAACAATAATAAACAACTTGACCCAATACTGGTCACTTCATCTCTTTATCAAGAGGCATCTCACAATATATATATATAAAAACAACATATATCTCAACCTGCATTACTACTGTGCATTATTCCTTCCAATGTTAGCAATTCCCATATCAAATTCAATTCCAAAATATAACCATTGACCAAAACATACCCAGTGTTTTACAACTTAAGACATTTATAAAGCTCTTAAGTTCAACAATATTACAAAATCTAAATACAAGATTATAAATCTATAAATATGTCCGGATATTTTTCACGGACTTCCAATTCACGCTCCCAAGTGGCTTCCTCCACTCCATGATGTTTCCACAAAACTTTTACCAAAGGGATGGTCTTGCCTTGCAAAACTTGATCCCGCCTATCCAAGACCCGCACCGGTCTCTCCTCATACGAAACATCCTCATCAACCACTAAATCGGTCCAATCCAACACATGTGATGGATCCGGCTCATACTTCCGAAGCATACTCACATGAAACACGTCATGTACTCCGGATAACTGCGGCGGCAAAGCTAAACGATAAGCAGCCTCGCCAATCCTCTCGAGGATCTCAAACGGACCAATGAACCGAGGGGACAACTTCCCACTCTTCCCAAACCTCATCAAACCCCGTCTAGGTGATATTTTCAGAAAGACATGATCACCCACCTCAAACACCAAAGGTCTCCTCCTACGGTCGGCATACGATTTCTGACGACTCTGTGCTGTAACAAGCCTCTTACGGATAAGCTCAACTTTCTCCGTTGTTTCCCTCACCAATTCTGGACCCAACAGAGGTGCATCACCCACCTCGGCCCAACACACAGGAGATCTACACGGTCGGCCATACAAGGCCTCAAAAGGTGCCATACCGATACTAGACTGGAAACTGTTGTTGTAGGCAAACTCCACCAACGGCAAGTGCCTCTCCCACGACCCACTAAAGTCTAGAACACAACCCCGAAGCATATCCTCAAGTATTTGAATAGTACGCTCGGACTGTCCGTCAGTTTGAGGATGATAAGCCGTGCTAAAGGTCAACTTAGTGCCTAAGGCACTCTGCAAACTCTGCCACAACCTGGCAGTAAAACGAGGATCTCTATCTGAGACGATCGTCACTGGGACCCCGTGCAATCTCACTATGTCCCGAATATACAAGTCAGCAAGATGATCTACCGTATCTCTCACGCGCATAGGAATAAAGTGCGCCGACTTAGTCAACCGGTCTACAACCACCCAAATAGCATCACTACCCCGCTGAGTCCTCGGAAGACCTACGACGAAGTCCATAGTGACATGCTCCCACTTCCACTCGGCAATAGGCAAGGGTTGCAACAAACCCGCGGGCCTCTGATGCTCGGCCTTCACTTGCTGGCAAGTAAGGCACTTAGATACAAAAGCTGCCACATCTCTCTTCATACCCTGCCACCAAAACTGGCGACCCAAATCCCGATACATCTTAGTGCCTCCCGGATGCACCGCAAGGCGTGAATGATGAAACTCTCAGAGTACCTCCTCTCGGCAAGACTCCGGCACAAACAGACGGTCTCGGTATCTCACACTCAGGTCGGAATACACCGTCAAACCCTTCTCAACCTTCCCACCGGAAATTTTCTCACGAAGAGATTCTACCTCAAAGTCACCTCTCTGAG
The DNA here is from genome assembly GCF_055761805.1 of Camellia sinensis. NCBI lineage: Eukaryota > Viridiplantae > Streptophyta > Magnoliopsida > Ericales > Theaceae > Camellia > Camellia sinensis. The sequence goes on along the minus strand of NC_138961.1, from coordinate 236,270,676 downwards.
CCTCTAACACTCGAGTCACAAGTGAAGGCTGTGCAATAACAGAAAACAAGGCCGCAGCCTCAACGGATTCGCCCAGAAATAAATCAAACTCCCCAAGTGCACCCAACATCTCCCATTCTCGGATGGCTATACTAGCTATGTCACCAACAGGTTTCCTGCTAAGGGCATCGGCCACCACATTGGCCTTTCCCGGATGATAATGCAACTCAAAGTCATAATCCTCTATAAATTCCATCCACCTCCTCTGCCTCAAGTTCAAGTCTTTATGTGTAAACAAATACTTCAAACTCTTATGATCCGAGAACACCTCGAACCTCTCACCATAAAGATAATGCCTCCAAATCTTCAAGGCAAATATCACAGCTGCTAACTCTAGATCATGTGTAGGGTAATTCTGCTCGTGAATTTTCAATTGACGTGAGCCATAGGCAACTACTTTCCCCGCTTGCATTAACACACAACCCAGACCCTCTCGTGAGGCGTCACAATAGACTGTATAACCCAACCCTCTCTCTGGAATAATCAATACTGGAGCGGTAGTCAGTCTAACTTTCAACTCCTGAAACGACTTTTCACAAGTCTCACTCCATACAAATTTGACTCCCTTCCGAGTCAGTCTAGTCAACGGTGATGCTAACCTGGAGAAATCTTTCACAAACCGACGGTAATACCCAGCTAATCCCAGAAAACTGCGGATCTCAAATACACTCTTAGGCTGTGCCCAATCCTGCACTGCCTCTACCTTGGATGTATCAACAGACACTCCTTCACCGGATACCACATGGCCTAAGAATTTGACTTCTCTCAGCCAGAACTCACACTTCCCAAACTTGGCATACAGCCTATGGGCTCTAAGTAACTCAAGCACCACTCTCAAGTGTTCCTCGTGCTCCTCCTCAGAAGGCGAATAGATAAGGATATCATCCACAAAAACGACTACAAACCGATCTAAGAATTTCCGGAAGATCCGGTTCATCAAATCCATAAAAACTGCCGGTGCATTGGTGAGCCCAAATGGCATCACCAGAAACTCATAGTGGCCATACCGCGTACGGAATGCCGTCTTCGAAATATCCTCTTCCCTGACCCTCAACTGGTGATAACCCGATCTCAAGTCTATCTTAGAGAAACAACGGGAACCCTTCAACTGGTCAAACAGATCATCTATACGAGGCATAGGGTACTTATTCTTAACCGTAGCCCGATTCAATTTCCGGTAATCTATACAAAGTCTCAAAGCGCCTCCTTTCTTTTTAACAAAGAGGGCTGGTGCTCCCCACGGCGAAACACTAGGACGTATAAAGCCCTTATCTAGCAACTCCTGGAGTTGGATCTTCAACTCAACTAACTCAGCTGGGGCAAAACGATAAGGTGCCATCGAAATCGGCGCCGTGCCGGGCACTAGGTTAATGGAGAACTCAATCTCCCTATGCGGTGGCAAACCAACAAGATCCTCGGGAAAAACGTCCGAGTACTCACAAACCACCCTTGGCAACACAATCTGTGTTTCCTCATCCTCACTAATCGAAAGGTTAGTAAGTAGACCACTAAGCTCACTCCGTCCTCGTGGAACATACCCCGGTGGCAACACATCACCAACCCGGTCCCTCAGAAAATGAAAATACTCTCCGCTCACAGTACAACAAGTGACCCTCTGGCGGTAGCAATCAATAACTGCCCGGTATGACGATAACCAGTCCATACCCAAAATAACATCGAAACCCCTCATAGGCATAACTACAAAGGAAAATGGGATTCTATGATAATCAACCTCTATATCACAACCCCTAACGCCTTGTTTCAAAATCAATTCACCCCCAAGAGGTGACACTACACAAATAGGAGATGCTAGCTGTGCAAACTCCAACTCCAAAACAGATGCAAATGCAGCAGACACAAAGGAATGAGATGCACCCGTATCAATCAAAATATTAGCAACCGAGTTGCAAAACAAGAAGGTACCTCTCACAACTGATGGTGCTGGCACAAGATCCTGCGCGGTAACAGCATACACGCGCCCAGACGACCTCTGATCAACTTGATCAACCCTAGGAGCATAAGATTGTTGCATCGACTGAGACGATGAAGCCCCCCCTGATTGGCCCTCGAGGCCTGACCCGACTGAGCTGGCTGCTGACCTTGAATCAGCCTCAAACCAGATGCACCAGGTGTGCCACCCAACTGCGGGCAATACCTCTTCATATGCCCTGGCTGACCACACTGATAACACGAGAGTGGCTGACCTCTACCCTGACTCTGGCTCTGAGATCGAGCCGAAGAAGATGCTGCTCTTTGAACTCCTCCCCTCTGAGGACAAACTGGAGACTTGTGGCCCAGCTGGCCACACTTGAAACAGGTAATGTCCCTCTGACTGCCTTTCCCCGAACTAGCACTCGGTACAGGAAAAGTCGATCTAGAAAAGCTACCCTGAGACTGCTGGGGATTAAAACCCTTCTGTCTCCTACCATCATTCTGACCATCCTGACTCCTCTTGGAGCCCTTCTGCCCTTCCTCCTCCTCCTGCATCATGATTTCCATGTGGGCTGCAGCATCAACCATACGCCCATAATCCCGAATCATAGTTCCCCCAACTCTCAGCTTGAGGCCACGCCTCAACTTCTTCTCAAACTCAATACAACGGCGTTCCTCAGACGCCACCAACTCAGGTGCAAACCTGGACAAACTAGTGAATGCAGCCTCAAATTCGGCCACTGAAGAACTCGCCTGCTTAAGCTGACAAAACTGGTCTCGCAGCTTCTCCCTGACTGCTGGAGATAAGAACTTCTCCTGGAAAGCATTCACAAAAGCCTCCCACGTACCTCCTATACGCCCCTTAGTAAACTTCCACCACTGACCTGCATCCCCCTTCAACTGGAAAGACGCCAAGGTCACTTTCAACCCCTCGTCTTCGATGCCAAGCATCTCAAATGTCTTCGTTGTCTGTTCGAGCCATTCATCTGCCTTAAGCGGCTCTTTAGGATCACCCAAAAATTCATCCGGATTAGACCGGAATAACTCCCTCTTCAGAAAGGAAGGTCCTGCATCAGCAGCAACAACCTGAGCTTGATTCTCAGCTCTGAGAATGCCTACTGACTCCCTGAATGCTCCTGCTATCTCTCGAGCTAAAGCCCCCATAGCCTGCTGGCCTACTGGCTCGGCCACATTAGCCTGGCCAATTCCCTCCTGAACTGCCGGAATCTCCTCTGGCACAGGCACCTACCCGGCCTACCACGCCTACCGCGTCCTCGTCCTCGTCCTGACATCCTAATAAAGGAAACAGAGACATTAGCACATTAATAAATGTGCCGAAGCTAAACACTCGCGTCCTAATGCAATGGACAACAATAATACATTCCACGTAAGCACATAATCACATAAGCACCTACGAATTTCATTCCCGGATAATGATAGTCCCAATGCGTTACTATAGTTCCGGTTGGAAGCAGCAGTGATCAAGTGCCTTTCCAACAAGACTACTAGAAACTCAAGGGTCCAATCAACATCCTAGAAACTACATTCCATACCCACATAATCACATAAACATGTTATCACATAAGCATATAACATTACACTAAATCTCTATCAAACGAGACGAACCCAATGTGATACTAATCACGTCCCACGTACCCAAAGTATTCAAACCTGGCTCTGATACCAAGTTGTAACGCCCTCAAAATTAACCCATTATATATATAATTGACATGCATTATTTAAAGAAGACAATTTATTAATTCATTCATCAGAGTACTACTAAATAAAGCATTACATGTAACATTGAATAAAATGCCTTACAGGCTTACATCTTTCCAAGCCAACACTTGGATACAAAAATATGAGTTCTAACTCAATACAAGAAAAGCCCTAGGCTTGAATGTTTACATGTACTAATAAATAAAAACAATTAACTAAAGGTAGTCCTCTTCAAACCAGAAGCCAAACCCTCCCAAGCTAAGTCCTTGGAGGTAGTTTATCACCTGAACCTGAAAATGATGTTCCCATAAAGGGTGAGCCACAGCCCAGTAGAAATATTCTAAACCACATATAAGCAATGAATAAAGCAATAGCATTCAACAGATGGTTAACCAAGATAATCAATTACCTCATTTTACAGCCTCAAGGCACTATTATCTAAGATACATTTTACTTTCCAACTTAATCAACATGGCTCAGAACCTGGCCGAACTTACAACAGTGAATTATATATATCATATTCACATTCTTCTTATATCAACAAACAAATGAGACTCAAGCTCAATTCAAAACACTTCATACTTCCAGATTGATACACATTTTAGTGCTGTATCAATAAAACACTTCTATATAAATAAGCACACATAAAAGTGATGCTAATGGAGTCCATCCCCTATCTCCTCCCAAACAAAAAATCCGGTTTAGAGGTCCATCCCCTATCTTCCCCTAAACCGTGGAGTACATCCCCTATCTCCTCCCACACAAAACAATGTATGCAAATGCAATGCTCAATCAATACACGTATTTTTTGTATCAATGCAATAGTCAAAATTAATGACTTAACCAATGTGATCAGTTTCAGTTATTCCTAATCCACATGCAATGTCTACAACAATCACGACTATCCTCCACCGATAGCCCAAAACAGTTATTTCTAAACTGAAAATAACTATGTCAACAATTCAATAGACAAATAATTCAAATTATCCAACTACGTCACTTAATTAATGAATTCCCCAATTCCATGAATTAAACCATCTTTTCCCAACTCCATGAATTAATTATACAAATTAATTTAATAATACAACTAGGGTTTTTCCCTGAATTTACCAAAGTATCCCCAGCATATCAAAATACCAAAACTTAGAACAAAACCTATAAAATGGAGTAGGAAATCCCTACCTTAAAGAAAACAACCCAAATGGTGAAGACAGAGATGAGTGCCCAAATACCAAAGTGCTCCAAATCGCCAAATGTTCAGATTAAATGGAAGCCCTCGACTCACTCTATCTTTTTAATGAAGGATCTAGGGTAGAAACACTCCCTAAGTGGATCAAATCTAAGAGAGAAGGTGAGTAGGGAGAGAGAGAAGTCGGACCTAGGGTTTGGAATAAAAAAGAAGATGAAAAGGACTGATCAAAACCCGCTGCTGTGTATATAAACTGGACAGGCTCGCTCGAGCGAAGCCTTTGTCGCTCGAGTGACCAGACACAGAAAAGCTACGCTCGAGCCAAGGAAACCTTGCTCGAGCCAACAACCCAAAAGCTCGCTCGAGCGAAAGAAAACTCGATCGAGCGAGGAACTCAAATCCTCAGGTCTGTAATCAGACTCACGCTCGAGCGAAGGAACCATCGCTCGAGCGAAGAACCAAAATCCTGCACAGCAACACTTGGTTTCTAAACCCAACCAACCTGAAACAAACCTGCCCAACACATCCTATAATTCCAAATGAGAAAATAAAGGACAACAACAACAATTATACAATGACAGAATCTACGGAACCTGAGTCCGGATACAATAATCAAATGGGAAAAGACCGGGGTCACTATAGAAAGTGATAGTATCACTTCCATTGTGTGATCAATCTCCTCTTGACTAGTCAATAAGAAGAGGATATCACCCTCAGGTTCTGTCAAGTGGATCTATAGAATAATGATTAGAGATGCATCTAGGTAGTCACTTTCTAGCTGTTTGGTGTAGAGTATCTCCACCGGACAAGTTCTTCCAGGAATTGTAAAGATATTGCAGTTAAAGAAATAACCTGAAAATTTCTCTGCATCTAATGTGGCAGATGTGACAATCAATCGAAGGTCAGGTCTCCTCTTTACAAGCTGCTTCAACAGTCCAAAAAGGACATCAGTGTAGGTGTGGATTGTCCTCTCATGAGCTTTATCAAGCATTATAACTGAATATTGAGATAAATTCTCATCAATCAAAATCTCTCTTAAAAGCATACCATCAGTCATATACTTGATTACTATATCCGGTCCAGTACAGACGACAATGATGAACTCTGATGATGGAGGTAGAGTTCGTTGGAGAGAGAAGAGCAAAGAGAGAGAGAGAGAGGGAGAGGTGGGGGAGAGGCAGTTTGATTTGAGGGAATCAAATTTCTCTGTGATATATGAGTGTTGGGGGTTGAGGGATCTTAGACATCATAAAATAATATTGTGGATCTCTTCCAATATTAAAAATGAGAGAGGGACCTTAGACTAATTTTCCCATATTAAATATGTCTTTACATTTAATCTTTATTTGTAATTGATTAGTAGGCCACAATTAATTGTTTAATTTTTTCAATGTTTCAAACAAACATTTTTCCAATAGTTATATTTTTTAATGGTCACATTCTTTCAATATAAATAAGACCATTTCCCTTCTAATTTTTATCCAACACAAAAATAGACAGAACAGAAACAAACAAACAAACAAACAAAAAAACAAATACAAATCCAGTACCCACCAAAATAGACAAAACAGAAACAAAATCACTGGTGTTGAAAAAAGATAAAAAATGATCTCTACAAAATCCCTCAAATGTGGTTTGATGAAGAGAAAAAAAAATTAAAATAAACAAAAAAAAAAAACTAAAGAGAGAGAAAATAAAATCTCAACCAAATTAGCCACAACAACAACCAAACTTGAAATAAAAAATAAATAGCAAACATAATGGAAGATAAGAAAGTGTTTCAATCCTGAGTGTAGATGGGAGATCGAATGATTTGATGAAATTCAGTCTCAAGAAGAAGAATCGCCTGCTAAGGTTTTTCGTTTTTGCTTCTTCTAAAATAACGATCTCTACCAAAAACAACCGAGGAAGCAAATTATATATGATGAGGGCAAAATAGACTTTTTGCGGTTTAATCCCATGGGATTGTTATCCCATGAAAATTTTCCTACACCTCACCTCCCCTCCCGAACAGTGTAATCCCACATATGGGGGATAACGAGTCTAGTCGAACTCCATGTCTGGCAGATTAAAAAAAAAACAAATGCCGGATAAAAGGCTTCAAATTAATTACAATCCAATCCAACACTCTAATCCTTCCAATCAAATGTTGAGTGTGTTACCAAACCCTTTGATTGATCCATACCCAAAACGTTTTTTTTTTTGTACCCACGGACCTTCCTACCGATTTTGCAATGGGATGGGGTAATTTCATCAATAATTATGTTTTTCAACTTTGGAAAATTTTTAATTTTAGATTAAAGTGATATGAAGTACATAATTTAAGAATAATGATGTATTTTATTACAATTTTGTTAAAATTAATTATAAAATTTATAAAATTAATATTTTTGGATTTAAATTACTATAATACATGTTAAGGCCTTGTTTGGGAACAAGCTACTTTAGTAATTTTTTGATTAAAATATGAGGTAAAAAAATTAGTATGTTTGGAATGATTTTTTACGAAAAAAAGTGCAAAAAGTAAATAAAAAATGAAAATTTTGACTTTTTGATATAGATCGTTGACTTTTAATTTTTTTTAATGACTTTTTAACTTTTAAATTAAAATATTAAGTTACTAAACGAAACTTAAGAGACAATAATTTAGTGTGTTTAGTTTCAGTTTTCTGAATTCAGTTTTCTGAAAATTGTGTTTTTTTGGTTTTAGTGAATATTTTTTAAATTTTAAGTAATTTTTTTACATTTTAGATGCACCTTACTTAGATATATGTAAATAGTAAAATACAAAAAAATACAAAAAATATATTGTAACGCCCTCAAAAATAAACCCATTATATATACATCATTGACATGCATTATTTAAAGAAAACAATTTATTAATTCATTCATCAGAGTATTACTAAATAGAAGCATTACATGTAACATCGAATAAAATGCCCTACAGGCTTACATCCTTCCAAGCCAACACTTGGATACAAAAATATGAGTTCTAACTCAATACAAGAAAAGCCCTAGGCTTGAATGTTTACATGTACTAATTAAAAAAGACAATTAACTAAGATAGTCTTCTTCAAAATCCAGAAACCGAACCCTCCCAAGCTAAGTCCTTGGAGGTAGCTTATCACCTGAACCTGAAAATGATGTTCCCATAAAGGGTGAGCTACAGCCCAGTAGAAATATACTAAACCACATATAAGCAATGAATAAAGCAATAGCATTCAACAGATGGTTAACCAAGATAATCAATTACTTCATTTTACAGTCTCATGACACTATTGTCTAACGCCTGTTTTACTTTCCAATTTTATCAACATGGCTCAGAACCTGGCCAAACTTACAACAGTGAATTACATATATCATATTCACGTCCTTCGAATATCAACAAACATATGAGACTCAAGCTCAAATCAAAACACTTCATACTTCCAGATTGATACACATTTTAGTACTGTATCAATAAAACACTTCAATATAGATAAGCACACATAAAAGTGATGCTAATGGAGTCCATCCCCTATCTCCTCCCAAACAAAATCCAGTTTAGAGGTCCATCCCCTATCTTCCCCTAAACCGTGGAGTACATCCCCTATCTCCTCCAACACAAAACAATGTATGCAAATGCAATGCTCAATCAATACACGTAATTTCTGTATCAATGCAATAGTCAAAATTAATGACTTAACCAATGTGATTAGTTTCAGTTATTCCTAATCCACATGCAATGTCTACAACAATCACGACTATCCTCCACCGATAGCTCAAAACAGTTATTTCTAAACTGAAAATAACTATGTCAACAATTCAATAGACAAATGATTCAAATTATCCAACTACGCCATTTAATCAATAAATTCCCCAATTCCATGAATTTAACCATCTTTTCCCAATTCCATGAATTAATTATACAAATTAATTTAATAATACAACTAGGGTTTTTCCCAAAATTTACCAAAGTAGCCCCAACATATCAAAATACCAAAACTTAGAACAAAACCTATAAAATGGAGTAGGAAATCCCTACCTCGAAGAAATAGCCCCAAAAGAGAAGATGGAGATGAAAGCCCAAACTCCAAAGTGCTCCAAACTACCAACAATTCAGATTAAATGGAAGCCCTCGACCCACTCTATCTTTTTAATAAAGGATCTAAAGTAGAAACTCACTCTAAGTAGATCAATCCTAAGAGAGAAGGTGTGTAGAGGGAGAGAGAACTCGTAACTAGGGTTTTGGAATATGAAAATGCAAGAAAAACAGATCTGAAATACGTTGCTGCCCATTTAAACCTGACAGACTCGCTCGAGCGAAGACTTGGTCGCTCGAGCGACAAGACACAGAAAAGATACGCTCGAGCCAAGAAAACCTTGCTCGAGCCAACAACCCAAAAGCTCGCTCGAGCGAAAGAAAACTCGATCGAGCGAAGAACTCAAACCCTCAGGTCTGTAACCAGACTCACGCTCGAGCGAAGGAACTATTGCTCGAGCGAAGAACGAACTAACTCGCTCGAGCGAAGAAAAGCTCGCTCGAGCCAAGAATGCACAGCTACAGGTCCAAATCAGACGCAACCTCTCGCTCGAGCTACCAAACCCCGGCCCGAGCGAAGAACCAAAAATAACAGCTCGCTCGAGCGACAAACTCCTCGCTCGAGCGAAGATCCAAAATTCTGGACAGCAACACCTGGTTTCTAAACCCAACCAACCTGAAACAAACCTGCCCAACACATCCTATAAGTCCAAATGAGCAAATAAGGGACAACAACAACAATAATACAATGACAGAATCTACGGAACCTAAGTCCGGATACAATAATCAAATGGGAGAAGACCGGGGTCGCTATATATATTGAATTTTTGTATTTTTTTTTTGTATTTTTGGTATTTAGTGTATTTTTTTAAAGATTTTTTTCACAAATATTATACTTTTTAAGTATATTTATATTAAGTGTATCGAAATTTTTAAAAAAAAAATTCTTAAAATATTAAAAAAATTCATTAAAAACATTAACATACAGAAAATAAAAAATTAGCATTTTCTAAAAACCAGAACCAAACAAGCTATATGCTATTCATAATTTTTTTTATTGATTAGACACGAAAACAGGTTATAAAGTGGATTAGTGAGTTAACGGGTGTCAATAGAGGAGTAATTATTTAGTAATTTCGGAATATGGACACGTGGTATTTCATAGTATTATGATTGGTAGAGAAGGTGGATAGGTGAGGTATTGTGTTAGATGATTGAGAAATATGAAGGAACATATTGAATGATAATTAATTAGGGAGTACAAATATGTAGTACTTCTAAAATATTTAATAACTAGGGCATGCCCGCGCCTGAAGGCACGGTGTAAATAATGTTGGTATCACATACTTTACAAAAATTAATTACAATTTCACTGCTATAGAAATCAATTGCAATAAATTAATTTAAAATGACAACAATTTCATTGCAATATAAAACTTCACAGATAAGTCGAAATAGCAAATTACAGTTTTGGCAAACTTCATATTTAAAGTTTAAATAGCAAATTTATAATATAAAAATTTTGTGTACAACATAAGCAAAGTTATTCATGCCAAAATAGCACATGTATAGTGAGTTAGAATGGGACAACTTTCAAGAAATAGTGAGTTGAAACACATGTATAGTGAGTTGTAACTGAGTAACCTTTTCGCTTTATCAAATTTCAAAGCTTCAAGAAATGGTGAATGAACATTTTGGTACAAAAAAGTAATCATCCTACCTTTAAATAAATTTTTTTTAAAAAAAAGATTAATCATCCAGTTTAGAATGAAAGAGCCAACCATCAACACACATAGAAAAACAACACAATCCCAACATTTCTAAGGTGTATTAGTCACCTGTAACAAAATCACTCCAATGCTTGAATTCACTTTAAAAAAATCAATTAAAAGAAATCATAACTGGAAAAATCACATCAAAATACCTTTGAGAAACAGAGAACCCAATAACTATGAATTAACAAGAATTGAACATTAAAAAAATATTTTAATATAACCTTTCTTTCTTTTATTTTCTTTTCTTGATACATATGATTAAGCACCTTTCAATTTAGTTCCCAAGTCTCTTGATTAGTGTATATCATGACTTTTGAGTTTATATGTTGCTGCTTAATGAATATGAATATGAATTGTATCGAGAAAAAAAAATGACTATGAATTGCTAAGTATAACTCTTCTTTCTTTTCTTTTTTCAATTCAACATAAAGAATTTAACAATTGAAAATAAAAAATTACATCTAATTTGGAATCTCATTACAGGCAGGCTCATGACAAAAAGCTTTGCCCAATTAATCATTATACAACAATTTACACAAAATTCTCACTATCATTGTTTTTCTTCAATATTCTGATCATAGCAAAAGAATGCGTAATGAGAAACCCAATAAATAAATAAACACAAAGATGTTACCTTCTGCAATTTGATGGACAATTGCCACTTTTAAAAGAAAAAAACAAATTTAAAAGTTAAAGTCAAAATATATCACTATAATCGAGTGCCAAGGATTCACAAAAACCAAAACAATTACATGAGATCGAACAATTTATGTTGGTGATGAGAAGAGATAAAACAATTTATGTGTAATAAATTTTTATATTACAATTTATTAGGTAGTGCCTAATGAAAGAATTAGAAGGCTTTTTTAAATTCAACAATTAGAAGATTTAACCATAAAGTAAAAATTACCACCACCTCAATAAGATAAAAAAACTATAATGATTGAAGAGATCGTACTCAAGTACTCAAAGTTGTAATTTAAAACATTCCCTACAAAAACCATGCACATTGTGTAAAAGAAACTTTAACGTAAAGTAAATAAAAACTTGGAAAATAAAAATCAAACTAATGTTAAACAATCAAGGGTGAATAAAGTCAATTTTCCAAATGAAAAACAACTCTTTCATTATCATATTAACAATTAACGAAAGGATCAAGAGATTCGTTTCTCCTTCTGCTTCTAAACACACCAATCTATTAATTGATTAAATACATAAATTGAAAACCATTACCTAATCACAAACATAAACATTAAGAGAGACATTATAGTTTGTGTGAGAATCAGATGGTAAGCAGACATTATATCAAAATCATCACCCACCCTCATCCAATCAAACCACCAATCAGATGGTTGCAATTGAGAATCAAATAGAAAACTTCCAAGAAAGAAAAGGAAATAATCAAATTAATACGCACATAGTTCCCCTAATATATTCTCTGCCACTGGGAATTCTTAAACCAGTTAATTCATCAAATGTAAAATTAACTGTAACGATAGATATGTGATTTTTGTAAATTATAATCCATAACTACACAACTGAGTGAGGAATAAGCTTGTGAAATTGGACAAAACTTTGTCAAGCCAAAAAATTGTTTATGCCACTATACTCATTGGCAATATAAACTTAGGTTTTTGCTTAATGTTGCCCCCAAGCCAAAATATTGGTTCTGCCACTAAACCCATTGGCAATATAATTTAATCATGAGGCTAGGCTTGATTGTTCTAATGTTATGTCCTGAAACCATAATAGAAAAATAAAATTAGAAAACATTGTTCTAATGCTATGTCCTGCGAAGACTGATATATTGAAACCATATAAGAAATATAAAATTAGAATAAATAGCACCAAGAACAAAGAGACTATCATTATGTTTCGGGACCAAGTTCAAAACATTAACCAGCTTTTAGGAAGAGTTGTCTCAATTTACGGGTGATTCTACATTTCCTCTTAGCAAAGGAACAATAAGGAGGATGGGCTCCTAGTAGTACTTGATCTACCTACTTGGCATTTATTGGGTTACTAAGTGGAGTAAATGATCTTTGACCAAATCATAGAATCCAAAAATCAACTCAACAAAAGCAACTGACTTCAAGCAAGTGACGCCATCCTATTGTCAAGTTGACAATTGGCCACGTAAATATTATATTTAGTACAACTCTCTACATGAGAACTTCAAAATCATAAAGAAATAACAAATATCACATCAAATAGAATTAACAAATTAGATATTAAAATCCCTCATTTATGTATGTAAATTAGATCGATAGTGCTTATGGTTGGGAAAAAAAGTAAAAATAGAAATTACCATAGAACTTATCCTAGCTTAGTGTCGTCGGTTGATCTCACTCCACTTGTCTGCAAAATTGAACCGGTGTAATGGTGTATTATTAGTGGACAACACACACCATCACACAATGGTTTCTCTTTTCAATAGACAGTGGCATTATCAAATGAGAAAAAAAATAACAACGAAAATGAGTAAGCTTAACAATGTATCAATCGGAAAGCCGATCACCATGGGTCCATTACCGGCATTGGTCTTCTCAATTATAGCAACTAATGCTTTCCTTTTAGCAAAACTAACTAAAATCTGAGTGTGAGAGTTTCAAATTCAATTTTGAAGATCTCAGCTTCTTAACATTGTCCAAGATTAAGGAATAGAAAAATAGATATAGATATATATATATATATATCTTGTAATCACATGAACAAAAGAATATCTTGTAATCCCATACATACTAAAGAGGGAAATGAGCTCAAATCTCAAGTATAAACTAAATATTTAAGGGAATTTTTTTATTTTTTATTTTTGAAGGGAAGGGCCAAAAAAACTTGAATGTGGTTTGTTTGTTTGTTTGTTTGTTTTTTTTTTTTTAATTTGGAGTGTCGTAGGCACGGGTGGTTCTTTTACGATGAAATGTGGTTCTTTTACGATGAAATCATGAAACTGTCCTATTTATACCCAAAATACAGTATAAGTTGATTTTACTATTACCCAATACTATCAATTTAACTGAATTGAATCAATCTGACAAAGACACGAGTTATTGCACATTGTTTTCATATGCATTTTGGTAGTTTCTTTAGACCAAGAACCAAACCATCGAATTCAAGCAATCAATCAAAACCACACATATAATAATATAAAATTCTAAACTTGCTAAAGATGCACTGTTTTATGTCAATATCAATAATCTGTCAATCAATAATACCAAGAACAAAAAGAGATTAGATTCAACATTAAACATAGTTAAATCATTACACTATGAAAAAAATTGAATTTGAAGGTAGTCTAACAAATAGAAGGCACGTTTAAACCAACCGATAATGATGAAATTATAAACAACTATTTAGAGGATTCTATGTAAATAAGAAGGCTTTTATTAATGAGATTAATCAAAGATTGAACAGGATGATACTACAAATCCAAAATAATTAAGTTATGAAATTCAAAACCAATTAACTGGAAAAAAAAAATCAAATAACAATATCAATAACTCAATAAAATTCAAAACCATGAATTTGAAATGTTAGTAAATAAAAACTCCGACTCAACTTCTATAACTAAAACAAATTAACACATGAATTTACCTTTTATATCAATAACTCATGCCAATTAAACAATATCAATAACTCAATAAACCAAATTTTATAGATATTGAATTTACATTTGGTTTATTAAATTTACCTTCTTGCTTACATTTGTACTAATTAAACAAAACCAAAATTTTAACTGAGATAGGGGGTGGGAGTGAGTGGGAATCATTCCATTATGAATCTTCAGCCTAAAACAAAATCCAAACACACATGGGCTTAACTGGTGGTGTATGATGAGATTACAAATGTACAATAAATATTGAGGGGGGGGGGGAAACAAATGTGAGAAAGGTTCAAATGAAAATCTCATTGTGCTATAATGCAATAACAACATACTAAAAACCCCCAAAATCCCAAAAAGCATGAAATAACAACCTATTCACATGAAAAATAGATCTAAAAAATCTAAATTTGGGTGCTCACCATGAAAAAGTTATTGAACCCATTAAATATAAATGCTGTGAGAGAGAGAGAGAGAATCACCACAAATCAACAATGTAGAGCATGTGTTGGTCTTCAAAATCAAAGAATCATGGAAGTAAGAAATTATTGAAGGGCATGGCTTCTGTCCAGTCCTTAATCGGACTGGACCGTTCTGTTGGGCCCGTGGGGGCCCACCACGGGTCCTGTTTTGATAATCTGAACTGTTCAATGTGTAAAACTCGTCGAGTACTATATGTCTGTAAAAAATCACATTAATCGGATATCGATAGCTATGTGATCAAATCAGTTTTGTATTAAAAAAATAGACGGTGAATAAATTAACGGTTGACAAAAATCTGTTTTGATCACATAGCTATCGATATCCGATCAACGTGATTTTTTACAGGCATATAGTACTCGACGAGTTCTACATATTGAACGGTTTAGATTATCAAAATGGGACCCGTGGTGGGCCTCCACGGGCCCAACAGCACTGTCCAGTCCGATTAAGGACTGGACAGAAGCCATTCCCATTATTGAAATCAACTTCCAAGCTGCCCATAATAGCTGTCAACAAACCAAAGCAATACCACGACAAATTATCAAACAAAAACCCCAATGGATTTTAATTGCCTCGAAAAATTATACTTTCATTTGGGTTTAAAGTTCCATGTATGGTGGAGAGGATCACCACTTATATAATTTTGAACAAACTTGCTTGTGCTCAAATCATTAGAATGTTTTTATTACAACCAGAAATTGGAAGTCATACCTTACCTTTTGAAGATTTATGGATAGGCATAGAAAGATATTTGGATTGTTTTCTAAGGGATGAGCGACAAAAGGAAACATTAAAATGCTTTAGTAAGAATGCAAATCAAATACTTACCACAATGTTTGGATGCAAAAGGTTCTTAAGAAGTTTCACTTCTTCCTCAAGCTCTCTAATATGTGAACCTATTAAGCAAATTTAAAGCAATGATTTAGATATATAGGACCACAAACACAATGCTTCATAAATGTAAATAAAACATTTAAATTGGAAGTGATTTTCTATTTTGAAGCACTCTTACTGCAATTGAAAGCTTCTTAGATACATACCAATATCAAAAGCAATTGAAAAAACAAACACAATAAATAAATAAATATATCCAAAAGAATCAGCAAAATATATCTTTTAGAAATGAAAGAGCACTTCACAAAATAATAAATAAATAAGAAGTATAAGAACATTACCCCAAAACAAAATCCACTGCTCATATCCTCTGTGCATCACAACTCATCATCATTCTGTACATCACAATTGAATAATGTGCCAAATAAAGATTAAGTAAATACAAAAGTATTTAATAAATACCAAAAATATTTTGTCTAATTTGAAGCTGAGAGGGTGATTTATGCTCCGGTGTTGGGCCGAGGTATAGACCGAACAAGTTGAGGGCCCAGCAGAGCATTGGGCCGAGATGATCGACTGTTCACCCGGAGATGGGCTACCAGAACTTGGGCCGGGCAGAGTTTGGACTGTGTGCTGCCCCGGACCGTGCAGAAGCTGCTCGGCCAGGAAGTGACCGGTCAGACCAGGATGCTCGGTCCGAGGATTGTCGAGACCAGACAGACCGAGAGGCCGGCGCTCGGAAAGGCGCGGTCAGCCGAGGTAGTTGACTGACCGGCGAGAAGGCCGACCAAAGGAGGAGCCCGGGCTAAGCTTTGCCGAGATGCCGCCTAGCCCAGTCCTTCATTTGGTTATCCGGTTAGGCGCTTAAGGTATGAAGCATGGTATGACCGAGGTAGGGCAGTTCGGCTGCCGAGCTCCAGCTATGCTGACAGGCAGTTGAGAGCAGGTGATGAACGGCATGGTTTATGCTGACAGATGGGATAGCAGAGCCACGTGTCAGGAGATGACAGGGAGTGGATATGGGGCTCAGAAGGTATATAAGCATGTCTGCGCCCCCCATACGCGATACACGAACACTCTGTAAGGAATTTCTTACGCCAAACACTCTCTCCCTTTTCTCTATTCCCTCTAAGGTGTGTGCTAATTTGACCGTCGGAGGGTGTTTCCGGCCACACACCGCCGGGTAGCTCACCGTTATTTGCTCGCAGGTGATCGGATATCGACGGAGCTCGGAAGAAAGGAATACGAGCACGCCGGAATATTTGCTCCCCGTACAATTGGCGCCGTCTGTGGGAAGTTTTCAGACAAAACCTTGTCTTCCAGGTTCATCTGATCGCCGTCCATGGCGAACAACGACGAGTTCCCGTTGTCCGCCATCGATGGAGCCACCCCGGAGTATACCCGAAGGAGAGAGGGACCTCCTGCCGTCCATCCAATGGCTGACTTGGGGACGCCCACTGGAGGACAGTCAGGAGACGCGCGGGATAAGCGCGGAAGGAGTCATGGGCGTTCACGGAGTCCAGACGGTCACCGGCGGAGAGACTCACACGCCAGGCGACTGGAGAGCAAGTTAAAGGATCAAGACGCTGTTATCAGGCGGATGGCGGCGGAGATGGAGGATCTTAAGCGGCATGTCAAAGGGAAAGGTGTAGCTGGAGTGGGAGACCACAGTGAGCGCACTCCGTCCCGCCGATCAGGCGATCAGAGTCAGCGACGTACTCAGTCCATTTCCATCACCAGGAGTTACCAGGTTGGTGATTCCGACGTGCATGCAGAAAAGTCTAGCGCGCAAGACAGTACCTACAAACCCTCACGTCCGGCGACGACGTCGAGGTACTCTTATTCTGCTCAGTCAGAGGACCTACGGGCAGTGTTAAGGGAGCGGGCTCGCCGGCGCGAAGCTCAGAGAATCCCAGCTTTCCAGCGGCTCTCCTACGGGGTTCATGCCAGCGAGGAGGTCGGAATGCCTCCACCCCGCCAGGCAATGCCAATATTCGAAGATACAGACTTGGCAAGGTTGAATGCCACTCCTTTTTCCCTGGAAATAGAAACAACGCCGCTTCCAGCAGGCTTCCATCAGCCTAAGTTCACACTTTACGACGGAAAAACCGATCCGTACATGCATGTGAGCCACTTCCGACAGGTTATGGCCGGACATCGGCGCAATGACGGACTTATGTGCCTAATCTTCCCGTCCAGTTTAGGTGAGCTGGGGTTAAAGTGGTTTGAGAGGTTGCCGGAAGGGAGCATACAACGGTGGCATCAGTTGGCCGAAGCGTTTGTTACGCGCTTCAAAACTAACACAAAAACGCCAAAGGAAGTCGATCACTTGCTGAGTGTCAAGATGGAACCGTGCGACACACTGAAGGCATACAATTCAAGGTATTGGGAGACCTTCAACGAGATCCTGGATTGCCCGGTCAACCTTGCCATCACGCAATATAAGCGTGGTCTCCCGGTCGGACATAGACTGCGGGACTCGCTTACCATGCACCAACCGACCTCCATGGGCCAGCTCATGCAGCGCATCAATGAGCACATCCGAGTAGAGGATGATGCGTCAGCTTCCACCGTGAAGGCCACTCCGGTCGGAACAGACAAGAAGACAGCTGGCAAAGTGCACGCAGTTGGGCAAGAGTCCAGCAGAGGAATCAGACCGAGGTTCAAATCGTAAAAACCGGGGTAGAGGACGTCGGAATGACCGGGATGACTACCCCCGTGATGACGTTGAGGACGCAAACAGGAGAATGAAGGCAAGGACTGGCATAACCACGGTCTTCAAGATTCCAATCTATCGCATACTTAGCGAAATCCGAGACGAGGAGTATGTCCGATTTCCTGCTAAGTTGGGCGATGGACAAAAGGGGTACAATCCGCGGTATCGTTGTACATTTCACCGGGAGAGGGGCCACTGGACTGAGGATTGTTTGCCTTTGCGACAACATTTGGAAGAATTGGTTGCGGCCGGGCATCTGGACCTTTACATTGATGGCGGCGTGAAACCAAATCAGGCTCCGGTCGATCCCAGGGGACAGGATGACCGAGATGCACCACCACAAGGAGTTATTAATGTCATCCACGGCATCGTGGAACCGGAGCGCGTTTGCGAACTCCGGGGCATGATCAAGAAGGCAGAGCATATGAGGAAGGTTTTGTCAGTACAGCCTGCCATCAAAAGGGGGAAGACAGAGGAGAAAGATGTGATTAGTTTCACCTCAAGGGATTTAGAGCGTATTCAGACGCCGCACAACGATGCTCTTGTAGTAACATTACGCGTCAAAGAATTTGATGTTAGACGGATCTTGATCGATCAGGGAAGCTCGGTCGAGATCATGTATTATGATGCGTTCAAACAGCTCAAACTCCGTGAGACAGACTTGGCTCCGGCCACTTCGCCACTGGTTGGATTTAACTCGCAGCCGGAGTGGCCATTGGGAAAGATTATCCTGCCGGTCAAAGCGGGATCCGTGGTCAAGCAAGTGGAGTTTTGGGTACTACAAGTGCCTTCAACGTACAACCTTATCCTTGGAAGAGGATGGCTTCACGCCATGCAAGCCGTAGCATCGACCTACCACTAGGTGATGAGATTCCCCTCGGCTATGGGGGCAATCGAGGAGATTTGGGGTGATCAGGTCATGTCCAAGCAGTGCTTCGTGGCGGTCAACGGGAGCCGGGCAGCCAAAGGATTCGTTCAAATGATCGAGGGACCGGAGGACCGGAGTGTCTTGGATGATGTTGGCACCAAAGCGGAAGACAAGGCTGTTGAAGAATTGGTTGAGGTGCGGATTGATGCCGAGCAGCCGGACAGATTCTTCTTTCTCGGTTCAAGTCTCTCAGCCATGGAGAGAACCGAGATGATTGAGTTTTTGATGGCGAACATCGAAGTCTTTGCATGGTCGCCCTACGACATGCCTGGTCTTGACCCAAGCTTTATCTGCCATCACCTCAATGTCTTCCCTGGAACAAAGCCAGTCATCCAGCGAACAAGGAGATCGGCGCTGCATCACGCCGAGGTAGTAGCAGAGGAGGTAAAGAACTTGCTTGAGGCACGAGCAATACAGGAAGTGCACTACCCTCGGTGGATTTCCAACACGGTAGTGGTGCCCAAGAAAAATGGAAAGTGGCGAGTTTGTGTCGATTACAAGACAGTCAACCGAGCTTGTCCGAAAGACAGCTTCCCTTTGCCGCGCATTGACCAGCTAGTGGATTTGACGGCTGGACACAATCGGCTCAGTTTCTTGGATGCGTACCGCGGCTATCACCAGATTGCCATGCATGGGCCTGACCAAGAGATCACCTCTTTCACGACTCCAAGGGGACTCTTCTGCTATCGAGTTATGCCCTTTGGTTTGAAAAACGCCGGGGCAACCTTTCAGAGGATGGTGACCAAAATGTTCGCTCCTTTGCTCGGCCGGACAATGGAGGCTTACATCGATGATATGGTGGTAAAGAGCCGACATGAGGCACACCATTTGTCCGACTTAGCCGAGATGTTCGCCATTCTGAAGAAGCACAAGCTGCGCTTGAACGCCTCGAAGTGTGCCTTTGGCGTGGGATCCGGGAAATTTTTGGGATTCTTAGTCACGAACCGAGGCATCGAAGCAGACCCTACTCAGGTCAGAGCCGTGCAAGAATTGAAACAACCCAGCTCGGCTAAGGACGTGCAGCATCTGGCCGGGATGGCCGCCGCGCTTAATCGATTTATAAGCCGGTCATCAGATCGCTGCCGCCCTTTCTTTCAAGCATTGAAGTCAAAGTTCTCATGGGATGACGAGTGTGACCGAGCTTTGGCCGAGCTCAAAGATTATTTGTCTTCTCCGCCGATGTTGGTTACACCAGAGCCCGGTGAGGAACTCTACCTTTACCTTGCCGTCTCCCAGCACGCAGTAAGTGCGGTGTTAGTCCGGGCTGAAGGAATCAAGCACCTCCCAATTTTTTACGTAAGTAAGACCTTGCTGCCGGCTGAGACGAGGTACTTGCCGCTGGAAAAGCTTGCGTTGGCACTGATGATGGCTTCGAGGAAATTGGCACATTATTTTCACGCCCATACCATCGTCGTACTGACCGAGTTTCCCCTCAAGGCCTTGTTTGAGCGCGCAGACTTTTCAGGCCGAATTTTAAAATGGGCGGTCGAATTGGGACAGTTCGATGTGAAGTTCCAGCCGCGCACCGCAATCAAAGCCCAAACCCTTGCCGATTTTGTTGCCGAGTTCTCACCTGGCACTCATCCGGTATGCCCGGTCGACATTGCCGAGGCAGATGATGAGACGCACACAATGCCAACCGAGGAACAACCAGCTGCAGAAGGTCGCGCCGCGGAGTTAGCGCGCACTATCGAAGTTCCCTCAGTTTGCACGGTAATACCTCCCGGTGCTGCGATGACGGAGTTGTGTATCACCAACCCATCCACTCTGTCCGGTACCGCATCACCAAGGGGGGAAGGAATGGTTCCACACAGCTCAGAACTTGATGATTCGCCTACGGACTTGGGCATTCTGAACCAACTTGCTGAGTCCGGTGTCGAATCATCAAGGGGGGGAGGAATGGTTCCAGACAGCTCAGAACCTGCGGCCGGCTTCACACCGCAACCTGGTGATTCGCCTACGGACTTGAGCATTACGGACCAACTTGCTGAGTCCGGTGTCGAATCACCAAGGGGCACTGAATTTGAACCGGTCAACACCAAACTTGGCACCGCACAGCCGAGCAGTTGTGATCCCATTGCCCTTCGCAACTCTCAGGACCCATCTGACTGCTGGAAGCTTTTTGTAGGGGACATGTGGAAGCTTTTTGTTGATGGAGCGTCCAACCGTCATGGTGCCGGCCTAGGTATTGTTCTTATATCCCCGGACGGCCTAACCATTGAGCATTCTATCACACTCGGCTTCCCGGCGTCTAATAACGAGGCTGAGTACGAGGCGCTTCTTGCTGGGCTCAAGAGCGCCATTCAAATGAAGGCTGCCGAGCTTCTGGTATATAGTGATTCCCAGCTTGTAGTTAACCAAGTTTCAGGGATTTATGAAGCGAAGGACGACAGGATGGCGAAGTACCAAGCTCTGGTCCGGAACCATATCAAGCAGTTTGAGGCAATCAGAGTCCAACGGATTGGCCGGGAAGAAAACAGCCGGGCTGATGAACTCGCCGGCCTCGCTTCCATGGTAGATGGTACGTCTCCAAACCCCCTGTTGATTGACTTTCTTCCGCGGCCAAGCATTGAACACGCCGGGCAGACGGATGTACTCTGCGCCGAGCTAGGCCCTTCATGGATGGACCCCTTGATCTTGTTCCTCAGAGACCGGACTCTTCCAGCGGACAAGAAAGAAGCACACAAAATCCGGGTGAAGTCAGAGCGGTTTTGGCTCTCTCCATCAGGCGCGTTGTATAAGAAGTCCTTCACCGGTCCGTATCTCAAGTGCGTGCACCCAAACAGTGTGGAGGCCTTCTTGTTTGAAATTCATGAAGGCATTTGCGGCAGCCACATCGGGGGCAGGTCCTTGGCCTACCGAGCTATTTCGCAGGGGTACTGGTGGCCGTGCATGCAGGCCGACGCACAAAAATATGTCCGCAGGTGCGAGAAATGCCAGAAATTCGCCCATCAGATCCATCAGCCTGCCAGGGAACTTCTTCCCCTCACCAGTCCTTGGCCTTTCGCCATGTGGGGGCTAGATATAGTGGGACCATTGCCAACAGCACCGGGCAACCGGAAATTCTTCATCGCGGCCACAGATTACTTCACAAAGTGGGTTGAAGCTGAGCCCTTGGCAACCATCAAAGAGAAAGACGTGAAGCGATTTGTCTGGCAGAACGTTGTCACACGGTTTGGTGTTCCCAAGATTTTGATCTCTGACAACGGCACCCAGTTTGACGGTCTCCTATTCAGAGGATTTTGTGAAGATCTGAAGATAGAATTCTACAACTCCACCCCGGCCTACCCGCAGTCCAATGGTCAAGCCGAAGCATCAAACAAGACTATACTGGATGGGTTGAAGAAACGGTTGGAAAAGGCTAAGGGCAAGTGGGATGAAGAATTACCGAGCGTCCTTTGGGCATACCGAACAACCCCGCGACGTTCGACCGGGGAAACTCCATTTGCTTTGGCTTATGGCATGGAGGCGGTCATACCCTTGGAAGTTGAAATGCCCACCCTCAGAACTGAGAGTTTTGAGCCCGAACTAAATGCCGAGGCTATTGCCTTGGAGTTGGACCTAGCGGAAGAGCGCCGGGAGAAAGCCCTCATCCATGTGGCCGCCTACCAACAAGAGCTCTCCAAGAAGTATAACAAGACAGTGCACCCCAGACCGTTCAAAGTTGGGGATTGGGTTTTGAGGAAGATTATGGGCAACACCCTGGTGCCAGGAGAAGGCAAACTAGGGGCAAATTGGGAAGGACCCTACAAGATCACTGGTCTGGCTGGCAAGGGGGCTTACCACTTGGAGGATCTAGAGGGAAGAGCCATACCCCGGCCATGGAATGCGGCCAACTTGAAATTGTATTATTTTTAAGCTTTTTACTTTCCTCTTTTTGTAAAGCAATTTTTTGGCTTGCAAAGCAGAATGTAATTCTTTTTGTCAAATTATAGAAGTCATTTTGCATTAGCACTTGGATTATTGTTTTAATGTTACGAACCGAGATGATGTACTCCGGTTGGAAGAGTTGGTGTGTTGTCCAACTTAGAATTCCCAACCGAGATGATGTACTCCGGTTGGAAGAAGAGTTGGTGTCTTGTCCAACTTAGGATTCCCAACCGAGATGATGTACTCCGGTTGGAAGAGTTGGTGTCTTGTCCAACTTAGGACTCCCAACCGAGATGGTGTACTCCGGTTGGAAGAGTTGGTGTCTTGTCCAACTTTGGATTCCCAACCGAGATGGTGTATTCCGGTTGGAAGAGTTGGTGTTTTGTCCAACTTAGGATTCCCAACCGAGATGGTGTACTCCGGTTGGAAGAGTTGGTGTCTTGTCCAACTTTGGATTCCCAACCGAGATGATCTACTCCGGTTGGAAGTGTTAATTTGTTCAAATTAGTTACAGCCGAAGTGGCTACTTCGGTTCATGAATTTGTCTTGTTCTGTTGAAGTGCTTAGACCGTGTTATGTATTTCGGTTCGATGAGTTATACTGAGATGTTTTGCTGAAGACAGAACTGATTACAACCGTGCATACACTTGCAAAAATTTGAATTTTCATTGATAAGAAATTCATTACAAAATGGAGGGGACAGAGCCCGGTTACATCAAAAGAGTTGATAGCAAAAATACAAAAACAAGGTAAAAGCAACCTAAACTAAGGGGGAAAGATTGGTGAACGCATCCTCGGCAGCATCAGCATCAAGGTCAATAGCTTGGCTTGCTTCTTGGGCGCCGGGCTCATCGTTGCCGGGCTACTCGGGCACCTCGGCCTCTTCTTCCTCAGAATCTGTCTCCCCGTCCCCGTCCTCAAGTCCCTCCTCGGCCTCAGCCTGTAAAGCGCTGAAAACATCATTTGCATATGGCACAAGGTAGACCGGTAGAGAAGCTGGAAGAGGGTTGGCAAATACGTCGGTGTCAGAACTTTGGCCGAGCTGTTCGCAAGCGGATTTCCAGCCAGCCTTGAAGTATATGTCTTGTGTTGCAAAGACTTGCTTCTGGTAATTCTTCTCGGCCTCGTTGAAACCCGCGTTGTTGGCAGCCCGGCAGGCCTTCCTCTTCTCCTTCTTCAGAGTGTCAACCTCGGCCTGGAGCTCGCTATGTTTTTTCTCGGCTGCATTCAGTTGACCGAGCAGCCTGTTATTATCATTGTTGGCCATCTCGAGAGAAGCTTTAGCTCGGCCGAGCTCGGCTTGAAGGCTTTCAACCTGGCTGGCAGTGTCGTTGGCTTTCTGCCTAAGCCGGTGGATGCGCTCCAAGACCAAATGTTGTTTCTGAATGGCCTGCATAAAGAAGCAAAGTACATCAGAAAGGGGACCGAGCATGAAGGACCGAGCAAACACTTGTGAAATATTAAAAAGAACGCCGACTTACCCTGGCCATGGACTTGACTGAGGATTTCACCAGCCGGGTGTCAGGGACGTGGTCGCTGCCGACCACGTCACCCGGTAGGAGAAATGCTTTGGAGATATCGAAGGCGAGCAAATGTTCTTTGTCAGCCTTGATTGAAGCCGTCGCCGGGATGTCCTGTCCCCGGTGCTTCAGCTGAGGACGCCAAGCGGGCACGGGAGCAGGAGTTTCAGCTGGATGTTCGGTTGTCAGCTCGGCGACGAGCTCGGTGGAGGGATCTGCCCTTGGTCTCTTTCCAGCCCGGCGCGCTTCTCTGGCAGATTGCCCGGCAGCTGGAGCCGGGGACGCAAGGGCGACCACAGCGCTGCTGGATTGGCCGGCGGCTGGCGACCGGGTTATAACGCTCGGTATCTCGGCTGAGGTCGCGGTTAGAAGGTTTTTGATCCGAGATCTTTTGGCCATCTCTTGCTCGTCGGTTAACCGGATTAATGGGACGTCTGGTAGGGTTGGATCTGGAGGTGGCGAAGGAGCTCTGAGGAAGTCAGTTACTCTACTCCGGCGCGGAGCAGAATATCTGTAAGTCGGTGTGTAGCTGAGCAATTCGTTGCAGTCTCGGTGGCGGTACCTAAGCACGGCCCGAATTGCCTCGACGTTGGGGAATTGGTAGTTGGCTTGCAAGGCTTGGATAGCTGCAAAAGAAACAGGGAAACCGGTTAGTTAAACTAAAGAATAAAGTTCACCGAGCAAGTTTGAGTGGCTTACATGAAGAACTGAAGTCCTTGCTTATGAACCAGCCCGGCACCTCGGCTGTTTCGTAATTGCCGGACACCCAGAAGAAATCATCGTCGTGCATATCTTTATCCGGGGTGCCGGTTACGATTTTTTCCTTGCCCGGTCTTATTTTCAAGTAGTAAGCTAGGCCGTCACCGGTGTGGCCCATTGTGTATTGCCTCAATATCTCGGCTAGGCCTAAGTTGGTGCCTAGCCGTTGGTTCAATTCGTGCACGCCGTTGATTATTCTATAAGTGTTGGTGGACACCTGTGTGGGTGCCAGCCTGGTGCAGCGGAGGAACTCGGTTATAAGAGGGTTGAGCGGGAAACGAAGACCCCCTTCCACGATGGATAGCACGGTGAAGGGGCACTCCTCCCTACCCCAAGGTGTGGTCTCCTCTTCTGCGAGCTGCAGGTGGACATCGGCCGGGATGCCGTAGTCCTCCCTGAACGTAGCCAGCGCAGCCGGAGTATCCACTAGGAAGCGGAACTTCCCCATTTTTGGTCGGCTTAGTATATCCCGGCTGAGGGGTTTGGCTCTGGGTATTGGATGTTGCCCGGTCCTGAGAGCCTCAGGAATGACAGTGGTCCCCTTGGACTCTGCAGGAAAAGGATGGCAAGTGTTAAGTGTTAGCGCGGTCGCGCGAAAGGTGCTGAATTTTAGCTCGGTCATTAAGGGCGCCAAACCACCTCGGTTGTCTACTCTATCTAAGGAGCCCGGTCGCCCAAGCGGACCAGATGTTAGCCCGGTTGAACGGCCAAGTCCTTTTGTTAACTCGGTTTTCGCTGGGGTTGAAACAAACATGTTGTTTGCCCGGTTTGGTTGGTTTTTTGGATCAAAAGAAGGCCCAGAGCCCGGTTCACCACAGTTCATCAGTGTTCTTTAGAAATATGAAGAACACCAAGAACAGAGAAAGGTTTTAATACAGATTCTACGACCTATGCCCTAATATCTATGTTTTTGTACCCTAATGTGTGTAATATGAAGGAACATAACAACAAAATGAGGATGGATTGACTTACCAGTGAAGAGTAGGACCTAATCCTTCGAGCACGAAGAATGGCAGCGAGTCTGGATGAGGATGCAAGAGCTCTGGGATCGAATGTCGAAATGGCAGTAGGAGGATTTGGAGTTCGAGCAGGGCATGTATGTATAAGCAAAGAAAACCGCCCAAATTCAAATTCTGGCAAAAACGGCGGGTTGGCTGCCCGATGACCAATGGCAGACCGCCACGTGTCCCCATTTATGGCTTTGACAGGACTGAAGCGACGGGTTGAAAAGACGAAGAGCCAACCGAGCTACTTTCAACGAGAATAGGTCAGCCGAGGAATATAACCGGTCAAATCTGCGGACAATTACGTCAACTAGCTCGGTCGAGGCTTGGCATCTTGACGACCGGAGAAACGTTATCTCGGTCGAGGTGAGTAATCCCAGTCACGCTTCCGCGGACGGAATTAAGGGGCAATTGAGAGGGTGATTTATGCTCCGGTGTTGGGCCGAGGTATAGACCGAACAAGTTGAGGGCCCAGCAGAGCATTGGGCCGAGATGATCGACTGTTCACCCGGAGATGGGCTACCAGAACTTGGGCTGGGCAGAGTTTGGACTGTGTGCTGCCCCGGACCGTGCAGAAGCTGCTCGGCCAGGAAGTGACCGGTCAGACCAGGATGCTCGGTCCGAGGATTGTCGAGACCAGACAGACCGAGAGGCCGGCGCTCGGAAAGGCGCGGTCAGCCGAGGTAGTTGACTGACCGGCGAGAAGGCCGACCAAAGGAGGAGCCCGGGCTAAGCTTTGCCGAGATGCCGCCTAGCCCGGTCCTTCATTTGGTTATCCGGTTAGGCGCTTAAGGTATGAAGCATGGTATGACCGAGGTAGGGCAGCTCGGCTGCCGAGCTCCAGCTATGCTGACAGGCGGTTGAGAGCAGGTGATGAACGGCATGGTTTATGCTGACAGATGGGATAGCAGAGCCACGTGTCAGGAGATGACAGGGAGTGGATATGGGGCTCAGAAGGTATATAAGCATGTCTGCGCCCCCCATACGCGATACACGAACACTCTGTAAGGAATTTCTTACGCCAAACACTCTCTCCCTTTTCTCTATTCCCTCTAAGGTGTGTGCTAATTTGACCGTCGGAGGGTGTTTCCGGCCACACACTGCCGGGTAGCTCACCGTTATTTGCTCGCAGGTGATCAGATATCGACGGAGCTCGGAAGAAAGGAATACGGGCACGCCGGAATATTTGCTCCCCGTATAGAAGCTATGAATAAAAATTTGACCATCTATTTTATTTTTAGCTTAATGTTAACCGTCAAGTTAACATTTCACATTAACCCTTTTAATGTTAACAATCCTCAACCCATTTGACTAACCTGGAAAAAAAAAAGAAAAAAAAAAAGAAAATAAGGTGTTAACATTGAAATAGTGTAATGATAAAGAGTGAGAGCTATGTTGGTCATGGTGGGGATGATGAGAGTGAGAGCTATCCATAATTTTAGACGTCGTTGCAAGTTAGTAGTGCTCAAACATATAATTTTTATGAAAGACGAAAATACATATTAATCCGAGTAATACACTAGTTAATTGACCAATTAAAACCAAATGAAGCAACCAACTTTTAAATATCCAATTGAAACAAAATATAACTAAAAAAAGAAAAAAACTAAAAATGAATTTTGTAACGCCCTCAAAATAATAACATTAAACCTATCAATATAGACATGCATTGATATATAAAAGCTCCACATTCTTCTATTCATCAGAGTTCCATTACCAAAAAGTATTACATGTTAACGACAAAAGCAAATGCCCTAAAGGCTTACAGCTTTCCAAGTTAACACTTGGTTACAACAAAAGAGTGCTAACTCATTTACACATTAAGCCCTTGGCCTGAATATACAAGTAATACATCAAAGAAACTAAACAACAAAAGTCTGCCCGCCTTTAGCCTCCCAAGCTACGTCCTTGGAGGTGGCATGCTACCTGTACCTGAAAATGATATTCCCATATAGGGTGAGCCACAGCCCAGTAGAAATACACTAAACCAAATATGAACAATGACTAAAAAATTAGCAGTTGATAGATGGCCAACACTGATACTTTCCCTTATCACACTTTACGGTTTCATGACATACAAGTCCATTTTACAATCCATTTTCCAATTCTTTTCAATTCTCAATTTATAACCATGGCTCAGAACCTGGCCAAACAACTTATATGAGACAGTAACTCATATTAAACTTCTTCCCAATTCATATTAGATAAGCGTACTAGCTATATCAACATATCAACAGATAAGCATACAAGCTATATCATCACTTCCATAGATATGCATAAGAGCACTATCACACTTCCAAAGACAAGCATATGAGCTATGTCAACACATTACTAGATAAGCATATGAGCTCTATCTATGGAGTCCATCCCCTATCTTCTCCCAACAACATCCGGTTTAGAGGTCCATCCCCTATCATCCCCTAAACCGTGGAGTACATCCCCTATCTCCTCCAACACGACACAATGCATATAAACGATAATTATACACATCATCACACAACACCTAAATTTAATGTATTCTTTCAACCGTCATACTCAATGACACATTCCAGTGATTAGTTTCAATTTGCCTAATCATCATGCATTGTCTACAACAATCAAGACTATCCTCCACCGATAGCCCAAAGCAGTTATTTCTATACAGAAAATAAATGCAACAATGGATATATAATCAACATTTCAACCAGGTGAGTGATAAATAATCCAACTACACCCTTTAATTCCATACATTTCCAAATCAATTTCTTATTCCTCATAATTAATTATGCGAATTAATTGACCAATGTAATTAGGGCATTTTTCATAATTAACATTACAATCCTTAGGTTCCATTTTCATTAATGTTTTAACATTAATTGCACTTTTCCATGCCAAACATGCATCTAGGTTCTATATAGTTAAAACCCCAACTTTTGTAAATTTACACAAAAGCCCCAAACTTTCACAACATTACCAACCCAACCCCAACATCTCAAAATGCTAAAATTTAAAGACAAAACCCATAGTGAGGAGTAGGTTATCCCTACCTCAAAGAATGACACCCAACCAAGAAGATGATGGAAACGAAAACGCTCCAAACCACAAACTTTTCGGATCAAAAGATAGCCCTCGACGATCAACAATCTTTTTGTAAAGGCCAAAGGTGAGGAAATCACTCCTACTAGATCAATATCTAGAGAGAAGTCAAGGTTTTAGAGAGAGGAGCTCTCAAAATAGGTTTTAGAAAAAGTAGGAGAGAGAAAGGAAAGTAAAAAGTGATTTAAAATCACCCAGCGGATAACTCATATACGCATGACCTGCTCGAGCGGAGAACACAACGCTCGAGCACCAAGAACAAAAATCTAGACACGCTCGAGCGCAACAAGGCCCGCTCGAGCGCCAAGACACAAGAATAAAGCACTTCCGCTCGAGCGCAAAAACCAGTCCGCTCGAGCGTAGATTTCCCCCTCCCAGAACTTGTATCCAGAAAGTTCTATCGGCTCAAGCGCCAACAAACCCGCTCGAGCGCTACCGCTCGAGCGTAAACAAACCCGCTCGAGCGTAAAAATCACATCTGCAGAAGTTTTGCAGGAACACGAAATACTGGAGGTGTGCAATCCCCGCTCGAGCGCAAGAAGACCCGCTCGAGCGGATCGCCTAAAAACTGGATGACAAGGAATTGAAACCAAGGCCTAACCAACCTGTAACAACCCTGCCCAATACATCCTAAAACTCAATCAAGTGGAATTAAAGGACGGCAACAAGATAGATACTACTATCAACTTCACGGAACCGAGTCCGGAATACAACAGAACAGTAAAGGGACAACCGGGATCGCTATAAATTTCAGTATTTTAAATATCCAATCACTATACACAAACCCAATCAAATACACCACATAATAAAAAATCAAAAACACAATATACATTACACTATTTCTTTTTCTCTTTTTTTTTTGATCAAACAATTTCAGCTCTGGTTTTTTTTAAACCATAATACAACATGTTCAAAAAAAAGGATTTTTAACAGAATTTCGAGATTTTAAATATCCAATCACTATACAGAAACCCAATCAAATACAACACATAATCAAAAATAAAAAACACAATATACATTACACTATTTCTTACAATGAAATCTAATGAATTACAATCATAATGATCAAAATCAACTACAACAATTTTTCACTTGTTTGATCAAACAATTTCTGCTCTAGTTTTTTTTTTAACCATAATACAATCATGTTCACAAAAAAGGACTGTTAACAGATTGGTAAGATTGGTTTGGGGGATGGAAAATAAAAATAAAACAAAACAAAACAACTAAGATGTGAATCAACCATTGTCATATGAATGGCTTACCTGTTATAGAATAAGATGAGAGATAAGAGGGGCCAATCCACCTGATTGTGCCAAAATCACAGCACACCCATCATACTGCAGTTGAATCAGAAACAAGGAAAAATAAAATAAAATAAACATGAGACCAAAATAAGATCAAAATAAAGAAATTTTCCTCCAAAATTGCTCCTTCACACACCAACAATGGTGATTAGACTTGAAGAGGAGGGGCTGCAGTGGTAGTGAAACGAAGGGGGCTCCTAATGGCTGAGGTAGTGGCTACTCGGTTGAGAATGAGGTTCAAAATTTGAAACCTCTGGAATCGAGAGAGAGAGAGAGAAGCTTGGGTGGGAAAAGTGAGGCTCTATAAGAGTGAAGAGAGAAGGCAAAAGTCCTCCTTTATAGATAGACTAGTATATGCCCGTGCCTAAAGGCATCGTGTAAATAATATTAGGATCAAAATGTAGTTGTAATTTGTACGTACCACGTTAAAATTTGTAGAGTCTGTAGCACCTGATAAAAGATCAAGTCAGCACTCTTACCATTAGTTTGTGGCTAACACCTGATACACTGGTGAGTGTCATAGTACCCCGAACCAAAAATATCTTATTGAAATAACATAATACAAATAACATAAATAACATAACCTGACAAATAGTAATCTTTAGAAAAATAATTTTGCAACCAATCTGAAGAAAGCACTGACACCTCTCTACATCGCGGAGGAAGCCCCAATATTGAATTTTTTGCAACAAAACACATGACAATCTATATAACAAAACACACAAATCGTCATCCTAAAATAGTGAATTTTGCAATTAACTGTAAATTGAAAAAGCTAAATGCATCATATCATCAAGAAAAAATCAACTCTAGAATAGAACCGCTTATGAAAAACCGCTTAAATGGTGAAGTTTAATTTTGTAAAAAAAATAATTCCTACAACTCATATGGTTTGTCAAATTAATATGAAAATCATCAATTACATCAACTATAGACAACTTTAGAATAGAAATTGTTGCTTTACAAAATAGCCAAATTAAAAGGAGTTTAACGTCACCCAATAGCCATCAATTGTTGCTAGTATCAATACTTGAAAGAAAATGTATAATAAAAATAAAATAAGAAAAATTATAAATAGGTGATAGCTTCACAATTTTTTTTAAAACTTACTGATTTGTAATTTTCCCAATGAAATAAGAAGATGAGTAAAGAGATCTCATATTACAGTTTGGTGCAAATCTCCATCGTCCTATGGAAATAAAAGAAAAGAGAATTTTATTAGAAGACAATTACAGGGGAAAAAAGTGTATTTAAAAAGGGGGAAAAAAAAAAAGACAACTTGCATGTCCGAAGTAGTGACAACTTACATGTCCAAAGTAATAAATCAATTCAATTAAAAAAAAGACAATTTTTTTTTTTTTTGTACCACATGGAGAACTCAATTGTAATAAACTGATTCAAAATAAAAGATCAAGTCAGCACTTTTATCATTAGTTTGTGGCTAACACCTGATACATTGGTGAGTGTCACAGTACCCCGAATTACAAATACCTGATTAAAATAACATAAAACAGACAACATGGATTAGGCCAAATGCAATGTATAACTTGGCAAATAGTAGTCTTTAGAAATTGTTTACATATTAAGATACGGAAATCAAATCTCAAAGAATAATTTTCCAATCAATCTGAAGAAAGTAGTGACACCTCTCTACATCATGGAGGGAGCCCCAATATTGAATATTCTACAACAAAAAATAGACAATCTATATAACAAAACACACGAATTGTCACCCTAAAATAGTGAATTTTGCAGTCAACTATAAATTGAAAAACTAAATGGATCAACTCTATGCCATAGCATCCTAACAATGTAGCAATACTTTTTTCATAAAACCGCTTATGAAAAACTGCGTAAAAGGTGAAATTTAATTTTACAAAAAAAAAAAAGTCCTGTAACTAATCTAGTTTGTCAAATTAATATGAAAATCATCAATTACATCAACTATAGACAACTTTAGAATAGAAATTGTTGCTTTAAAAAATAGCCAAATTAAAAGATTTAAAGTCATCCAATAGCCATCAACCGTTGCTAGTATCAATACCTGAAATAAAAATGATCTTAACATGTTTTCCTCCTCTAGTTTTACTACCTTCTTCAAAGCACTTGACAGAAAATGAGCACACATGTTTTTCCTTGCCAGCTAAACCATATTTTTAAAATAATCAACTCCCAAGTAGAAATAACAATAGCACAACAAAGGCAATATACTATGATTATGTTGTGTTTTCTTTTGCTTTATAAAATAAAAGAAAGACATCCTAATAAAAAGTCAACAATATGTTATATCAATCCATTTAACCAAGTCATCATGTTATATCAAATCCATTGAACCAAGTCAACAATATCCAAGACACATGTCAAAACATAGAGTTGTAATTGAATATACCAATCAAGTAAAGGGTTGAACATATGACTTTCAGGTGTAATTAAAGCATGTTCTCTTTTATAAACATTGTAAGTAAACCCAAACAAATTTGTCCCAAAAAAACAAAAACAAAAACAAAACAAGTAAACTAATCAAAAATAGAGCTCCCCTGTTAAACTAAAAAAAAATCAAAAATGGAAATAATAAATAGACCAAGCAACCATATGCTATATTGCAATGCACCCTAAACAAATGTTATGCAATAGGAAATGACAATAATAAATCTTAGAAATGACGATATTAAATCTTAGAAAAATTTATGAACTAAAAAAAAAACCTTGCACAATTTCATTCCCAATGGAAGCCAATTACTCTATTAAAGAATTAGGATACCTTTAATGGGTTAACATGGTATGATGAAATGCTATAAACAGATATTGCAACAAAAACAAAAAATAGTTTAAAGAAACATCAAATAGCTCCAACTATTAATAAGTACCAAAAATATATTGCTCAAATCCGCCCTAGCACAATTTATAAATTGTGCATGTATAAGTACAAAGGAAGACAAAAGGTATGGAGTTTCAAAAGCAAAATAATATCAAACAATACTAAATTTTCAAAAGAAGCATGAGAAGCAGCTAACCTTAGATACATTTCAGTGGTACAAAGGAGCATGAAACCTGTTCTATGAAAGAAACATGTTCTAGATGAGAAATCAACAATTATGCATGAAAACAAAATACAAACACACCTAAAAACACCAATGCAGAGATGTCCCAAATTAACATGTGCATCTTTAGACAAAAATAAAGCCATTAAATTAACTGGAGGTAAAAAAATAAAATAAGACTTGCCACTACATAATCCAAACAAACATTCTATTAAATACACTTAAGCCAAACTTAGCTATACTATCTTATCAAGTACCATTTTCTACTATTTAAAAAAAGTACCATTTTCTATTTTTATATCCCATTTTCTTCTTTGTTTTCGTTCTCGTTGTTAGGTTTTTATTCTTGGCAATCCCGTTTGACAAAACTCCTTTAAGTTGTATTTGTTTTTGCATTTTTTATTTCAATGAGGTTATGAGTGTTTAGATGCGAATCCAACCCGAATTGTGCCTTGCAGAGAAGTTTGTGATATTAATACTTTCAAGATTACCACTTCGCTGATTATGACCGGGATCGAGCTGCCCGGTCAGCTCACGGGAGTCTAGGGGGCAGCGCCCCTTGGCAGGTCCGGGGCAGCACCACGGCGGGGTCGAGGGGCAGCGCCCCCGAAGCAAAATGCAAAATTACATTCGAAGTTGCATGTCCGCCCTTGCTCGCTCGAGCAAAGGAGTGCTCGCTCGAGCGAAGGCTGCGTCTGGCAAAAAACCTGAAAGAGATGAATGTACGCTCGAGCGAAGCCACTTATGGAAAACACGCGTTTTTGGTTCCTCGCTCGAGCGAGAGAGTCTTCGCTCGAGCGAGTATCGCGATTTAGGTTTCTATAAGTACGGGTTTCTATCAGATTTTAGGATTACTGCTCCAGATCTTCTTCTTGGGTTCTAGGGTTTATATCTGGGGATATTTTGCTAGTTTTCTTTGATGTTTTGATTGAGTATTCAACTCATGGTTTAAAGAGTATACATCAAAAGATTATTTGTTTGTTCTACACAAAAGAGAGAGTTGTTCTTCGGTGGATTCTGAAGAATTTGAGACTGAAGCTTTGGTGGATTCTGGAGTGGCTCATCGTCAAGACAATTCCGAGGTGAAGACGGGGTTGGAAGAGGCACATAGAGGTTAGTTCAATTCGAGCGTGGATTCGCTAGGTAATTGAAAGTATTCCTGTGTAATTCCTTTATATCTTCTTAGTGGATTGTTTTGTGGCTGTTGCCCGTGGTTTTTTTATCACAATTGGAGGTGTCCAATTGTGGTTTTTTCACGTAAAATCGTTGTGTCGATTTGTCTTGATTGTTTGATTAGGATTGTTGTTTACTGTTTTAAATTGATACATAATCACAAATCAATATCTAGCGGATTTCTAAATTTATCACTCGTAATTTCTATATTTTTAAAAATAGAATTTAAAAACCCTTTCTTCTAAAAAAAATGCATTATACTCTTGCCCATGGCTACCCATAGTTTTTACAGCAAATAGTTTGTTACAATAACAAACAAATGTTCGGCCAGCTTATGAGCTTCATAAAGAATCCCCATTTAAAGAGGACACATACATGATTTTTTTTTGGGCCCATTTTCTCACTATCTATTCCTTTCTCCCTTCTCTCTTTTTATCTCAAAATTTTCGTGACTTACATTGAAAAGTGCACAGATATACAAGAGATTTCCACAGATAAAATGCCTAGTTTAAAAAATAAAATACAATTATGGCTTATTCAAAAGATACAAACATACGGGAAAAAGAAAAAAAAAAAAAAAAAAACTCTACAAAAACCAGTAAGAACCATACCGCTGGACATGCATTTTCCTTTCTCTTGCCCTTGCAAGCATAAGTCACCTTTTATTTTCCCATAGTTTGTGTGATTTTGTTTACACTAATGAACAAATATTCGGCCAACTTATGAGCTTCATAAAGTATCCCCATTTAAAGAGGACATATACCTGATTTTTGTTTAGGGGGCCCATTTTCTCACTATCTAGTCCTTTCTCCCTTCTGTCTCTTTATCTCTTTATCTCAAAATGTCCATGCACTTATAATAAAAAGTGGTGCAGATTTCCACATATATACAAGAGACACTAAGAAAAGTGCACAGTTTAAAAATTAAATACAATTATGAACCATACCGCTGGACATGCATATGAAAATAAAAAATTTACAAAAACCAGTAAGAACCATACCACTGGACATGCATTTTCCTTTCCCTTGCCCTTGCAAGCATAAGTCACCTTTTCTTTTCCCTTCACCATTGCCTTTGCAATTTCCTTTTCCGTTACCTTTAAAAAATAACCAAAATATAAGAAATACAAAAAATGAAAAGAAAATGATTTTTGGGTTGACCTTAGAATTACGAACGACATTAAGATCCCGCTCATCACGAATCACTACACCGACACTTCTTTCTTAAAGAAACTAAACCTATACATACAGAAACAAATGAGTAGCTGATATGGACAAAATTGAAATTTATAGATTCAAAAATGTTATAAGATAAGAAGATAAGTAAAAGGAACCAATATTACAGTTCGCTATAAGTCTCAAAAAATGAGAGAAAAAAATTTATATGAGATGTAAAATTAAAATAATAATAAGGGTGTAAAGGTTGCTGCAGCTTAGTATTGCCAGTAAGGCTGTGCAAAATACCGCCCAATCTGCTAAAACCGCACCGATCCGCATCAATCCGTACCGCTCTAACCGCTAACCGCGGTTTAAACGTTAAAATTTATAATCTGCCAACCGAACCGCTCCGCTCCGCTAAAGTTGATACATATATATTTTTTAACTTTCAATGAAATATCGATGTAAAAATGAGTGTGAAAAAGATTTAAAATATGAGATTTATTACAAATTAGTGGTTATATATATGAAACATTGTTAGTAATGGGCGCCCATGTGGCATGACCATTAAAATTTGATTTTGAATCCTTATCCAAATAGGTTTTGATTTTGAAATCAAACCTATTTAGGATAACCACTCTTGAAACAGACGTTATCAGTTTGAACTGATATAGATAGATATAATATATTAGATATTATCTGTATCTTAACTGATATGGATAGATATTATAATATATTAAATATTTGTTATATGGTTATGGGTAATCCAAGAGAAACAACGTTGAGTCTGTTTTCAACCCATATTCTGACTCTCTCCCAAGAAACAACGATCAAGTCAGTTGCACTGTGGTTTGTGTGGGTGATATTCACCATTGTAATATCACCCCACTGCTGGGATTGATTGATCTGATTCTGGAAGCACGTGATTTATCCACGAGGTTCTATCATCAAAAGGTATGATCTGATGATTTTATTCCGCTGCATGTTTTGTGTTTTAATTTACATTGGTATCAGAGCTATTGATGGATATTTTCGTGCTTTCTTTTATCATATGTATATTTATAAAAGATAGTGAGATCCAAAATATTTCATTTTTATGATCATTAATGTCATTTTTTAGAGCATAAATGATTTTATTTTGGAAAAAGGAGTCCGGCAGTACAAAAATCGGAACTGTCAGTACCCTGGAAGGCGGCGCGTGGCATTCACGCGCCACCACGCCGAAGCCACGCGCGCCCACGCGCTTCCACGCGCCTACACGCGCCGGATGCCCTTCTGACGCGCCTGCACGCGCCATCACGCGCGCGTCGGCGGTGCTGTCTACGCACGCGCGCCGTCCGCGCCCGCACGCGCGCCGCGTGCGGAGCCGAGCGCCGAGCCGAGGCTGAGCCGCGGGCCGAGCCGAGACTGAGCCGCGCGCCGAGCCGAGACTGAGCCGCGCGCCGAGCCGATCCTTGAGCCGACTTGCGCTGAGCGGCGCCGAGCCGAGCCGAGCCGTTTTTCCGCGCTGGCTTGGCTCTAAGGCTCTGTTTGTTTGTTTTTTAATTCTGAATTGCGTTAATTGGCCATAATTTATTCGTTATAGCTTTGTTTTAAGCATGGTTGGTACCCTTAGACTCAGCATTAATTTTTCTATATTATGTAAAATTTTGAAAATTTTACGAAAATATGTAATATTTTTCCTGTGTTAATAATGCATTTTTTTTGCTTTAAAATGCATCTGGTGTTGCATGATTAATTTTCTGGGGTTGAAATTTTTATTGTGGACTTCTGAAATGTTTTAATATCTACTGGTAATATTGTCTCATTTTACTAGTTTCTGGATTTTTTATTTCTAATTTTATGTGTGTTTAATTAGTTATTTAAAATTCCAGAAAATACCAGAAAATTCCAGAAAATTTCAGGATGATGTACTTTCTGTTATGGCATAATTTAAATATTGAATACAGCATATTTTTTTGGGTTTGTAATATGTTGTAATTAGAAGAGCATGATTATTTATTTATTTATTAGAATTCCATTATTAAATAAATATAGCATGAGTTATTTGTAGATTTACATTAAAATGCTATTGTATGGAATTTATCATGCTTTGTATATGCCATAGTCAGTGGGAGGTTATTCGGTTGAGAGAAATCTTTGTAGATTAACTCCCGAAAACCAATATTTTGCGCATAAATTAAACTAAATTTTGGATAATTGTCACTTGTGGCGCAAGAGATGATTACGAGCATAGCGGATTTTCGATCTTGCGACTTGTGTAATATTGTCACTATTTAATTTAGATTTTTGCGGCAAAATTATATTATGCTAATCAAATTAATCCCAATGCGAATTTCTCTCTAAATTGATTTAACTTATGGAAGTTAATTTGGTTGACCTAGACTTAGTAGAGATGTTCAAATGTGAACAAACTAATCCCATTCTTTAGATGAGAAAAAGTCTTGGAGACTTTAGGTCAAACCTTAATTGAGCCAAAGTAAGGAAACATGACTCAAAGTCGCCGTGTTTTTGTTGCCTTGTTTGGCACAATAAAAACTAATGTGTGCGCTATAGTTAGCGGCACGCTACATAGTTTTGGTTGGCGAGTTTTGGAGTTATGAAATTAGTAAGCCCTCAATAGATCTGTATATGATCTTGACTAATGAGCTGCGCGGATTGACTTTGTAATTTGACTTGTAAATAATGTTGCATCATTGGATGAAGTAACATTCAAGAGTCACGTCATCCAAGAAATGCGAGCTTAAATAAATTAGTCATTAAGTGTAAGACGAGTAGCCAGTACGAGCAGTGTTTTGCTCTCTACCCAATTATTGGGAGTGGATTGAGCGAAATTTCATGCACTATAATAGTGTGCGTTGAAATATCACGTGAAGTTAAAAGATTAGCGCTTAGAAGCTGCAAAATCTATTAACACTGAGTGAAAAGATTAGCGCTTAGTGGCTGCAAAATCTATTAGCATTGCCAACTTGTCTAAGTGTGGACACTTACTGTTTCCACACTTGAGTGTGAAACATGGATGAGGTGCTTCTTTGTGTGATTCCTTTACTAGGCTAACGTTTTGAATAACATTTACCACTAAGCGCAAACGTTGCAGCATAGTAATGAAAAGGTTATGGCTGACAAGGTTGTTATGACTCTAAGAATTTAACGCATCGCTTGTAAGAGTGTTGGATTAGACTCTTTAGCCTAATTCGCGCTTAAGTTACTTCAGGAGCTATCATAGTTGATAGCTTATTCTCTCCTTCTTGTGGATAGTAGAATTAATTGCAAGTAACTATGAAGCGAGAAATAGAGATGGCAACAGGAGTATCGTCATCTTTCAACTAGATGTATTAAAGTGTATGGAGAATAAAATTGACTTGAAGGTGCAGGGGATTAGCACTTACTAGTTAAATTTGCGACTTAGGCGCAGTTGATATCTCCATGACATCCTTTTTATGATCTAGTGAATATGACTTAGTCGTGAGTCATTACCTAGTTGGGCCTAAACCTTTAAAACTTGTCTTCGAGAACTCACACATTAAGATGATTGGAATTAGTTTATGACATTGGTCATGAACCAGTGGCTTATTATACTTAATCACATTAATGAGATGATGACACGATGGTTTGAGTAGGCCTTCTCGGGCCCACTCGCTTATGACATCCTGCTCTCATGTGAATGTGTAACTTTGTTCGCAATGGGTGCGCACAAGTAAGTAGGAAAGCCGCAGAAGGTCATTTGTTTTGGCGCATTTAGTCCACTATGATATTTTGTGACTAGATATGTGTGAGGGTACAATAGCTAAGCCTCAATCTCAACACATTTATAGATTACGATACGCATCTGAGTCAAGACTATTTGATCTCCCATAAGTCAAAAGTTTTGAGATAATTTTTGACATTGCACATATGAGGTCGAGATCAATTAGATAAGAGTTTTTTGTGCTTTTAGTTTTGACCAAGGTGGCGAGTATCTATTTGAGTTATTTTTTCAGAAAAACTCTGTGAAGAGAGATGGATGCTTAGAACATTGATTATTCCTAGTACTCAACAACACACTGGTGTAGTAGAGATAAGGAATTAAATATTGTTAATGTTAGGTAGATAATGGCGCAAAATGTTTCCCAATTGGGAATTGCACTAGTTTGTTGCCTATATCCCTAACTAAGTGCCCTCCATATCAGTTTTTACACTCCATTTTGAGTAATGGGTTAGCAGAGAGCCATCTATGGGCGATCTGTAACCATTAAGCAGCTTATCTTTATTCTACTTCTCATAAGATTGCGAAGTTAAGACCTAGGGTTCTATAGCGCATTATTGTATGCTGTCTTGTAAACACAAAGGGTCGTGTGGCGCATTATTGTATGCGGTCATGCAAACCCTCCGGGTCATGTGCATATAGGTAAGCAGCTTTGTGGTAGTGTAACTAAGTCACATAAAGTTTTATTAGTAAAGGTGACGTGAATAGAGTTTTCGGAACTCTATAAGATGGAGAATTCCAAGCATAGCGCTCTATGTAGCCTAGTTGAGAATGGAAAGAAATTTCCAATATCCTAGGGACAGTGGGAGCGATGTGTCTACTAATGGATTACTCCATTAGAGCAGAATACTTTACATTCTTAGTTGCGTGGTAGCAAATGTGAAAATTTTTCACGTCATCACTGGGTGATTGAGAGGGAAACATTCATGATTGCTCCGCAAGATGATAAAGAGCCTAGGATAATGCCTAAGGCTCTAGTCCCCTATTTTTGAAAGTGGATCAATGTTGCGCAGTTTAAGACAAAGTCTTTGAGGATTAACCATTTTTTATAATTTGGTTGACTTTCCATTATGACGCAAAACTGTTATAAAGTTATGCGTAATTTGGATAGTCATTTTTGAGGCATAAGGCTCGCTAGATACCGAATGGTCGCACCATTGAGGAAAGTGTAGACCATGAGAAGACTTCCTCCTGGGGAGTGAGGTTATTTTGACTTAGGCTATAATTGACATAAGTTCGGAATATTGATTTGTGGACATTGTGACCCGATTTCTCATTAGAGAATTGGATAAGTAGATCCGTAGGGATTTACCTTCTGCTTTTATGGTGAAAAGTTAGGAGCGCAAAAAGGTTGCTAGTTCCAATAAATCTTTTACAGCCTAAAGCAGTTATCCAAACAGTGGTTCTTAGATTTCGTCAAGCCATGATAGGGCAACGATGATCGATGAAGACCACTGAGGCATGATCAATGGTCCAAAAGAAGTTTTTCCTTACTTAGTCATTATGAGCCAGGAATTTATAAGGTTGTCGCCACCTAGGGTGGGCAGTCCTCCATTTTAGATATGATGGACATGGGTGATGTAATTCATATGCTCGGATGTACGATCCTTAGGGACTGTTTTAGGAAAATTCTCGGTTTGTCTTCGATGACTTACATAAGGAATATCCTAGAACGATTCTAGATGCAAAATTGCAAACCCATTGACTTACCTATCGGTAAAAGCCAGAGCCTTAGCTATTGAGTGAATCCTCAGATTGTCTTTGGGAGAAACAGATGACCTATATTCCTTGATTTTTTCTTTGTTGTGGGAGCCTAAAGTACGCTATGTGGGCGTATTCGGCATGATAAGTTTTATCTTTGATAAATGGTTAACTGAGTTGTTTAGACATTGACCTTGCTCATTAGACTGTGGATAAAATGCTTTATTAGAAGCATATTAATTTGCTCATTGTAAAATTCAATGCGCTAGTTGGGCGCATCTGCGCTAGTTGGGCGCATTAAGAATGAACGCAAATTGGTCACCAAAAATATCTTTAGAGAGGTTATTGCGCAAGAGATAGTGATCTTAAATCATTTCATGTGAGGCGCACATGGTGGATTCCGTTGTATATACTTATCGCAAGAGGTGCTGATAAGGCTTATGTTTGGAATCTATAATTGCGCAAGCTGTGGTCAATTTTTTTTTAAATCGATCACTTATTTTGAGATGATGGGATGTTGACACTATTATGGTTTGTGTCATAATGATTAGCAAATGATGATGTCAGCAGGCAAGATTGGCTCACTCACACGAGCAATCGCCCTTGGCGCTTGGGAGCGAGCAAGGATGAGACTGGTGGTTTATTTTTATTCGGAGCCAAGAGAGGCTTAAATCATCCACTATGTATGTCGCCTTGGTTATAACCAAGATGAGGTCGTGTTAAGGACCAAACATGGATGTTAGTACCCACTTTCCATGTTGTGCCTGTTATGATTAGCCAGATTCGAGATCTCATTTGACGCCTAGAAGGCGAGCAAATAGAGAATTCGGGTTAGGCGCTAGAAAGCGACTAGACTAATATCTGTACGGTGTATCGAGTATGACGTCACTCTTTATGGAAGAGTTACTCCACCGTAACATATATTCATACTATATGTGCTTAGCGACCGAGTAATGAGGTGAGAGAATGGATCCCTGCTTCCTCACCGTGTGAGTCTTACGAGTCATTATTGATATGACTTTCATTTATGTACCCTTTTGTGACTTTTGACTATGTCATAAGGTAAGGGGTTGATGTTCTGCTACTTTGGTATGTTGCCTGCGGTCATGCATGATTCGGCCTTAAGGGACATCACTGGGAAAGCGGTCAATCCTAAACTAAATGGCATGAGTGCAAAGGGAAGATCATCTAGTATTACACCACTGTTGTATATTCACTGCCGGCAACTCACATCGCTCTGTATGAGAGGCGAATTGAGTGTGAATATATTGCAAGAATTGAGAGGGTCAAACATGCTCTTTTTGAGGGATTAGAGATGTTTTTTGGACCGGTGTAATTAGATGGGTCTGGGGTATATGAGACACTATTTCTTTTCTTTTTGGGTTGATGTCTCTATGCTGGCTCATTTTGAGTTTCTAGTATAGAGCTCCCACATGCAGGTGTTCTCAGCAGTCGCACGGTGCAGTGGCTAGTATGAGATTGTTTGTTTTTGGGGAGATTGAGATAGAGATGTGGCAGTGTCATGCCAACTCATGTGCGAGTGGGAGATGTTAGTAATGGGCGCCCATGTGGCATGACCATTAAAATTTGATTTTGAATCCTTATCCAAATAGGTTTTGATTTTGAAATCAAACCTATTTAGGATAACCACTCTTGAAACAGACGTTATCAGTTTGAACTGATATAGATAGATATAATATA
This sequence comes from Camellia sinensis, assembly GCF_055761805.1. Classification (NCBI taxonomy): domain Eukaryota; kingdom Viridiplantae; phylum Streptophyta; class Magnoliopsida; order Ericales; family Theaceae; genus Camellia; species Camellia sinensis. The sequence continues at coordinate 236,227,386 of NC_138961.1, read as the reverse complement.
TTAGATATTATCTGTATCTTAACTGATATGGATAGATATTATAATATATTAAATATTTGTTATATGGTTATGGGTAATCCAAGAGAAACAACGTTGAGTCTGTTTTCAACCCATATTCTGACTCTCTCCCAAGAAACAACGATCAAGTCAGTTGCACTGTGGTTTGTGTGGGTGATATTCACCATTGTAATATCACCCCACTGCTGGGATTGATTGATCTGATTCTGGAAGCACGTGATTTATCCACGAGGTTCTATCATCAAAAGGTATGATCTGATGATTTTATTCCGCTGCATGTTTTGTGTTTTAATTTACAAACATATTATGTAATATTACTTTGTGTTATATATCTAAAAAATATTATACAAATTAGTGTTATATATTATGCAAATGTATGATAATTAGTTAGAATATTCTTCAATCCGCCAATCCGCCAAAAACCACCCAAACCGCAATTTGTCAATCCGCCAATCCGCTAACCCGCCATTCGATTTGTAATTTTACTCTCAAACCGCCCGAACCGCACCGCGCACACCCTTAATTGCCAGTATGAACCAGTAATTTGTAAAAAAAAGACAGCTTACATTATCCATAATTGTAGAGGTTGTTGCAGTTTAGTATTGCCAAAACCTGTAATTTTTATGAAAGTTAACTTCACTAAATACATATTAATCCAAGCAATAGGTCATTGCAGCTTAGTATTGCCAAAGCCTGTAAAGGTAGCAATACATAGCTTATTTTAATTCACCAAGTGAAACCAAACAAAGCAATCAATAGATGGCTCCTATATTATTGTTAGGAACCAAACATATCGATGGCTTAAGCTTTCTTGAGTTTTATTGAACTAAAAAAGGTTGAAATGGAACTGCAAAAGTTATAAAGCTAATTCATGAACTATGAATAAAAAATCACTTTCCGCCACCAAAAGTTGGAAAGCTAATTAATAAAAAATCACATAGATATGCAAATGCCAAACTAATAACCTACAGATCACTCTATCAATAAAACACATCAATTGTTTAGTACTTTGTTTCTAAGAATCTATTTAGTAAAATTAACAAATAACAAAAGATTTGAACATCTACATAGTTTTAAAATAATAAAAATAATGAATAAGTCTAAACATCAAAAGAAAATATTAATGAATGTTACCATTTTAGATATGCCACATTACCCCAACCTGGCAAAGGGTGCAAATGAGTAGAAACATATGTACAACCAACAAATAGATATATGCTTCTGCACCTAAAATGAACAAAGAGATAGAAAAACAAACAAAAAATATATATTTCATAAAGTCAAACTCCATACAACCAACAAATAATTTCATCAAAAATAATTCATCCACTAAGTAAGCTAAAACGTCTCCAAGATATAACTAAGCTAACATTTTTTTTGACAAAATATAGATATGATAAAGAAATATTTAAACGTACGTAAGAAAATATTATGAGAATTGAATTATTCACCTTAAAATATCTAAAAATTGACTTTCCAAGATTTTTTTCATTTTTGGTAGGGGGGAAAAAAAGTGTGGTTAAAAAAAATGTGTGGTTGAAGACTAGTACTTGTTTTAGGTTTATCATGTACAGATGCTAAAAATTTTTGGTTCAAAACATTGGTGTTACTGAAATTGGTTTTGTCCTATAAATTGGTTCAAAAATTGGTTTTATCCTTACTATTCAAACTATCTGTCATTCAAATAGTTTGAATACCTGAATGCCAACAATACAATTCTTTTAAACTGTGTTTGGATCATGAACTTGAATTATATTTCATTCATATTTTACTCATATTTTAAATTAAATGAAAAATGAATAAGGCAAAAATATAAAAAATGAAAAAATTTAAATTATATTTCATTCATATTTTATTCACTTTTTTTTTCTTTTATCTTTCCAAATCTTTACCTAAAACCATGATTGAATACCCTTAATAGATTCATACAAAAGAACTATTGTCTTTACTTCTTTACACGGCGGGACATTATTTTTAGAGGAAAAAGACCAGAGAGAGAGAGATAAGGCAATGGATTAATGGCAACAACAAAGATAAGAGAGATGGAGGGAAAAGAGACCATATAAAACGTCTTAACCATGAACAACAACAAATAAAGCCAATCCCCAAAGATATCTGAATCGCACTTCCAAAGTCAATCACACTCCAATCAAAATTGAGTGAATTCCTATAACAAAGCTAAATTAATCCAAGAACTTGGCACATTTCAATGAAACATCATCTGAAACACATCTTATTACTATTTTTCTTGTAATTATTCACTGGTGTTAAGCAATATTGATGTGGAAACCAATACGGTGGATACAAACAATAGTGAAACCAATAAAGGGCTGTTTTACCATAGGAAACATAACCAATAGAAATAAAGGGCAGTTTTATTAGTGATTTTTTATTTTTTTTCTATAGGAGGTTACCTTTGATTAAATCAATCTAATGGTCTAAATTTTGTCAAAGGGTGAGTGGGTTATTTTCAGCCCTTAGATTAAATCAATCTAATGGCCTAAATTTCGACAAAGGGACAAAAGTCTCATCCGAATTCAAAATCTGAGCTATTTTGTTATATAGATTTTAACCAATTGATCAATCATCAGGAGTAAACTACCATCAATCAATCGTTGAAACTAATTGATTAAGTGTAAAAAATAAAAAATAAAAAATAAAAAATAAAAAATTGTAATTTGATTTTCTAAATTATTATGTAAATGAATTATTATGTATATACTCTTATATATTTTCCACTTTCAACCCAATTTATAAAAAAATTTAACTAGAATATCAATTATGAAAAATGTGTATATTTTAAGTGATTCCAAATAGATGATAGTTATTGTGTTTGCATCTATAGATGCAAAAATAACTAAAAATTATTTAGTAGTGCATGCTTACCATCTTGCACATGATCAACACTATACATGCGAATATAATAGATGAATAGTGATTCGGTAAAAAAATCAAAGACTTATGTTTCAAATACCAGGAAAAGTTAGTGTAATTTACAATTTTTTATTTTTTTTAAATAATAATGGTGGGCCATCACATGCAACAGTTTTTGATAAAATTAGACAATATAAAATCACATCCAAAGAACAAAATATCCTCACAATCCCCAAGAGAAAGAAAAAAAAACCCAATATAAAATCAGACAATTCAAGAAATAGGTATTGATAAAAATCGACAAACACAGTTCCGGATCTTCAATTTGCAGAAACAAAATGATAAAATAATAATAATAATTAAAAAGAAAAAAAAAACAGGATGAATCAATATGAATGAATAGAGAAATGGGCCTGCAAATAGAACTGGTACGAACATCCATCCAAACAATGGTGTTATAGAGAGAATTAAAATAATATTAATTCAGAAAGAAGAATACCTCCTGCCATGATGTTCAAGTCTTTGAATCTTGTTCTTGAATGGTCAAATCTTAAATGTATAAACAAAACCCACTCACTGAACACTTTTACAGAACCATATGGGAAAAGTGAAAGGAACAGAGTTTCAAGCCTATTCTATTCACAAAACAACGTCTATGTTTGATGGCTATCACAGGCATATATATAGATAGGCTTGGACCCATATCCAAGTGTAACTCCTTATAACTTCCCACCATCAGAGAAGTTGTAAGGTCTCATGAAACCACCATATGAGAAAGTGAACAGACGCCAGTTACCCATTAACCATTAAACTAATTAAATATATATAATATAAATAAACAAATAAAACAAACATGTGGCATATGGGCCACTTTATGAATATTCTTACATTCTCCCGCTTGGCACATGTAACACACATTGTCGACTGTCGGGTAACTAACAAACTGATTATGGCCATGAAATAAAAATACCCAAACCTTAGAGTTATAATACACAAATCATGGTGGTTATACTCTATCAATTAAGTATTTCCTTCCATGTATTACATTGTATCACACTCTCAACTTTATGTGGTGTCATTCTTTATGAATAACTTCTAATAAGTTATTCTGGGTCCAATGAGCCCTATGGATCAATAGTTCCAATGGACTGCATAGCATCACAAATACTTTAGGTGCACAAAATGATGTTTTTCACTAATAATAATCAAAATGTCATGACAAAACAAAATAAAACAACAACTAGAAAAATTATTGAGCTAACCAATCAGTCCCATGCCCTCAATGTGTTTTGAAAACACCTTTACAGAAAGACCTTTGGTCATGGGATCTGCAACCATCATATCAGTACTAATATGCTCAATGCTGACTTCTTGATTCTTAACACGGTCTCAAACAGCAAGATACTTTATGTCAATATGCTTGCTTCAGCTACCACTTTTGTTGTTGTTAGAGAAGAAAACCGCAGCCGAATTATCACAGTAAACCTTTAATGGCCTAGAAATTGAATCCACAATTCGAAGTGCTGTGATAAAATTCCTTAACCAAATAGCCTGTGATATTGCTTCAAAGCATGCTATAAACTCTGCTTCCATTGTTGACGATGCAATTATCGTCTCTTTGGCGCTTTTCCATGAAATAGCACCGCCTGCTAGCAGATAGACATATCCTAAAGTGGATTTTCTAGAATCTTGACAACCCACAAAATCCGAGTCTGAATATCCAACCACCTCAAGACAGTCAACATGCTTGTAAGTAAGCATGTAGTCCTTGGTTCCTTTTAAGTACCTCATGATTTTCTTTGAAGCCTTCCAATGTTCAATTCCTGGATTGCTTTGGTATCTTCCAAGCATCCTAACTGCAAATGCAATGTCAGGTCGTGTACAAACCAAAGCATGCATTAAACTGCCTATAACAGACGCATAGGGAATGCTAACCATTTGTTCATTTTCCAAATCATTCTTCAGACATTGACTTAAACTGAATTTGCCACCCTTTAAAATGGGCGCTGCATTAGGAGTGCAATCACTCATCTTGAATTTCTCCAAAACTCTTTCAATGTAAGATTTATGAGACAATCCTAATGTCCTTTTGGACCTATCTTTGTGAATCTCTATGCCAATGACATAAGAATCTTCACCCATATCCTTCATTTCAAAATTTTGGGAAAAAAATTGTTTAGTATCATGCAACAATCTCAAATCATTAGATGCAAGTAAAATGTCATCCACATATAGAACTAGAAAAATGTATTTGCTCCCACTAACCTTAAGGTATATGCAGTTGTCCACAACATTCTCTGTAAAACCATATGAAGTAATAACATTGTGGAACTTTAAATACCACTGCCGGGAAGCTTGTTTTAGTCCATATAGGGATTTCTTGAGCTTGCAAACTAAGTGACTATCTTTATCAGAACAAAAACCTTCAAGTTGCTTCATGTATACTTCTTCCTCAAGATCTCCATTTAGAAATGCCGTTTTTACATCCATTTGATGTAGCTCTAAATCAAAATGAGCCACTAATGCCATGATAATTCTAAATGAATCCTTTTTTGAAACCAAAGAAAAGGTATTATGATAATCGATGCTTTCTCTTTTAGTGAAACCTTTAACTACAAGTCTGGCTTTATATCATTTGGCATTGCTATTTGAGTCTTTCTTGGTCTTATAGACCCATTTACAGCCAACCGCTTTAACTCCTTTAAACAACTTGACAATTTCCCAAACTTGATTTTTAGCCATAGATTCCAACTCTTCCTTCATGGCATCATACCATAATTTAGAATCATCCCTATTCATGGCATTGGAAAATGAAATAGAATCATCTTTAGGTCCGATGTCAAAATCAGACTCCATTAAGTATACAAAATAAGCACCAGAAATTGCTGACTTTCTAGCTCGTGAGGATCTTCTTAATTCTGTAGTCTCAATTAGGACTTGAGCTACAGGCTCTATGTTGACTTGTTCCTCTTGTGGTGGAAGTTCTTGAATTTGTTGATTTTCAAGGATCTCAGGTTGATTATCCTGAAAGACAACCAATTCACCTATATTCACGGGTGTTGTCTCTGGATCCCGTGACTCCTTCCACTCTATCTTTCGAGGGTAACTCCCACTAAGGTCAACTTCCTCAATAAACTTAACATTTCTGGCTTCAACAATTCTAAGTGAATTTGAAAGATAATAAAATTTGTAACCCTTGGAGTTTCCCGCATAGCCTATGAAAAAACCACTAACTGTTCTGGGGTCCAATTTCTTTAAATGTGGGTTATACACCCTCATTTCAACTGGACAACCCCAAACATGTAAGTGTCTTAAACTTGGCTTTCATCATTTCCATAACTCAAACGGTGTTTTGGGAACAACCTTGGATAGAATGCTGTTTAAAAGATACACAGCAGTTTTCAAAGCTTCACTCCACAAATTTATAGGCACATTAGAATAACTAAGCATGCTCCTTACCATATCCATAAGTGTTCGGTTCCTTCTTTCAGCAACACCATTTTGTTGTGGTGTGCTAGGTATTTAGTATTGTGCAATAATGCCTTCTTCTTTAAGGAACTTAGCAAATGGACCTGGTAATTGTCCTAATTCTATGTACCTCCCATAATATTCTTCACCCCTGTCTGACCTCACAATTTTAATTTTCTTTTCTGTTTGTTTCTTTACCTCTGCTTTATAATCTTTAAAGGCATCAAGTGCCTCGGCCTTATCAAACAAGAGGTAGAGATAAATGTATCGTGTAAAGTCATCAATAAACGAGATAAAATATCTTTGACCATTCAAACAAGGTGGAGTAAATGGTCCACAAATATCAATGTGTATGATTCCAAGAATTTCCTCACTTATTTTGGCACCTTTACTGGTCTTGTTGGTCTGCTTTCCCTTTATATAGTCCACACAAATACCAAAGTTGGTAAAATCAAGAGTCGGAAGGACTTCATCATTAACCAACCTTTTTATTCTCTCAATGGAGATATGTCCCAATCTCCTATGCCAAAGAATAGAGGAAGAATCATCAACAATATTACGCTTAATGAGACGCCCCAATTTTTTTTTGGAACATCATAAAATTTAAATAACAATAACTTGCTAGATAAAATCTTAACTACTAATTAGGGAATTTTAAACTCTTACATAGTCAAAGTCCAACAACAAAACAAAATTACAAGTTCACATATAACGTCACAACATTGTTAAATACTAATACAAGAGATAATAGAATTTTGTTTGGATAAAATCTTGACTCTAAGTTAGCCAAGGTTCGATATTAGCAGCAGCTCCAAATTCAGCCTCAGTCCCTTTTTTGACATAATCTGGCATGAAACGTCAGGGTAACAAAATATATGCCATAAGTTTTGCAACACAGTAAAAAAAAATAACTAACCTACCATTCTTTTTTAGAGAAAATAATAAGATTATAAACATAAATTACTACCATTAAAATAATTCAAATAATTTTAATAAATTAGGTGACCCTTGAAATCTCACCAAAGAGGCTTAACTTACCAACCACTAAGTCATGGTCACAGTTAATTTGGAAACCCCCCCTTGGTCAAATATTCAAGAACTACCAAAGATGCCCACGCCCGGAGTTATATACCCAACCCGTGACATCCGTGGTCTACCCCAAGGGAACGGTCTGCCAGGGGTACGTAACTTCCCTGCATGCCATCCGCACATCCACCCTTATTCCAAAACCAAATACCGATAAGGGTTCAAATAAGCCACGTGCCATCTTAGGGTTTCGCGACACAATTCACTTAAAAATTATTAAAAACCAGGGCTCACCCTGAATACCCGGTATTAACCCTCTATCAGTAACTTTATATATACCATTAATCATTTCGGTTAATTCATATATTAAACACAAATTATTCAATCTCAATCACCAATAATGTTATACCAACTCAAAAAAAAACTCCCAACATAAAACATTATACATGTCATACAATAATAGTTCAATGTAAAAAATTTAATAGACAATTAATTTAAACCATGGTATGAACATAATAACTTAGATACAAGAAATAAACCATAATCACACACATGCACAAATTTTTGATTTACAAAATTAGACTAACACAATATTAAATAAATCACAACACACCCATACATGGATTACTAATTTATAATAGTTGATGGATTAGACCAACACAATATTGAAGTGATGATTTTATCCTGTCCAGAAAATTCCAGATTGTAACTTAGGTATTAAAAATTATAAATAAATTATTTACACAATCCTAAAATTCATGCAATTGAACAGAATACTCAATAGGGATGTTTAGGTCATTTTTCAGAAAGAATTTCAAAAAAAAGAAGATGTAAATAATCCTGTAAAATTTTCAGCAATTTTTATGACACAGATTTGTTACATTTCCTTACATTAATTCCATGCTTAAATTTATAGATCAAATCCATAATCTAAAAATTTATTATGAAACTAGACTTCTCAAATTTCATCTTTTAGTTAGAAATTACCAGATTTGGCTTAGTATAGAGTTTTAAATAAATTTTCAAATATATAGTAAAATCTGTCTCACTGTTTCAGATTTAGTTAAAAATTTGTATAAATTCGTAAAAAGCTCAAAAATTATTGCCAAAATTCCTAGATGAACTAGACATCATTCTCAACAACTTTGTAGAAGAAATCATCTCGAAATTTTGAGTGTAAAATTGCCTAAAAATTCGTGCAAATATTCTGGCAGGTTCAAGGACAAACAGATTATTTTCAATTTCTCTTTAAAGGTGTAAACTACACATGCAAGCTTATTTTTACAATAATAAGATGATTTTAAGACTATGAATATCTTCAAACATTTGATATACACATCACAAAATTCCTACACATATGTATAAAATTTCTATCTATGAGTAGTCATTTTAATCACATGAACATAATCTGAAAACTTCATTAATAAAAAGAAATGAGAGGGTTTTCTTACTTAATAGTAGGATTGAAATGGGTGATGAAATGATAGAAAAACTTTGCTTCCTAAACCTTCCTCTCTTCTTCTCCTTCTGCTGAATTCTTCTTCTTTTTTTTCTCCTCACCCGTCCAAAGGAGCAGACATGCATGTGTATACTTAAGCTAAGCCTTCTTTTCTTTTTTTTTGTATATCTATCAGATTATGCTCAGCCTTCCTTGAGTATATATAAAAGCATGCTGAGCCTCCCCCTCACGCTCCCTCTCTCTCTCTCTCTCTCTCTCTCTCTTTCTCATCATACTCTGCCACTTCGAATCTCCTCAACCCAAGAACTATGATGAAGTGAAGGTTTCTATGGTTACATGCAAGCTAGCAGGTGGCATCATTCTGCCACCGAGAATTTGATTCAAAGATTTTTTTTTTTAACTAAGGTATTTAATAAGAATAATTGTGATGTTAAATCCCAATTAAAATAATTTATAAATAATAAATATTGAATATTCACAAAATTATTTTTAATAATGTCTTTGTTAGTGGTTTAATTAATTTTAAAACTAACTTATACACCAATATATTTCAGACAAATTCCAGATAATGTTAATTAATTAATTAATTTATTTATTATTTTATTTATTTTATTATATATATATATATTGATTTTTTTTTTTATAATTAAATGCAGGTTTTCACACTTAATGGCAATATCACCATGCAAGGTTAAAAGATTTTGTTTAAAAACAGGATCCAAATTTAATTTGTACAAACCATTAATTAGAGTACCAAATCCTACAAAAACAGAGTCTTTAAACAAACTAAAATTTGCACCAACAAACTGAAATTCAAATCCAAACGGTACTTGTCCAGAAACATAAATTAAATTTTTTGAAAAAGATGGAATGTAAAATGCGTTTTCAAGATCCAAAACAAAGCCATTTTTTAAAACAAGTCTGAAAGTTCCAACAGCTTCAACGTGCGAACGCATCCCATTGCCCAAATAGATGCCTTGTTCATCTCCCGTCGGTTTCCTTAGGCTGAGGAAGCGTTGCATGGTATTAGCAATTTGAATTGTAGAACCCGAATCAATCCACCAATCATATTGATGAGTATTAACAAAATTAGATTCATAACACACAAGAGATATAAGATTACATTTCTTCTCAATCTCTGAGGACTTAAAACGAGCTGCAATGTCCCTCATTTCCATAATGTGCTCACGCACACTCCTAGAATTGTTATGTTTCATTCCTAATAGTTTGTTCATTAGGGTGCTTGCCAATGCTTTGTCAGAACTAACAAATTGCTCTTCAATAGCCCTCGTGTAGTTCTTGACCTTATCAGATGGTGAGATTGAGCCCCTAACGCTTTGGCTGATATGTGACTTTATGAGCATTAGGCTTAAGCGATTGGATCGCTCCCACTTATCATAAGCACTCTTTTTTGCAGCAGAACTCTCGTCCGTGGGTTCAGGAGGTTTATCCACACGGAGTGCCAGATCGAAGTCCATGCACCCTAATGTTAGAAGGATTTTGTCCTTCCAGTCCGAAAAATTATCATCGTTCAAGAATGGAATACGAGAAGACTCATTAGACAATACAGAGGTAGATATCACTGCAATTACCAAGAACATTATTAATGCTTTGAAACAATAACTATAGTCTGAATCAACCAATGTCAAATTCAGTAACAAATCTAAACCTTCCTATGGATAGAGGTCACTAAATTGTATTAGATTTGCTATTACTTTATAATAAGACTAATGGGTTCCGAAATATTTAAGGAAAAGAAAACTCATACTTGTGGGTTTAGAGTGTTCAATCCCTTTAATACCCAATCCATTATCTTATTCCAATTAAATTTCATAAATAATTACTTTCCTGTGGGACCAAGAAATTATTTATAAAACATAATTGCAATGTAAAAATGCCAAATTAATTTTTAACTTTATATGATCAAAATACTGAGGACCACATCTTTATGTCTTAAGATGTTATGGCTACTCTTACAACAGAATAAATTTTTTTAAATATGGTGAAAAATCTAGAAATACCCTAGATGTTGATTTGTGATTATGTATCAATTTTAAGCAGTATATAACAATCCCAATCAAACAATCAAGACAAATCAACACAACGATTTAAAGAAAACTACGGGCAAATGAAGGTTTAAAGGAATTACACAGGTATACTCTCAATTACCTAGCGAATCCACGCCTAATTGAACCAACCTCTATGTGCCTCTTCCAACCCCGTCTTCACCTCGGAATTGTCTTTACGATGAGCTACTCCAGAATCCACCGAAGCTTCAGGCTCGAATTTTTCAGAATCCACCGAAGAACAACTCTTTCTCTCTTGTGTATAACAAACAAAACCTTTGATGTACTCTCTTTAAACCATGAGTTGAATACTCAATAAAACATCAAAGAAAACTAACAAAATATCCCCAGATATAAACCTTAAGAACCAAAAAGAAGATCTGGAGGAATTCAGGAGTCGTCTAGTTTTGGGAGAAAACCAACTACTTATAGAAAACCAAAAGTAATCCTAGATTTGGAAGAAAACCCAATCCTTATTGAAATCCGGAAAACTGTGTTCGCGCGGTCCGCTCAAGCGCCCAACATCACGCTCGAGCGTCTTCAGCAAAATATGCGTGTGACAAAACAGAGGTCCGCTCGAGAGCTGGAGAACCCGCTCGAGCGCGAAATCACACCTTCTAGTATTTTTACAGACCTGACAAACTTCTGAAACCCAGCATTTTCCGCTCGAGCGGGGGAATGTCCGCTCGCGGATAGGCAACTTGGAATGCATTTTTGCATTTTGCTTCGGGGCCGCTACCCCTCAACCCCGCCTGGGCGCTGCCCTGGACCCGCCAAGGGGCGCTGCCCCCTCAACCCCCGCGAGCTGACCGGGCAGCTCGATCCTCGTCATAATCAGGGAAGTGGCAATCTTGAAAGCATTAGCATCACAAACTTCTCTGAAATACACAATTCGGGTTGGATTCGCATCTAAACACTCATAGCCACACTGAAATAAAAGTGTGAAAATAAATACAACTGAAACGAGTTTTGTCAAACGGGGTTGCCAAGAATAAAACCTAACATATGGCATTACTTATTAATGAGAGCAAATCCTTATAGTCACAACAAATACATAATCTTTTAATACACACAATGTATAATACATACAATCAGAGTAATATCACATGAAAAATCTCAAGACCAAACACATGTAATTCAACCTTATACTAGATTTTGCTTTAAAAATTGAACCAAAATAAATTCCATAAGCCCAACACATAGTGTATACATGCTCTTATTTCACATAAATTTTCAATGCATAAATAATTACCTTAATGCATGTAATATTATATTACATTATTTTAGATAACATGCCAATGAATCTCAAAAATTATAAAAGAACATGTTATAATTCACTGTATGAAATTCAATTAAATTTGCTCATTACTTTCACATGCAACTACAATAAAATGTCTTTCATAACATGTCATTCCTACTATAATATTTAACAATAAATTAAACTAGCGTAGGTTTCAAAGATTAAGACTAAATATTGATCTACTCGTAACCACATATACAGGACTAATTGTCTAATGCATATAAAGTTATCAGAATGCATTGTTTGATCAACAGTAAAACCATAATCACAAAAGTTCAAAAATAAAGAAAGCAATTATAAATCAATGTGATCTCCACAAATAAAACTTAATATAAGTTGATCATCTGCTACTTTCCACGTTTATTATACATATAAATTCACTAAATCAATGGAAACAAAAATAGATTTTTAAAGAATAAAATTTAGATTTTAATAAAGTTGATCCCACTGGAAATCTATTATTAGAGATGATGAATAAAAACTAGAAACAATTTGGTGATTCAATCCTTCCTTCCTTCCTCTTTTTTTTTTTATTTTTTATTATGCAACAAGATATGCTTTATACCCATATAGATATTAACCAATCTAAATGCCCCAAACCATTACACACTTGCAAAATCAATTTCGAACAGTAGAATTAAAATAAACAAGTTTCATGAATTCTCAAAACTGAGAATAATAATTGAAATAATTTTGGTTCTCTGATTCCTTATGCTACAGTATTGTGCTAGTGATCAGGCCATTATATTATATGGACAGCACAAATGAAAACAAAATAAAATATGATCTAACAAGATTTGGCCTCCATAAATTACAGTAATACTGAACCACAAACAGAAGGAGGCTCCGATACCAATTGTGAGAATTAAAATAATATTAATTCAGAAAGAAGAATACCTCCTGCCATGATGTTCAAGTCTTTGAATCTTGTTCTTGAATGGTCAAATCTTAAATGTATAAACAAAACCCACTCACTGAACACTTTTACAGAACCATATGGGAAAAGTGGAAGGAACAGAGTTTCAAGCCTATTCTATTCACAAAACAACGTCTGTATTTGATAACTATCACAGGTATATATATAGATAGGCTTGGACCTATATCTAAGTGTAACTCCTTATAACTTCCCATCATCAGGGAAGTTGTAAGGTCCCATGAAACCACTATATGAGATAATGAACAGACGTCAGTTACCTATTAACCATTAAACTAATTAAATATATATAATATAAATAAATAAATAAAACAAACATGTGGTATATGGGCCACTTGATGGATATTCTTACAATGGAGACTAATAGATTTGCTCCAAACGGTCATTGTTTCTCTCTGATTGGCTTGAGTCCACCGTCAACATTGTACCCATCTACAATGGCTTTGTCAATTGCCTTGCTCATACAAATCCTCACTCTCCAGAATCTCCATCGGATCGTGCTTTACCCATCTGCAGATTCACAAACAAAACAACAATAAAAAAAATAAAGCAATCACAGAGAGAGATAGAGAAAGAGAGAGAGAGTTCTTCATACCCTGCTTGTGGGTAGAACTGAGTGAACTCGACCTAGTGAGATCCAATTGGGTGGGCATTTTTGTCGTAGAGAATGAATCTGGTACTGGTGGTTCCTTGATTAATTGACCCAATAAACACATTCTCTTTCGACATTTCTATTCTTCTCTTCCTCCTTCGAAGAGTGTTGTGTTGCGTCTCAAATTGACCAAAAAAACAGAGTTATGAAGACGGGAAGAGAGAGAGAGAGAGGGTGTGTTCAAAATTTGAAATCAGAAAAAAAGAGATAAGAGGAGTAAGTGTGTGAGAGAGATACATTTTCAGCCCTTGGATTGAATCAATCTAAGGGTTCACATTTTGACAAAGGGACAAAAGTCCCATCAGAATTCAAAAACTATCCTTCCTTATTATATAGATTTCCCACCAATTAAATACCAGGTAATAATGTTATGGGTTACTTTTTATCAATTACACATTATTAAATCATGTTATCTTTCTATTGACCAACACAGATTAATTAATCACTTTCAAAATTAATCAAAATAAAAGAAGACAAGACCTCAAACATGTGCTCTCAAGTGTTAAATTATAATTATCAAACACCAAATATGAAATCATCAGAGATAGTAGTGGAGTCGAAATGTACTTTCAGTTGAACCGGACTTGACTCATAGAGGGCGCAATTAGCGGCTCATTCTCAAGCGGTGAAGTTAATTGTACTGGGGGGTGTTTGGTGTGGATTATAGAAGATGATTATAGTTTATTTTAATTTGAAAATTTGTGCCAGACTGTTTGGTGCAGCTTATGTTTATAGTCTTTTAGGCAAAAATAGCTTAAATAAACTGAGAAAACTGATTATTTAAAAGTTGAGGAAGGGGTACTTTTGGTTTCTACTTTACAATTTTCAACTTTTAGCTTACAACAAGCTACACCAAACAACACCACTATACTCCGATCATGACTTTGCCTCCTGTGCTAAAGGTTGATACATTTCTCTCTTCCCCTAATAGTAGATCTCTTCTTTGGGGTTAGGTTAAATGTGACTGTGGTGGTAGGCCAATTCCCCTGAATTAAATTAAATCTGACCGACAACCGATTATTTTAAGATCATGATCCATAAACGCTATGATACTTTCACGGAACGTCTTCTTTTCTTTTTTTTTTTTTACGTAAAAAAAAAAAACACACACGCGCGCACAAATATGAAACTCAAATCTAAAATTAATTTAAAAATTAAAAAAAAAAACACCAAATATGAAACTCGTAGTAGCTAAAATACGACGTCGTGCCTTAAACATTATACGACGCCGTCCGGTCCACACACTCCCAGGTCCGAAAAATCAGAGCGAAAGCAGCCTGCTTCTCTCTTCGATCCACTCGAGCCTAACTCCAATTCCTCTCACACTTCTCTCTACCAAACCAAACCAAACCCTAGACACAGAGAGAATAGCCATGGCGATCCGGCACCTCCTAGCCCTTGCTCGCCGCTCCCACAGCCGCCCCCAATCCTCCCTCCTCCGATCCTTCTCCTCCCCTGCCGTCGCCACCACCACCTCTCCTCCTCCGCCCTCTCCTCCTCCCCCCACCGCCATGATCTACGACCGCCTCGCCGAGTCCGTCAAGCACAAGCTCAAGCAGCTTGAAAACCCCGACCCTCGCTTCCTCCAACACAACTCTCCTCACCCAACCCTAACCGACCACACCTCAATCCTCGCATCCCCTCTCACCCGAGTCACCACTCTCCCCAACGGCCTCCGAGTTGCCACCGAGTCCAACTTCTCCGCCAAGACCGCCACCGTTGGAGTCTGGATCGACGCCGGAAGCAGGTTCGAGACTGATCAGACCAACGGCACTGCTCATTTTCTGGAGCATATGATATTCAAGGGCACTGAGAAGAGGACTGCCAGGGAATTGGAGGAGGAGATTGAGAATATGGGGGGACATCTTAATGCCTATACTTCCAGGGAACAGACTACTTATTATGCTAAGGTTATGGATAATGATGTGCCTAAAGCGTTGGACATATTGGCCGATATTCTGCAGAATTCTAAGTTTGATGAGAATCGCATTAATCGTGAGCGTGATGTCATTTTGAGGGAGATGGAGGAGGTAGTAACATTCATTCTTTGATAAAGTTTGTGTTTTGCTTCAATTTTCCTCATAATTTGATTTGTTTTCCAGGAATGATTCTATATTCCAATTGTTTGATGTAAAAAGCCGTTGCACTATAGACCATATGAATCTTTGGTGGCGTAAATTGCGTATGAGTATTATTAGAATTGGTGTTAATCCTAGTAAAGAATATAGTCAATAGGGAAAGGTGCATCATGATTCACAGGGTAAACAGTAAAGCCTACATTACATGGGGAATAAGAGCCAAGAATAGTTTGTTAAGGTAGTTATTGTTTTAATAATGAGAAGGGGACGCGAACACTAAGGAGTTGTTGGATGATCAAAATGTTTTGATTTTAAGAAAAAAGAATACAATGAGTTCTATTAATTGCTATTAGTTGCTTGAGCAGTTGAAAGTAATGCCTTAGTTAGTGTGGCTGACCTCCTTGTGCTTTACTTACTTCCACCCTTTGCATTGATGTACCAATAGATGCTGATCAAGTCAGTTTTCTGAATGATGAATGCCTTTGCGTATTCATTTGTTGTCTCGAGATTTCATCAATTAAATCATCTCTATATTTTGTTTTTACAAAATTCTAATTGCATTGTCGTTAGTTATTTGATTTTTTATTGTGATGCTTGTATATTCTTCATTATAGGTCGAAGGGCAAACTGAGGAAGTAATTTTCGACCATCTGCATGCAACAGCTTTCCAGTACACTCCTTTGGGCAGAACCATTCTTGGACCTGCTCAAAATATCAAGACGATCACCAAATATAATCTTCAAAAGTATATATCAACACACTACACTGCGCCTAGAATGGTAGGTGATATTCATATTGATTGTTAAGTCTATTTGGTTGGTTGGTTTACATGCTGGCTTTGCTGTCATTTATCATCAATTATTTTACTCTATTGACTTACTTATTGAAATCTTAAGCATTGGTCTTCTATTTTAGGTAATTGCTGCTTCTGGAGCCGTGAAACATGAGGACATTGTTGAGCAAGTAAAGAAATTGTTTACCAAGTTGTCAACAGATCCAACTACAGCTTCTGAATTAGTTTCTAAAGAACCAGCAATTTTTACAGGTTCCGAGGTGTGCTTATTCCTATAAATATTTCACGATTTGTTTAGTTTAAACATTCTCTCCCATCTTGTCTTTCTACAAAATTTATTAATTGGCATTTGTTATGTGAAAATCAGGTTAGGATAATTGATGATGACATTCCTTTGGCACAATTTGCTGTTGCTTTCAATGGGGCTTCTTGGACGGATCCAGATTCCATTGCTTTGATGGTCATGCAGTCTATGTTGGGATCTTGGAATAAGAATGCAGGTGGTGGGAAGCACATGGGGTGAGCTGTTGAACATCATTTGTGGGGTTTTAATAACTAAGTTGGATATTTTCCTGTGATATAACCTGTGAGCGCATGCATTAATTAGTTTTTGACAATTTGTAATCAGTTCTGAGCTTGCACAGAGGGTTGGCATTAATGAGATTGCTGAAAACATGATGGCCTTTAACACCAACTATAAGGACACTGGTCTATTTGGTGTTTATGCCATCGCCAAGGTGAGATTATGTCCTATAATTATAATTTTGTTAGTTTGAGGGCCTCCTTTCCCTCTTCATATCAGGTTCTTTCAAATTTTTGATATCTTTTTGCCATGAATCCATATTTTGTTAGCAAATTGAGAACATCTATAAGTCACTCCCTAAAATGATTGGGTTGTATCTCTTGTTCCCTCTCATTCCATTTCTTTCCTCACTCACTTTTCTGATGGACTAAGTCCCCATTTGGCACTACTGTGTGTTTAGCTTGGAATTACTTTTCTTTCCCTTGAAATAATGCTTTAGGTTTTGTTTGGCTGCAACTTTAAAGTACTTCGATGTGTAGAGGCTCCCCTAAAGGCACTTTTTTAGTGAAATAAAACATACAAGAGGATATGCAAGTGTTTTTGAAGTGCGGCAAATAAACACTTCAAACCCTTTTTACAACATCTTCTATAGAGCTCTTAACTGATTGGAGGCCTATACACCACAAAACAGGCCTAATAAGTGAAACATATTATTGGATGTTGTGGTGGAGGACACTGGTTGCTTGCATTCTGAGTGAGTTCAGACCTGAAATATAGTCAAAAGTAAAACAAAATAGCCCAGCTGGTTCTCTTGTGGGTGATTTAGGTATGTCAGAAAGGGAAAAAGGGAGTACTGTGCCAGGGGATGAGGTTCACCCCTTCCGGTACCCTTTATTGGCAGGGACTAACACTAGGATAGTGGTTATGGCCTCTAAAAGCTTCTCAAAATCAAGAGGGGGGACACACTGGTGCGCGCGCGCACACGCACACATGGAGAGCGGGGAAAACTGCTGTAAGTCAAGTGAGAAGAATAAAAGGGTGCAAGTGCAAAAAGTTACAGTGGAAATTTTGAAAATTTGCAATCCTTTCTCTCCATAATTTAATATGATACCAAGTTAACTTTTAGAATGATTTCCTTTCCACTAATGTCTTGGGATCAAATTGTTACAGTTTAATAGCCAATACCTTAGAACTCTTGATCATGGTAATCTGGAGCAAAAAAATTAAGTATCAGGATTTTGCTCAGACTAAGATGCCCATTAATCATAATTTTATAGCATCACAAACATGATAAAACAGATATCAATATTGCCCATCAGTTTTCACATATGTCATGCCTAGCTTTAGTTTGATTGATTTTAATTCACAATTGATGTTGTATGTTATGCCTCAATAATTCTAGTTATTCATTTTCATTTTTACATTTTGTTTTTAGCCGGATTGCTTGGATGATCTAGCTTATGCAATTATGTACGAGATGAGCAAGTTATGTTATCGAGTTTCTGAAGCTGATGTTACCCGTGCTTGTAACCAGGTAGTTACCGGTTCTTGTGCTGAACCTTGATATTATCTGCTTGCTTGTCCTCAGTTTTTAAGTGCTTTTAATAAAACTATATTGCGTATATCTATATATATATATATATATGTGTGTGTATATTGTTTTGTAATTCAAAAACAATACGACATATATTGCTACCACCCTAATTTGTGGATCAATATGCCTTGCCTATATGCTCAAGTCTTAAGTCTTTATTTCTTTATAGTTGAGTTCTGGAGATAATGAAAGCCATAAGTCTTTATTAATGAGTAAGAAGTATTTCTAAAGTTGGGGATGTTTAAAACTGTTTTTGGTTCACCAAGCAAATAACCCTTTACCAAGTATCCCATATTTTGCCCGTAGTTCTAACTTATCTTAGATAAGTATTTGTTGTGCCAAAGTGAGTCAGAGCTACATCATTTGTTGAATAAAATGTGTTATCCACATTTTTTATTACACACATTAAAACTAATATATGGACAAAGGAGGTCTGGTAGATTAACTTGTATCCGTGCAACATGCTTAGCGTTATGAAAGGGAAATCGATTTTAGCTTGGTCACTTATTTTTTATCTTGTGGTGCTCAGTATATTGGCATTCACTTACAATTCTATTACACTGCAGTTGAAATCTTCTTTGCTGCTTCACATAGATGGAACCAGTCCTGTTGCTGAAGATATTGGGCGCCAGGTAAAGTATTTGATGCATTTTTCATTTGCGGATGGTAAAAAAAAGGGTGGATAAAATAAAATGAAAGAATGCTTTGTATATTACTTGCAGAAAATGAAAGGATTCCCTTGTATTACTTTTGATCTCTTGGATTGTCTACTTAAGAGTGCTAAGTGAGTAGTGTGAGATAAAGACGGTTTAGTTTAGTGTCTAAAACATGGACTCTTTTTATCAAAGACAGAAGCTCTTGTTTTCAAAAAATTTCCTTCCCGGTAAAGAGCCTGATTGTTTGGTGTAATCCATTCTGTTCTTCCAGCTACTTACGTATGGGAGAAGAATCCCATTCGCTGAATTGTTTGCCAGAATTGATGCTGTAGATGCTAGCACTGTCAAACGTGTTGCAAACCGTTTTATATTTGATCAGGTAAGGATTAATGCATCCCCATTGCTAATTGCAAATTTACCTGCTATGAGGGAAGAATGTTAAAAAATTATTTTTTCTCTCGGTACATTCAATATTTGTTCTAAGTCGTGATTGATCTTTTCGCAGGATGTTGCCATTGCTGCCATGGGACCCATCCAGGGTTTACCTGACTACAACTGGTTCAGGCGTAGGACCTACTGGCTCCGTTACTAGGTTCTTTCGTGTTTAGTTTTCTTCATTATTACTCCTCACCTCATTACCTGTTTCATGTGGTCTCCAAAACATTTTGCTGTTTCATAATGCAAACCAAATTCCTCGGTGAGTCCCTTGGAGGGTGGCCTCTTTATTTATTTTTTGTTCCCAGATTTTTTCTGTGTAACATTGCTCCATTAGTAAAAAATAATTAAGCTGTTTTCAGTGATGTATGAGAAAGATCAGTGTAGCCCGTCAGGCTTTTGAACAATTTTTTTTCATGGCATTAAAGCTTTTGGTTGTATTATTACGTACAATTGTCATATGGGTGAGTGATAGGTCATGATACAGCCTATTCAACTGTTTGTGTGCTCATGTCCCTATTAGTAACTCTGGGTGCCATGAAATTGAGTTTTGAGTTGTGTTGTAAATTGATCATACTTGTGTAGATTTTGAGCCAGAATGAATGATAGACATGAGGTCATGACTCTGAAGCTTTTCATCTCTCCACCACTCTTAATCTCTACACCGCCAATGGGCTTCTAGCCAGTGGTGGGCCTCACATACGAGATGTTGTATAACTCTCTACAGCACTGCTTCAATAGCTTATCTGTACAACTGTCACTCATTGCAATTGTAGCTCAGTAGTTCTTCTCCACACCCTTAATGGTAGGCTAGATATATGAATTCTATTGGAAATTCTATATAAAAAAAATAATTATTATATCTCCATAGCCTTCTAAATTGTACCTACTATCCTTTTACGCTAGTTGATTTGAGAGAGAATGCAGTTACCATCATAATGGTTGTGGATTAAAAGATACACAAATCTCCTAATCATATGACGAGAATTTCAATAGTCCATATGAACCATATTAGAACTCACCAAAGAATTATCATTGCATGAAAGTAATGTCACATTTGCAAAGAACGTTAGGAAGCCCACATTTAGGCTCCATCCATATCTGCACATCTTACCTATGTAACATGCTGGTTTATCAAATTGTATGCATACTCTCATGTGCTTATCACATTTAAGATGTCTAACCACATAGAGTTCTGTCTCAACATGGCACATACACATTAAACAATGAACAAAAAAATGGGATAATCAATACCATTGACCCAACCAAGTTACATGATTTCCAGAAAGAGAGAAAAAAAAAAAACAAAGAATTTACATGAGGGAATCAATTACAAAAATTGCTCCTCTGCCACAACCTTCTGAAATATATGGCAGTACTGGTTTTGCATCAATATTCTATTACTTTTTCTGTTCTCAATTCTAACCTCCTTTTTTTCCCTTTCTTCCCCCCCTTCCTACATAATATACATGATGTTAGATTTACCTGTAAATGTATTTACAAACTACGACCACTGCCTACCTCTACTACTGATGCTTTTCCTCCCACTGTTATTTAGCCTCCGGGCCCCACTTCCACTTCCTCCCCAATCTTCATCGTCATCATAATCTTCATCATCCCTGCCTGCACCACGCCCAGACCTCCCCCCTCTCCTCGAAGGAGGCCGTCTCCTTTTGATGTTCGCTGTGTATGTTGAATAGTCAACAGTGTCTTCCTTCAAAGCAGTCTTGAATTCCTGCAGTGAAAAAAAACAGTTCGGATGGTAAAGACAACAAGAGTTCCATCTCAAAACAGGCCAATCGATTTTTACACAATGCCTCATTTTTTTTAATATTATGATTTTGGATTTTTTATCAAGGCGCATCTATCAAAATTCCTCCATTAAAAGAAAAGATAAAACTTGTTAAGTCATTAGAATGAATCCTAGCAATTTCTAATAGGATCACTGCTAGCGTCAAACCAAGTATGTCAAATGTCAATCAAGTGAAGTACAACGAAGCTTGTCACTGTATACTATTCAACTGTTGCAACAGACAAGGTAGAAAATCTATAAATGCAATAAAGCTACTATGCATGTTCATAACAATTTATATCTATGCTATTAAGAGAAGGGGAAAAAAAAAGTATTTGTAACCAAGCACATGGAAAGACACTGATCATACTTTCTAACAAAGATGCCCAAAGAGAACTAGATAAGTAAAAAGGTAGATGTTCTTCATTATGCATGAAAACTTTGCAGTGACTCGAAATGTCAGTGCTCACACACTACCTGATATCTTTGCAACACTTCTTCATGATTAATAGGCAGATCAATGCGTGTTTCATTGGTGTTGAAGGGAATGTTCTGCTTTGAGAGAGCCTCTCCCGGTTTTAGGGGTTCATTTGGAGAGAACTCCTGTTTAAAGACAGTAAGATATTACACAAAAATTAGGATCGTATATGCCACTCTAAAGCAACAAATCTAAGATACAAGACAACAGAAACCACTCCAAAGAAGATTTACCTGACATCGTGTATCATTTAGACCATACACAATTTTTAGATGCCTCTTTAGTTTCAGAAGTAGCTGTAGCGCAATAGCCGAGAGACAGTCAGCCTGTATAAACACCACAAATTTGAATGCCAAGTGAATTGCATTAAGTCTGAGAATGCAAATTTGAATCCATAGAAGACATAAAAAGCAGGACCTTTAAGATTACCTGTATTTTCTGCAAATCATCTTCAGATATGCCACGTGAATTGCATGGACTCCTAGAATGCAAATTTGAATCCACAGACGCTGAATGATTAGAAACAGGCTCATCAGCTGACTCGTCCTTAACTGTCCCATTAAGATCCATTGATATAGTATGACTGGAAACAGGTTGCGAAGATGGCCACTGCGGAGTTATCCCATTCCCATGAATTATCTTTGCATCTTCTTGTAATGAATGCAGAAAGGCTTTCATATTTGCTTCAAGTGTACCAGCTCTAACTTGTATAACTCGATTTATGGCATAAATCAAGTAAAGCGGCTCATCAGGCAATGTGAAAGGGAGTAAAGCAAGGATTTCAGTACAGTACCTGGGAAAAGCAAATTGAAGTCAATATATGTAGTAGAACCACACTACTCTAGGATGGGCACCAAAGAAATAACTCACATCAGAAAAGGGATGACTGAAGGATTCCAGCTTGGAGTATCGAATTTGCGCACTACCGACGACATAAATTTGTTCCTTGAAACACGATTCCCGCGGATCAGCTTGTAGATTCGAGAAACACCAAGCCTTGCATAGTTGAAAGAGCCATTATCGAATTTCCCTTTCATACTATCAGGTACCTTGAGTTGGACTTTTGGGTTTGAATTTTCAGAACTTCCACCCATGGACCTAATGAAAATAAAGGACATTTGAAGGCCATCTCCCAAACGGCTTTCAAAAAATGCTGGATACCTGGAAAGATGCTTTAATAGTTAGAATAATCAGATTAACAAGATACCCAAAATTTTGAAGCATATAGAGGGAAATACTTTTCATTCATATTCATCAGAAGATGATGAGCCAGCTTTGAGTTTGCCTCCTCAGGATCTGTTTCAAGAGCAATAAGGTATGGGACACAAGTAATAGGATGAACTAGACCTTGACGTAGCACAACTTCCACAATCTGCATTGATTAACATTTATAAAAATAAAAAAAGAAGTAAAGATTACAGTAGATACTGATAACAGTAAGATCATGCATTTCACAACATGAGAAACTCAGCCATTTATGAATTCCAGGCCAGAATGCATAATTAAAATGATGGAAAAATCAATGCCTCTAGCTTTCAGACTTTTGACGTCCTTGCTTTCATGTTTTCAAACTAACCAAATGACCAATAAATCCACAATAAAAAATTTTAAAAACATTAGTGTGAGACTTCCTTCTCATGTTTCAGTAAATAATTAATACTTCTGTTTACTGATTGGCTTGGTTGGGCAGACCAGTTCACTTATTTGAATCAAAAAAGACAAACAACCAAGGATAAGAACACGGACAAGATTTTACCTTCACAGCAGATTGGCGAACTTGTTCATTCACATCTAAACATCTTCCTAAGATGTTATCCCAATACAATTGAACTATTCCCCCACAGATATTAGTATCACCGGCACCTGCAGCAACAGGAACACTATGGCCACCATCTACGGAATAATTAACCGCATTATCAATGGTATTATCAGTTGCCATTTGACTTTCTGCATCAAGAAGATACTCGTAGATATTTTGCAACGCTTGCATCTGTAAAACAAATTAATTCAGTATATGGACAGAAAGTGAAGAAAGAAAACAGAAAGAGAAATTATTACCTTAAGTCGCACGTCAGTACTAGAAGAGAGTGTTGCCTCCAAAATTTTCCCAACATCCTTTTCCAACATATATTCAGGCCTAGCAATCAAAACATAACCTAATGCCTACAGAATTCAAAACTTACAAGTTAAATAAGACGAGCTAAAATCTCTCCCTCCCTTCCGTGGTGGGGGTGCACATGCACATTAATGGGCAAATGCTGAAGGGGCATACCTGCAACGATCTGACCTTTAGAACAAAATCTTCTGCATGAAGATACTTTTTAAACAAGTTGAGGCTGTTCTTGACATCTATATTTTTGTTACTGGAGCAGGATGTACTCAGCAAAGAGTTTCCATAACGAATAAGCAACCCAAGGCAGAAAAGAGATCGCCCAACTAGCTGGAATTTACAGAAATTCAACGATTTCTAAGTTTGTCAAGTAAATAAATAATTTCTCAGATAATCATCACAAAAAGCATTAAAAATTAAATCAACCAACGGAATAATTTATCAGCAAAAAAAAAAATACCCAAAGGTATAATTTTAAACTGCATACACAATTTTCTCTGCATAGGAAATGGTACATCAAAAGGGTAGTCCAAAGCAGACCATCAGCCATGATGCAGAATGATTCTGAAAAATAAAGCTATAAAAAGCTATGGTCCATTTTCCAATAAACTTTATAATAATCAAACTGTCTAGCAAGCATGTCCAACTCAACTGCGAATGTCAACAAACAGAGAAGGGTGGCCCAATGGGTTACGATATACTTTTCATATGAGAATAATTGGCAAATTAAAGTTTTCAATAGTTACAACAGTATCTTAAATTGGAAACAGAAGGCTTTCCAAAACAAAAAAACTAGGATAACAAGCATAGGCACTATAAGGTGAAAATATAGAAGATAAGGACAACCAAAACTAATAATGTTCAACTACCTCTATGACCTACAACCCATTGAGTGACAAGGTCAGACCACATCACAAGTATACACATTTCAAAGACATCTCTTAGGAGAGGGTGGAAGCAATTGTCCCTAGAAGATTCAGTGCTTGGGAACATGAAGCAAACATTGTGATATATATAGAACAATTCCAACAAAAAAAGCATGTAAATTCAAAATAATGCAGAAAACCAAAGTTTTTAAAGGCGAATGTGTAACGTAAGACATTTTTCCCCTCATGAGGCGAGGGATAAGCCTTAAGGTGTTAAGGCATAAGCATTTCAAATTTCAAAATTTTATATATAGTAAATATTTTAAATATTTTAAAACAATAAATAAATACATCCAACTTAAATATAAAGGTGTAAATACTTTTCTTCAGAAGGAAGCTTTGCTTTATTGAAAATGAAATTGATATTTTTAGCTTTAGTGATTGACTTCCTAACTGACCATTAACTTTGCGTTTTTTTTCTTGATTGGTCATTTACTTAATTTTTCCTATAGAATATAGTTGCAAAATGAGTTATTTTTTATATTTTACTTTTTTATGTCTAAACCATCTACTAGACTAAGTTTAACAAGAGCCTAAGGTAAACTCTTCATATGCGTACTCCTCACATGCTTATGCATAAAAGCCGTACAAGACGCACCTAAGGCACATGTCTCAAGACTGTGTGCGCAAGCCTTTGGGGAGTAACGCCTAAAAATCAAAGTTTTGAGGCGTTTTGCCTCAGCCTCGCCTCGCGGCGAGCCTCAGTAGAGTTTTTTAAAACTTTGTAGAAAACATTATTTTCAACTTTTGTAAGAAACAATTTACAAAGATCTCTTTCCCTACGAAAAGCCGATAATAAGCTGTTACAATTATTGCAGTGATTTTTTAACAAATACTTTTGTGTTCTAAAGAGGAAATTGTTTCAATTGTTAAACCCTTCTGAACCTTCATCATTCGTTGTGAAGAGAGAATTGTTGATGATTCCAACCAATCTATGGTTTGATGGCTGGCTTATATCTTTCTTCCTTTTTGGGGGAAAGGAAAACCACAGGAGGGCAAATGGATTTTTTGCTGGGGGAAAAAAAAAACAATACAAATGATGTAGTTATTTCAAAATATCCACCAACCTGCTTGTTATCAAATCCTAAGGCATCCAAACGCTTGAAAAACACCTGAACAAGATACTCTACTACAGCTGAACCTTTCCCTGCCACTTTACTCACAGAGCACAGGCACCTGAACAGAGAAGAGAATCAACTCATAAATATAATAAAGTGCAGAACATTAATTTTATGGAGCACACGTTTAAAATTATGCATCAATTCATTAAACCTGACTCAACCAAGAAAACAATATCTCATTTATGAGAAATGGCAGGGAAAAGATGCACTTATCTGGATCCTAACTCCATATATGGCTTATAAACCCATCATCATTACCTTGTTTATCAGGATTCTCTCAGAATAATGATATTTACCAAACCAAACCTTGCATCCCAATCAATTGGAGTCAGCTATATGAATCCTTTTTTGTCATTCTTCTATGTCAATGGCTATATACCCAGCTATTTTTTTACTACAACATCCCATGCCAATTTAAGTCTTTCAAGGGTCACTTCTTGTCAGTGTAACATGGTTTCAAGCAGAGTTCTTACAGGGTGGGATCTTTGTACTTCCTACAATTCTTGTCTTTTTTATTTTTATCTTTGTAGAGCATTGCACTCTCATGTTGTTATCGTATTATTTTTACCATCTTTCTTCATCTTTCTTGGAGATTAATCCTTCCTTTGTACCTTCTCCTTCAAATTTAACTTATTGTTTCCTGAAAAAAAAAAAAAAAAAGAAGCCATCCCCTTCCAATATAATTCCTTGTTTCCAAAAAACAAAGGTGCAGAAAATCATGAAGTATATGAATGTCTTGTAGAAATTTAATGTATAAAGAGAAAAAGAGAATTGTATTATTGATTGATGTTTGTAATTGTTGTATAGATATTTATTACAATGATTCATGATTCCTATATATAGAAGAGGGTGAGTGTGTAGTAGGTAAGGAGTAGGTGAAGTGGAGGTGGTAGTGGTGTAGTGGGTTAGGTTTAGTGGAGTAGGTGAGGTGGTAGTGGTGTAGTGGGTTAGGTTTAGTGGAGTAGGTTTAAGTGGGTCAAGTAGGTGGAGAGTAGGTGGATTTTAACAGTCCCCCGCAAACTCAAGGGGGATAGGAACTAACCAACTTGAGTTTGGAAAGAGTAACAAAACAAGAAAATACATAAAAATAAAAGAGGATAAGAGACACTGTATGGTCGTGTCAGACCATTGGTGAAGACACTGGATGGTGGTGTCATAACGTTGTAAAGGACACTGTATGGGGGTGTCATAACCATGTAGAGGACACTGTATGGTGGTGTCATAACGGTGTAGAGGACACTGGATGGCGGTGTCAGACCGATGTAGAAGACAGTTTATGGGGTCATGTCGGACCGTTGTAGAAACTAACCGGAATCAATGTCGGGACAGTTTACAGAGTCTTGTCGGACCCATGAAGGAGCTAACCGGAATCAATGTCGGGACAGTTTACAGAGTCTTGTCGGACCCTTAAAAATCGCACCCTCAAAAGGTGTCCAATTTTTCAAAAAAGGCGTGCCATCAAAAGGCGTGCCCAATCCATAAAAAAACGTGCCATCAAAATGCGTGCCCAATCCATAAAAAGGCGTGCCATCAAAAGTTGCGCCCTCAAAAGGCGCGCCCACTTCATCAAAAGTCGGGCCCGACAGAAAGCGTCGGGCCCGACAGAAAGCGTCGAGCCATCAAAAGGTGAGCCGGAGACGCGGCGACGCACGTGAGCGACAGAGCGGCGTGTCGGCCGCGTCATCAGTGTCAATATAAACCAATGCGGAGGCGGAGGAAACCAAACCAGACTGAAACCTCTGAACTTGTCATTCTGAAACAATCTGTAAATACTCTATCCAACCTTTCTCGGAAACACTCAGCAACCCAAAAAACATGGCCTCTTCTTCCCGTTCAGCTACCCAGAACATGGCCTCATCTTCCCGTGGTCTGCTCACTCTCTTTCCCGACCTCAACGAGTCAACAGGAGAGATAACAGGTGCGGTGGCCCGTAAACCTCAACCAAACACCTCTGGTTTTGCTCCGTTGAACTTTCCGATGCGGTCGGTGGAGCAAAAAATGGCAGTGCAAACGGATATTGAGGCCAATCAGTATACATTGAAGTCATGTGTGGAAACCATGACTGCGGTCACAAACTTGTCGCACCGGCTGCAGAGTAGGACAAATGAGGTGCAGCAGTTAAACGCCCAACTGGCTCTGCTCCAGCGCATGTATAAGGATGCGCGAGCAGAGATAAGTGTGCTAAAGGCGGAAAATAAGGAGCTGAAGCGGAAGGCCACCGTGATGTTCCGATTTGGAGGTCCGCCATATGCTGCAGTGGAGGAGTATGGGGGAGTGAACGTGCTGGGCGGCGTGGAAAACACGGAGGCAGCACCGGCAAGGGCCGCTCAGGACGGAGGCAAGAAGAAGAGACCGGCGGCAGAGTAGAGAGAAAAATCCCGCCTGTGGATGTGGTTGTTTGGGTTTGTTTTTTGTTTTTTTTTTTTTTTTTTGGTGTAAAATTGTGATCAGGGCGAAATCCCGATAGAAATAAAATGAGTGTATTGTGCAAATCCGAATGGCTTGAAGGTACAAGACTGAGCAGAAAAATTAGATGGAATGATTTTTTTTTTTTATTTTTTATTTTTTATTTTTTTTTTTTTTATTTTTAATAATAAAAAATTGAGGTTCAAGGAAAAGTTGGGCTGTGGAAAGAAGAAAAAGAAAAAGTAGCACCCACGTGAGTTCCATCCAATTTTTTATATATATAAGATTAAAAAAAAAGGTTTGGACGGTGGAAAAATATTTTAAAATAGAAAAAATTATATAATATAGTTATCTCTTTGAAACTATATGCTGGTGTTGATCAAAAAAGTGGGCCAAATTACCAATACCGCCAATCTTGTAGACATCCTGAAGTGGGAGACGAAGAGGCTTGTCTGATGGCCTCTTGGGCTCTGTAATCATGTCGAGGGCATCAAGAAGGGTTGGGCCCTTGTACCATGTTACCGGTGTAGAAGACACTGTATGAGTGTGTATATAGACTGCCCAAAAGATATACATGGATATAGATATCGAGCCCTCAAAAGTCGTGCCCTATTTTGTGGCTTGGAATAGCAGGGATTGAAACCAGACGCAAGGAAGGCCGGTGTCGCGACGGAGCTTTGGCAAAGGGACATCGACGTGCAAGCGGTGGTGGTCTCCGGCGACTGAACAGTAGTGCACTCAGAAAGGAAATTTCAAGGTATGTGTAGAAAAATTTTAGCAGATTAGGTTGAGGTCCGGCGGACGGCCAAGGCGAGGTTGCCGCCCGCCGGTGAAGCGAAAAATACTAAATGCTTAACCTTGCTCTGATACCATGTAGAAATTTAATGTATAAAGAGAAAAAGAGAATTGTATTATTGATTGATGTTTGTAATTGTTGTATAGATATTTATTACAATGATTCATGATTCCTATATATAGAAGAGGGTGAGTGTGTAGTAGGTAAGGAGTAGGTGAAGTGGAGGTGGTAGTGGTGTAGTGGGTTAGGTTTAGTGGAGTAGGTGAGGTGGTAGTGGTGTAGTGGGTTAGGTTTAGTGGAGTAGGTTTAAGTGGGTGAAGTAGGTGGAGAGTAGGTGGATTTTAACATGTCTACTACTCACTCACAACAGCCAAAGATGCATACCGAAGCCCTTTACTTGGCATCATCCTCAATGGCAGTTTCATAATGTAAGAACATAACAGCACAACAATCTAGTTGTACAAGTAGCTATCAATTTGCACCCTCAACACAATCACGAACATGTGTTACTATGTAAATCAAAAAATTTCGTATACTATCACCATGCAAACTATTAATTATAAAAAAATTAAATAATATAACACATATATGTCGCTGTCATGCTGCATATGTTGTATAATTTAAAGCGGATATCAGAAAAGCATTCCTGTTGCATATAATTAATTAATCCAACTGCTAATATAAATTATGGGCTAATTTGTCAAGTTAATTACTCAATTAGGTGACTGAGAACCTCGAATAAAAAACACTTCCAAGATCTAGTAAACAAGTCAATAATGTGTCAAAATGAAATAACATGTGAAATGTAAATTACTTGATGCAGGCATGGACAACTGTCAAGAAAGAATGCCGAACAATCATCTGCTTTAGGTCTTGTTCAAGTTCTTCCACAACATTTTGAGGAAGCTTTCGAAGCAAGGGCAGAACAGAATCAATTACAAAGATTATACTCTCTAGTAACTGTGCTATAACTCGATTATCAGCCTGAACACAAGTAAAACTGAGTTAATATGCATGATCAAAACTCTCTCCACACTCTAATACAAATAACTGAAGAGTAAACACATATAAAAACATCTCCCCAAGTTACATATAGAAAAAACGTATACACATACATTAATGCATATGCACATATATATTAACCAAATTAATCACAATAATGAATACAATACCCACCACAACGAAAGTTGTTACATTTTTATCACAAAGTACAAGATGAGGGAAATCATAAATCATATGGAGTTACCCCACCCATAGCATTTTTTTTTTTTTTTTTTTTTTGGGGGGGGGGGGGGGGGGGGGGGGGGGGGGGGGTGTTTGTTTCAATACAAAATCAATGCCTCCCAGTGGAAGACACTAGATTCCAGTAACAGCTCAAACTCAAATATCACACTGAATAGTGGACTCGAGTTCTAGATTTTAGCATGTTAGGCAGCCTAACATGAAAACCCTGCCAAAAAGAACAAATGGGGACAAAAGATGAAAGAAAGAAAAAATAAAACAAAGAAGGAAATAAAAAATGAAAAAAAAGAAAAAGAAAAAAGAACCAACAAAAAACAAAAACAGAACATACAGAATAAATACAATTTTGTTTCAGTGAAACAAAATTTCTTGAAATGCAATTCCTTGACATATGACCAAGTAATAGATAATATTTATTATAAATAATAATAAATAAAAAAGGTAAAAATGGAAATAGCACGTATATATACCATGGTAAAGATGCGGCCTAATTTATATCATAAATTACTTTTAAAACACAATTTTTTTAAGGAGAAGAAAAAAAGAGAATAAGTAGGCAAGAGACGGAAATTCCATCAAAGACATAATGAGTGTTCTATAATGAAATGTGAAACTGTAGATAACCTGACTCCTTAAATATGGCTGTAAAGTAACCACAAATTGGGAAGGATCAGAAGCCGGAGCACAGAGTGTAGGATCCACAACACAAAAAGCATGCAAGAGAAGCACATACGGAAGTGTGCGCACCTCTTCTTCGTCATTATTCATTTCCTCTACCTGAACAATTACAAGTTTCTCAATGTAACCTGTTTACAAGAAAAAAAGAGCACCAAAATTATTTGGAACATTAACAATCAAGAATACCTGCAATATCCTTTCCAGCAAGAATTTGCACATTAATTCACAACGCTTGCGTACAGATGCAAGAGAGACAGGATTTATACCAACAGCTTTAGCTGATTGTGGTAAAAAATCAAGGGCTAAGTTACGCTTAATGACACTAACAAGAAGTTGATGATTTGGCATCCTCCTCAACATCTCAACAATCTGCTCAGTTTTCTTAGCCAATTCCAATGGAACAGAACTACTACCTCCAAAGAGACGAGTTTGCGAACCAGAAGGTTCCTCAAACCAGAATTCATAAAATGTCTTGCAGACAAGATCCTGAAAGCAAAAGAGAAAAGAGCGAGTTGGAAACCAGATAAACAAATTTTATGCAGGCATTTATTTATATAAGTTTGTATTAACGATGCCTAGGGGTGCAAAACCATCATACCCTTGAATATAAAGCACAGACCTTAGCTACACGAAGTGGGGGCCAGAGAAAGAACATGAGAGCGAGGGCATATAAAAGTTTCAAAGGTCAGGAGCCCCTATCGGAGCATGTATATATAGAAGTTTCTAAGATTGGGAGCACCTACGGGTGTGTATATATTTTTTATATTAAATATATAAATATATTAGGGGTGACCATTGACTCAATGGTTAAGACTTAGCCTAATAACCTTGAGGTTATGCGTTCAAGTCTTGGGGCCACCACTTTGTGCATTATGCCAAAAGTTAGGTGTGTACTCAATCTTTTCCCTCCCAAACACACATTAATGAATATTAATTGGGCCTTGTTTTTTTTAAATATATAAATATATTCTAACAAATATTTTTTCTGCTTAGTTGTAATATGTGTAAAAATATGAATAATTCTTAGAAATCAGTGTCATTGTCAACTGCAAATTGTCTTTGTCCAGTATAAATAAATATTATGTAAATACGAAGTAACAGAAATTTGAGTTGGCTTATTTTCTCTTTCCTGTTTCTTTAAAATTAGTGGCCTTGTTTGGTTTGTATTTCTCAAAAAATTTTGGGAAAAATTCTCTACAAATAAGTTTTCAAAAGTAATTAAACCAAACAAATTTTCTCAAAAAAAATTTTCAAAACTTGTTTGGTTTACACATTTTCCAAACAAATCTCTCTCTCATACACATCAAATCAATCACTTTTTCCAAAATTCTCTCACAAAATAATTTTTCAAAACATCTTTTGAAAAAAAACCAAACCAAACAAATTTTCGTACTTTTTATCTCAAAACATGTTTCTCAAATACAAACCAAACAAGGCCAGTATGTTTGAGAGTTTTTATCTAGTTGGGAGCAAATTTCTTCTTTGACGGGAGCAAGTTTCTTACTTGAAAGTGCAAAATCGAATTTGTGAGTAAGAAACGTCACCCCAGTAGCAATTTCCTGCTACCAAGGCGCAGACAAACTACACACAAGAATTAGGTGTCCACAAAGGTCAAAAAAAGGTATTTCCCATTCCATGAATTAATTCCTTTACTCCTTGAAAGGACCTCCAGTGCCTTGCCCAAAATGCACCACATAAAACAAAGGGTGATAGCATCTTAACTCTTCTCCTTCCTTCCGCAAATTGTGGCCCCTCTCCAACTATGCATCAATTCAGCCACCAATCTGGGGAATACAGCATTCCGTATACAAGTATGGACTCACAGAAACTGTTATCCTACTAATTTTATAGCCCATGTGTCGTCTTGGAATTTGCATTGAATCATTAACGAACTTAAACACAATCTGTGTTTTAAAAATAAAATTAAAAAAAAAAAGCCAAAAAAAAATAAAATAGAAACAACATATCAAAAAACATCAATTTATTTCACCTATCTTTCTGGTTGCCTTCTCCATATGTTTTCAATTATTATTCATCCAACAATGAACAAATAATGGATATCAAAGATGAAAAGGGGAAAAAAAAGGCCAAATATTGCTTACCAAGCACTGAAAAAAAATCATTGCAGACAAATGAAATTGTCTAATCATAGAAGAGTGACAAAATTCAGGGTGATTATTAGAAACATCAAATTCATTGCATTGCTTCAGAACTACCTGAATACTGGATTCATCATCACTAACACGAGAAATAATCTCAATGCAAGCCCTCGTAAATTCTGAGAAGTTAGCATTTGATGTGCACATCTCTCTTATGATTTTGATAGCCCGTTTTCGAACACTAACTCCAGTATCCTTTATTCTCTCAGCAACCTTCTCAAAATACTATGCAAAAAAAAAAAAAGCATGAGTCAGTACAGCATCTTCATAAAGTCTGAGGATGGGAAGGTTCAATTTGCAATACCTTCAAACCAACATCAGGATGAGATGCAATATGCCGACCAACAAGTTCCAGTGCAGCTTCTCTGACAGATATAGCAGAGTCGCAAAACCTTCCTTCAACAGCCGTTTGGACAAATTTATCACATAAAACCTCCGGATCAGCTTCTACGATAATACTAACCTGCTTTCATCAATAAAAAAAACAGAGGAGGGAGGATGAGTGTCTTCAAAAAAAGAAGAGTTCTCCATTAAAAAGACATTTCTTCATAATGACAAAGGGCTTTTCTACTTACAGCTCGTAATGCCTTGGCACGAATCACGGGAGAATTCTCCCTTAAACTTGCCTGAAACCGATTGCATCATAAAAATTAATCATTACCTCAATTAATAATACATACATGATACATCAAACAATAGATAACTTACCAGAAGCATATGCAAAATCTTATCAAAACCTCGGGAGAACGAATTGTTTTGTCCCAATGCTAAAGCTATCTTCTTGACCGAATCCCTTGTCAATAATGAAGAAATAATCCCAGAGTTGCGCACAATGGTTTTTGACTTCAGTCGTGCAAGGTAGTGGTAGAACTTCTGTTGGGAGTTTGGATCATCCTTGTACCATAGGCAAAGATAAAACCTGCACAAAATTATTTTAGAAATAGCACCAAACAAAATGCTCAATCAATTTAATAAAGGAAAATGGATACATTGAGTTACAAACCAGCGGGTGAAGAGATGGACATCATCAGCGGAACCACCATCCTGGAGGTAGTTCAAAAGCATCTGCTGAACAATCTCTACTTTTTCAATTGAATCAGTAATTTCAGATGATTTTTTTGATGGACCACTATTTTTCGTGCCGTCATTCTTGCAATGTGATTTGCAGTATGACTGTAAAACAATAAGTTGTTTCCTACAGTCACAGAACTGACAGTACCAACCACGGCTAGGAACTTCATGTTCTATAACTCCCATGCAGTCTGCATGAAATAATCTCTGACAACCTTGACATAAAAACAACGGTTTTTCAATCCTTCCATCCTTACACAAAGCACATGCATCATTTGGGTAACTGCATTCAACATTATCTCCACTAATCAACTCCTGCACTATCCATAATTTTTCCCTCCTGTTAAGGACAGAATCATGTTTCAACCTTGCAGCAATCGTACCAAGGAGGTCAATGGCCATGGAACGTGCAGCAATATCTTTGGATTTCAGCCCAGCATTCTGGAGTAATAAGACACAGAGAACCTGCAAATAACTGTCCCTTAACATGAAAACAATACAATGCAGTCAAGAAAAGGTAAGACACCATGCATCATACCTCCAGAATGGGAGCAGAAGCAGGATATTCAGGCAGATTCAATGTTGTAAGCAAATCCAAAACAAGGTTCTCCATCATTGATTTCAATTCAGATGCATCCTGAGTTTTTGTACTTGTAAATCGCTGAAGGACACGACTCCAAAAAAGGCAACACGTTTCGGTGACAGCCTCATGGCATTTGGTGGGGTCACTGGCATCAATTAAGACCTCAAAAATAGGATTTCCATTTGATGCTTGCCTTAAAACCTCAGGAAGATTTGCGCTAGAGTGAACCAACTGAATCAGCAAAGCAGTGATCATCTGAATCTGCCTCTGTTCCTCATCAGGTAGATGATAAGTTCTGGGTATTCGCTTCGAGAATGGTAACTTTAAAAGCAACTGAAGCACTTCATCTATCACATAAGTCCGATGCTGCAAGTATGTGTAAAAAATCTGCACCAACAGTAATAAAGACAACAACAAATTCAGATCAACAAGCAGTTGTAAATTCATTTGAAGCAGAAGCGACCAACCCAAAACAGAGAGCATGGATTTCAATACCCCACTAATTAGACTAATTGCTTTCAGTTGCAAGAGCTGGATATTATCCACCAAGAATGTTGTGAAGCTTGTCTTCAGCAATTGCATAATGCAACTATCTGATAAGCGCTCTATTGTCAACAAATCCTTCAGAAAACTAAGAATGGTGCACAGTTTTTGGAGTATGGTGTTCACAGCAGCAGAGACCCTAACAAGGCCAAAACATATAGACCTTAGAAAGAAAACTCATATTAGATTCCAAAAATATTTGCATGCTGTTAGAAGAGAGAAAAACAGTAATAAGCACACTTGTTCACTGATGATTTCTTCACTTTCGCACTCTTAAAAGTACGCCTTCTCTTGCTTGCAGAACCAAAATCAGTATCAGCCTCCTCATCTTCTTCACCTGAAGATCAATGCAAAATAAGCATAAAAAAAGATAAGGGATCAAAGCCAGTCACTAAACATTATCACAGCTTTCATGCACAAGCTTAATTACCTACCTTCAAGAATCCCATTTTCACTAGGCTTGTGCAAAGCACGATATGCTGGATCACAAGCTGACATAACGTCCCCAATTTGATGCTTACAGAATTCCAGAATTCTTTCAATGATCTGTTATGGTTATACAACAATCACTCAAAAAGTCATAATTCCATAAAGAAGCATGCACAAACACAAAATTAAGTTTCCAAGGGATTTCAAATCAATTTGGGAACTTGGTAAAAAGCCACCAAAAAAGCCAAAAAGTCAAAAAGTCAGCTTTTTACCAACTTCCCAAAAGGGGTGGCAACAAGCTAAAAAAGCCAAAAAAACCAAAAAGTTAGTTTTTTACCAACTTCCCAAAACACTACTAAATATTGCAGCAACGCTACTAGATGTAACACATAAGTTGGAAAGAACCAGTTACCTCTTCTTTATAGAGTTGCTTTGGCATGTCATTATAAGCCATTATGGCTAGAGCAGCATGAATGGACTCAAGAGCACCACAGACTGATGACACTACATCTGAATCTGACTGTAATTTAAAATTAATATAAGAACCATTAAAATGACTGCACACACAAAAAAAAAAAAAAAAAGAAGCAAGAAAAAATACAGTGACACACAGGGAAAACAGCTATACACACACATATATATATATTTCCATGTTGTGTCTAGACCATTTCCTTGAAAGATATATGTCCCTCTCCCTCAAACCTTTGTCCTACATTACATACAAGATTGTGCATCACAGAGAGTTGGGGAAACAGATTCCTGTAACTTTCTTGTAAACCAAATGGTTGAGGAAAAAAAATTCCTTCCTACACTATAATCACTCATGGCAAGAACTTCAAAGGAAAACCGGTTACCATGGGATTGAAAACAGTCTGGTCTGGAGAGATTCAGTTAGTTGTCCGAAGGAGGAGCAAAAGCACTTTAACGATTCATTATCAAAATGTCAGGGGGCATGAACCGATAACAGTTCAAAGAAAGATTCTGATTGCAAAAAATTAACTCAACAAAAAAAGAAAAATATAGTTCTAAAAATCTCACCCATATTTGTTAAATCGGGATTTGTATCGTGAATTGAAATGACCTCGTACCGAATCGCGAATCGAATTGAATTGTGAATCGTAAAGATTCGGCCATTTTTTCTAAATTACTTAAAACATATATCCACACATTTAGATGTTAAATACATCTTATGAATATAAAATATTTAGACTTAAATTTATGAAAATATTATTTTGAATGATAATCACATAGTTTAATAGGTAAGAAGGTAACAAAGGTTCCTATGTAAGATCGCCATCTTACCTTTTTTTCTTTTTTAGATATGTCTTATCAACCATTCTTAATAAAAAATAATAACCAAAATACACAAACTATCAATATCTAAAGTAATAATAATTAACGATATTGATATTTGGACAATAAGTATACATACTTTTCTAAGTAACAGTGAGTAAATAATAAGAAAAAATTATTTAGAATCTTTTATTTTAAAACCTAAAATATTTTAAAAGATATAACTGATCTCAGCAATAGAAAATTCATAGTTTAACTTTAATTTTAAACATCATTAGAAGATATATTATGATTTTTTAAAGGAAAAAAAATGAGAAGAAAGGTTAAAAATATGTTGGGTCTGATTAAATCTGATTGGATCATATTAAAAACTCCATAATTACTAAAATAACAACAAATCATGTATATACGATAGTTATTTTGGTATTAAACACTACTAGAAGTTGTATTATGTAATTTTCACCAAAAAGATGGACAAAAAAAGAGACGAAATATGTCGGACACAATAATTTCAAAAATTGCACGAATTGTAAAAAGTGAATCGAATCGTGAATCGATTGTGAATCGTACGATTCACTAGAGATTCACTTCCAAAATAGATTCACCCATAGATTCGGATCGATTTTACAAAAATTGTGAATCGAATCCCGAATCGTAAGATTCTGATAACAGAGATCTCACCTGAAATTCCTATGAAAAGCAAGCATCACCCAATCCCTACAAAAGCTTCAAAAGGAGCTAGAAGTTTTCTATATTGAACTCTAGAACTCTCTCTCTTTAATTCACTGAACTACAATTCACAGGTTTGTCTCCTAATTTTACTAGAACTACAATGCCCTTCAAGAACATATAAAAGCCAACCAAAACAAGCATAACAGCAGGCCCAGCAGCAAACTCACAAGAAATCATAAGTCTGAACATAAATATGAAATAAAACTTGACTCACAAGTCACTACCAAAAAAGGATGTGAAAGGCGTGTCACCCCTGTCCTCAATAAAGTCCACCAACAAAAGCGAAGATTGACAAAACTCCTCCATTTAACAAAAATGAATAGATCTAAGAAAAGCAAACTTGAGTCCATGTATGGCAGTCTATACTACCTCAAATGTTTGCCGATTTCATTCTCTCTAAAGGAACCAGACTGAAACCACCTTCCATAAATTATTTCCTTTGGCAAAAAGGCCTAGATCTTAATAAGGACAACATCCCTTGTTTTGGGCTTCCAGAGCTTATTATTTTTGTTCAGACCTTAATAGATGCAACATCAGTGGCACATAAAAAAAGTCATAGGTGTTACGGTATGTGAAAACAAGAGGATGCCAAAATACACACTCTCATCAACATAAGAGATTGAATTTCAAGAAATGATATTATGACTACTTAGATGAGTTGATAACCAAAATAAAAAGCCAGTTACCAAAAAACAAACAAAACAAAATGACAGTAATTTTACAAGACAGGTAGTGTGGGAGTAGAACTACACCAGGAAAGAGCCAAACCACAAAATAGAGATTCATAATTTGGATTCATTAGTATATATCACTATGAAGGACGCAGCATAAAAGATGACAAGGAACGATTTCAAGGGCATCAATTTTATAATGCACATCAAAAGGGAGGATAGCAGAGTTTAGTAAATTAGGGAGTCTCTTTAGTTGGTTTCTTTGTTATCATTGCTTGATTGCATTTCTTTGGTCTCTCAGAATAGGGATAGGAGGGTTTGGAGCATCAATTCTTCAAGGCTTTTTTCATGTAAATCTATGTTTGAGAGAGTCATCGCTGTTCCTTCTATTCCTTTATTTCCTTTTCATAAAAAAATCTGGAAAGCAGTGGACCCTTATAAAGTGAAGTTCTTTGTATGGTCCTTAGTCCTTAGCTCACGGGGGTGTCACAGCCAATGATATCCTTCAAAGAAGAAGGCCCAATCATTCTCTTGGTCCTCAATGGTGTATTTTGTGTAAAAGAGATGCGGAATCGGCGGATCATCTGTTCCTACATTTCTTGATGGCTATTGCACAATTGCAGCGTCTCTTTGGCCTTTGTGATGAGCCGTGGGTTGCTCCGAGGGTGTGCACGCATTTGTTGCTGATTTCCTATGGAGGATTTGGAAGCAATAACAAGGCCAAAGCTTTGTGGTCTTCCATTATTTTCGCTCTTTGTTGGACCATTTGGTTGGAAAGGAATAGCAGGATCTTTAATGAAAAAGAATCTGAGGCCATACAACAACCCCCCCACCCCCCCCCCCCCAACCCTCTGCAAGGACATACCCCTTTCCTTGATTATTAGGGATTGGGTGGTTGTTTGTCACTATATGTTTAGTTGTCTCTTCCTCAGTTTTTAGGCATCGTTTGACAAGTTAACATTTTAGCAAAAAAGTCAAAAAGTTACTAAAAAAGCTAAAAAGCCTATAACCTATACCAAAAAGTCAAAGATTCCATTTTCTCTCTACTTTTTGCACATCTTTTCGTAAAAAGTCAAAAAATCACCCCAAACATACTAGTTTTTTTTACCTCATA
Organism: Camellia sinensis; assembly: GCF_055761805.1. Classification (NCBI taxonomy): domain Eukaryota; kingdom Viridiplantae; phylum Streptophyta; class Magnoliopsida; order Ericales; family Theaceae; genus Camellia; species Camellia sinensis. The sequence goes on along the minus strand of NC_138961.1, from coordinate 236,187,366 downwards.
TTTCAGCCAAAAATCAAAAAAAATAGCCTGTTCCCAAACGAGGCCTAAGTTTCTTGCTTTTGTACAAGTACTTAATGTCCTCTTGTTTTCATTTTTTATCTCAATAAAATTGTTTTGTTGCTCTTCAAAAAAAAAAAAAAAAAAAAAAATTATTTGTTCATTTTAGTAAGGTTTTACTACCCACTTAAGGAAGGCCATAGCCGCATAGGTTTAGAAGCTAAATCTACTCATGTTGAAGTTCATTACATATTTTACGAGTTAGTACCATATTAAGATTATTTCTATTAAGGCTTGTAGGTGCGCTGGCAATAAAAATCTATCAGAATAAATTCAACAAAGATCTACGATAATAAATTCAATAAGACCTATGTAGCATAGATAAAGGGCACAAAGAACTTACAAAACATGATAGCAACAAGTTGACATGGCAAGTAGGATACAGAAACAGTGATAACGCCAGAATATATTAATACATTCACATAGCTTTTATCCGTATTATATAAGGAACATGCAAACTAATTTATTATCTAAATATTTCTATCCAAAATTACATATATGAACCTCCACAAAAACCATGTATACAATGCATAGTTCGACTGCTTCCTTTCTTACTGCATTTTTTCCCCTTAAGCTTTGTTACTATATTCTTTTCGTATTTTTGAAGTGATCAATTGCTTATCTTACTTTAGGTTAGTCATGTACGCAATGTATTCTTTTAGAAATGTTTTTAAGATTGCATAATCCCCAAGAATGCTAGATTTTTTTTCCTGTTAAGAGATTCACAAAATCTCCTTCAATGTGTCTAATTAAAGCCAAAAAAAAAAACAGATCTCTCTTTAAATAACATTTCAAGTCACAAGTCTCAAGTCTACAAAAATCCAATAAAGCCCAAATATTTCCCTGGGCATACATAAATTATTATCGGTGCTTCTTTTGTATCATGGACAAGCATTTCACATTACTTTGTCTCCACAAATCTTCAATATACAGCTTGTATCCTATGTGGCCTTTCCATTTACAATTGCTTCTTTTTTTTCAAGATAGAAAATTCTCTATAAAACAAATAAATAAACGCTGAGTCATGAGCTGCAATCATAAAAGGCAGAATATTAGATACAAAAACAATTTGATGACCACTAGGGACAAGTTGACCAAATTTAACCACAAGCAATGTGCATGGCAGAAATTGCCATGACAAATGACAGTTTTTTTTATTTAAAAACGATTACATGTTCTAGCTTTTTTATAATTATAACTAAAACTTTTGAAGAAAAAGAAAGCTCAAACAAATGTAGGCAAACAGTAAAATTTCAACAAAAGGCATTGCCCGAATTTGGTAGCCTTATATAGCATTTTGGACAAACCTGGATTCAGATGAAGAGAGGATGGGGGTGGATTAAGTTACACATTGAATACAGTTAAATCATATTCAAAAAAAAAATAAAAAATTCCAGCCCTTTGCCTAACCTTGAAGTCAAAAAAAATATTTAAAATGTTAAATGCAATTGTAAAGCCAAAACTTAAGCATGTCTTCATCAGTTGAATATTACACTTGCATAATAGTTATATCATAACCACTCCATGTTGAAAATTGGGCAAAAGTTGAATAGGATACATGACAAGAAATTCCAAGAAGAGAGAAAAAAATCAAGATATGATGCATATTTGCACAAACAAATTCCCCAAATTATATCAGTTATAGGGAACTGTGCATACATACTTAATTGCTCCCAACTCCCTCACAACCATGTTACCTAACAAGCAAAATATCATACTTCCAGATTCAAAACAAAATCAATTCAAACATTTAAATCATATCCATTAACTAAAAACTTGAAAACAAACTGAGGAACTTCATATCTGTCAGATGCATGCTTCGACAAGTGGATTATTCATGTCAGACACGTGACATGGGTATGACCATGGGAAATTGGCAAGCTCAATTATAACTAGGGATGGCAATTTGAAACCGGCCCGATGGGAACCCGATCCCCCGATCCCGATTCGAACGGTTTTTCCCCGAAAAATACCCCCGACGGGACGGGGATGGTATTTGAAAATTAATCCCCGATTAATTTCGGGCCGGGGACGGTGACAAGTGCCCAATCCCCGCCCCGGCCCCGGCCCGCTTGTCCCCGACATAATATATATATATATATAATATATACTGAGTCTGTCTTTCTATTCTATATAATATATACTGAGTCTGTTTTTATATTCTATATAATATATAATATATGTACTTTCTATTCTATATAATATATATTGAGTCTGTCTTTTTCTATTTCATTTAACATCTACACACTCTCTCTCTTCCCTCTCTCTCTCTCTCTCTCACAGCCTCTGATCTCTCTTTTCTTTTCCTCACCGTCTCTGTTCTCTCTCTCCCTCTCACTCACTCAGAGTCTCTCTCTCACTCTCTCGCACATCTCCCCCTCTTCAGCGCCAGCGTCTCTGTCGCCTCGCACCGCCGTCTTCCTCCGTTGTTCGTCACAATCACCGTCGCTGACCTCCGTCGTCCATGGCCACCGACCTCCGTCATTCGTCACAGTCACCATCGCCGATGTCAGATCTGTTTGATCACATACAAATCTCAGATCTGTGTTAATTGATGATGATGCACACTCAGATCTGTGTGTATCTTTGTTTGTCTTTTTTTTTTTTTAATTTTTTTTTTTTAATGCTCACAGTGTTGTTGTTGATGATAATTTCGTCACTACTTATTGATGATTTTGTTGATGTTGAAAGTTGTTGAAGATGCTGAAACAGATTGGGCCGAGGAATTTTCGGGATCGGGGAAACCCGATCACCGTTAGGGGGCGGGGATGGGGACAGTGACAGGTTCCCCGTCGGGGATCGGGGCGGGGGACGGGGATATTTTTACCATCGGGGATCGGGGATGGGAAGTGTGATCCCCGCCCCGGCCCCGCCCCGCCCCGTTGCCATTCCTAATTATAACATATTTCCCCAGCAAGACAAACTGGAAACTTACTTTCAACATTTATGATGAGGTAAAATTCGCAACAGTTGTATTTTGGCAGCATTTCCATGTCTCAATATTCAAGGATCATGCAAACTTGAAACGATATACACACCCACACCGGACACATGTACACAAGTCCATGTAACAGACTCTCCACAGTTTCCACCAGAACTCATCAAAACATGACGAATCCAATTATACCTCAGTGAAGCATAAAAAAGCACGCCAAATCTTAAATTAGGTTGTAAGTATTTCATAAATACACAACATCAGTAAGTGGAGAATATTTTCCATTTTGATGTATACCACTGTGCAGCATGCATGGAAAGCTCATGTAGTGAGACCATATGAAAACGTCAAGGAACTTAGAAAACAATAATTAATGAGATATAGAAGAAAATAGCAACCCCGCAAAAATCCTATTAGTAGACAAGCACAAAGTTCCAACACAACCAGGAGAAAAAAAGAATGCAACAATTTTTAAATATAAATAAATAAAATCTGTAAATTTAAACTGGACAATTGTGCACCCCACTACAAGCAGAACAGAAACACAATGGTTGCAAACTTACATTTTCACTTTCATTAACTGATAAACCTTCTGCTCGATGAATCTGATGATCTAAAACCCTCAACAGTCTCACAAGGACATCTACAGGAACCAAATGTAGGAATTTCTTTGCTCGGATTGATATAATCTCATTCACAAGCATTCTAAGATCAGCAACAGGCAACTGTAACCATTCTGCATCATCCCGGTCATCGCTAGGAATTTCTGCTCTGCCACATAAATCCTCCAAGAACTCACAAAAGACTCGAATAGCAGCATCTAAGCAAAGAGACATCAAAGTTAAGTTATTCAAACACGACATGCAAAAGCAAACAAGAAATAAACAAACATAAAACTAAGAAAGAACTAAGTTAACCTTGAAGCTCAATGGGATCTGGAGCAGTTGATGATGGATATTCATCACTTCCTTTCTTCTTTACTTTCGGTTTTCTAGAAGATGTAAATGTGTCCTGCAATTTACTAACAAATTTAGGAAACGCAAACAATCCAATCAACAACTGGTTTCATAAAAATACACACATACGTTAGCAAGAACGTAGTCAGGCTGATGATTATAAGTTCCTCCAAAGTCTCTTTGCGGTTGACTAGCAATAGGTAGACTCTCGTCAAAAGGCTTTTTTTCAGATACCGTACTACTATAAAACTGTTCCTTGATAGGACCTGAGAAACTTAAACAGTGCAATAAACAATAAGCGCAGCAACATTAATTATCTTCAAAAGATCTCCACTCCGCCATTTGGAAAGAGACAATAGAGGCTTACTATAATCTATAATATGCATAACCTGAATGAACATCTTGATGAAAAAACTTAGCAAAAAGGAAAATTTGTGATTAAATCAAACCATCATGCATTAAAACCCAAATCCCTATGCACTAAGAGTTACATAGAAGCATACGCAAAGATGATGTTAGAAAAACCAGACCCTGAAGGCTGTCTAGCTGCAGTCTGACCTGAACCAGTCACTATTAGGGTCTAGTTTATCTTATAAAAATTAAGTTGTATAAAAAATAAAAACAATGCAACTGATTACCAGCCAATGAGTACTCAAAGAAGATATTCAGAAATGCTAGGATCACCATTTTTAGGAATCAAATCAGATATGCCACAACAATGCTAAGATGTTCAACTGATTACTAGCACGTCAAAAATTTTAAATTACATAACATCTCCAGTTTTAGGAATCAAATCAATGCATGATGGATTCAAACCCCTCTCAAAAGAACCAAATTACACAACATCTCCATTTTTAGGAATCAAATCAATGCATGATGGATTCAAACCCCTCTCAAAAGAACCAAACTCATAGAAAATGTTAAATAATGCTAAAGTATCTCCTCTAAGGAAACTCCAACCTACAAGAATGACCACCACTGTTAAACCATCCAGACCTGGAGCTATGCCCCATAACCATAGTTAATTTCAAGGCAATCAGATCACTTCACATGGCCCCAACCCACATTTTTGCTTGCACCTTTAACTTGGACTAAGTTACTCCTAGGTTTTTGGAGTGAGCCTCAGGCAAGTCCAAGCCCAAGCTAGGCCGAACTCGCCTAGGGCCCCTAGGCTAGGCTAGGTTTGTAAATTTCGGCGAACCCAGGATTTTTTGGAAGTCCAAGCCCAATGGAACAAATTTACACCCCTAGTTACTCATATCAATCTTATTACTTTATCTACATTACAAATGTCCTAACCATTTCATCCCCTCATTTTACCTTCAACTAGTATCATTTCTAACTTTCAAGAGAGCATTTTTTCATATTCTATATTTTCTTGTAATATTGCTCCACCAATTCAATATCCTTATTTTAGTTACACTGACTTTCTGAACATGCTGTAACAACACAACATTCTTTATCGCAACCTACAAACCTTATACCAAACTAACATAATTTTCCTTCAACCTAATACCAATACTACAATCACCCACACCCGTAGAACACTTTCTCATTTCCTCCTTCATGGTCCAAGTTAAACACATAGAATCGTAAGTTATCATTTTAAAATTTTCAAATATATATATAAACACTATTAAATGTCATTAACCAGTGGTACATTGAACAAGAAAAGCTGAATCAATTGATTCAAATTACATTTATTTTTGTAAAAAAAAAAAAACAATGGTAAGAAAGAAAATAACATAAATAAGCAGTTTAAATACTTTGTTTACCTGGTGTAATGCATTTGAATGCTTCAGAATTGAATTGAAGAACTTCATTGTAAAGATCTAAAGGCTCTAAAAAGCCACAAGGAAGACAAGTTGCTTCAGGTCGAAGATTCCTGCAAATAACACCCAATGAGACCGTAGGACCACAGCACTTATAGCAACATAATGTAAAAATCGAAACCTTCTAAAAAAATAATTCTTTTTTTTAATGTAAAAATCCCAACATACCAAAAGTGCATTTTTTACATATTCCTTTATCTTTATCGCACAGTCCACACAAGAAAACTATACCAACGTAAATGATGGTGACATATGACAAGTTTTAGAAACATGGAATCAAGCTGCCTTGGTTTTATGTTGAAAATTTGAAATATGTCTGCAAAAGTTACTGATTTATAGTTTAATCTAGTAAAAGAAATATTGTGGGGACTGCAAGAAGAAAGATGTTGAAATTGGGTGGATTTCTAGAGTGTCAGGGTGCAAGAATTGTAGCAAAAATAGGCTGGATTTCTCTTAGACAATAGGGCACTCAAGGGCTTATGGTGAATGAAAAAGCCAGAGGGTGAGGCAAATGCTAGGGTTTGCTTTGGCTTGCTTTGATGATGTTTCGGGCCAAAAAAGAAGACTGATCTTGGATGGTGTTTGTGAGCAGTAACTTAGAATAGTACAGTTCTTTAATGTGTATAGAATAAGGAGAAAACAGAAAAATAATAAAAGATAAAAAAGCAATGCTAGAAATTATAAAACTAATAACCCTTTACAAGTTCCTAAATTCTAGACTTACTGCCCCCAAAAAAAAAAAATACCAAAAATCATCACTTAACCCAAATTAGAACCTGCAAACCAAAACCACAATCCATGTCCAGCAATTTTGAAAATTTCCAAAATACCCATGACTAAAAAAACATAAAGCAAAACCAGCAATTAACTAAGTGAAAGTCGAATGCTAATTCTAACATATTCTCGCTTCTGCATCTACACATAACTTTTACTTGCAATTTAACAGTAAACAGGCAGCTGAGCTGACCATACTTCACAACAACAACATTTACAAGCGCAACTGCAATAGCAAGTCCTCCCCAACTGACAAATTGTGGAAACAGCTAGAATAAATGAGAAATAAGTGTTGTCATTGCTCGAATAACATGCATTCAGCGTTTTCTTCTGAATATTTATCAAACCATTAATCATGCAGTTCAAAATTCAAATTACATACACAGTTTATTTCAATTTTTATATATATAATACCAGAAAATTTTTAAGTATTAGAACTATAAGAGCAAAGACCACTAATACACGCTAGTATCCGATTCCATCGATAATCGATATTTTGAAACTGTGAACTACAATTGAAGCTTAAAAACAATAAATGACAACAAAACTAGCAGCTAAAACTCACAAGTAAGAGACATCAGCTGCTCGAAGCAGATCAGCGATCTTGCTAGCCTGGTTAATCACATCATTTCGATTCAACGACCTCGAACTACTCCGCTCATCGAACAACCGCAGCTCCTCATCGATAGCGCCGCAGAACACCGGCAGCGACGGAAGAGGCAAGCACGGCGCGACTTCGGAATGGACTGTGTTGGGGAGGCTGATACCTCGGGGAGCTCCGTCGCCGGAATTCGACATCTGATCAACCGGAGATCCAACAATACACACTACATACACATCTACTACTGCTCATTGAGAGTTCAAATGCAGAGAATCTGATAGATTGTAGCGCGAATTAGGGTTTTTAGTGAGAGGAAGTGGATTGGGAGAGAAGGTGAGGAAGCCCTAGAGAGAGAAAATTATGAGAGAGAGGCACATGGCGGGGAAAGAGTAATAGCAAAAAAATTGGGATTTTTTTGCGGAGGCGAGTCGGAGATAAATAAAAAGTGAGAAAAAGAGTCCAACTTGTGAAGTTACGGAAATGCCCTTTAGCTGTCACTTTGCTGTTTAAACGCGACTTGCTTTTGTACGCTTTTGTGATGCTGCAAGCTTGCTATAGAAGTTTTGAGTCAACTGGTTAAAACGGTAGTTTCCTAGTCTTCATTTTGACTGTTTATTTATTGCAATTTGCAAATAACTTTTTTTTTTCTTTTTTTTTTGTTTTCGCAAAACAAAAAAGTGTTTTTGCTTTCTTCGTAAATGGAAACTGCGTGTCTGCATTCGTGTGATGTTACCTGGCAGAACAAATATTGACACTGGTGCTATGAACACGCTATATAAATGTAAAAAAAGAATAATAAATTATTCATAAATTGAGATTTATTTTAAATATAAAGATAATTTAATTTTTTGTTGATAGATTTAAATTATAATTTAGTTTAGTCTTGTCATTCGTTGCATTCATGTGTATCATTTTGTGATTTATTTTGTATTTTTAAAATTAATATTTGAAGCGGCAAAGATATCTTATAAATAAACTTAAAGTTTAATATCATTATTCAAATTTTAGGTTTCGTTTGACAATTTTATTTTTGGCAAGGGTAGTGTTTGGAAACTGAGTTTAAAAATATATATATATATATATATAAGTAATAAAAATTATTAAATTATTTTAAAAAAATAAATTACAAAATCCAATTACAATAAATTGGTGTTTTTTTTTTTTAGACAAGACAATAAATTGGAGTTAGAATATGAAATTTGTTATTGAAGGCTTCAACTATCAAACTAATATTCATTTTTTCATTGCTCTCTAAGAGCTCATAAATGAGCTTTATTTTCTCCGCATGAGTGATCGAATTTTTTAGTATAATTGATGTGGACTCTACTCACAGCTTATTTTTAGGATTATTTTGGAATTTGTTTATTTTTTTGTCCTTTTTTTCCCTTTATTTTCATATTTAGCAAACTTAAAAAAAAAAAAATTTGGTTTATAAATTAAGCTTGACAAGACAAACCGGGAAGTTGTATTTTTTTTAAAAAAATCTCAAAAAATTTACAGGGAAAAAAAAAACATAATTTTTTTTTATTTTTTTGGTTTATTTTGGTTTTTCATTTTGTTGTTTCAAAAACAAAATTTACTTCCTAGATTCGTAACAACAGGACAAACCAACAATGTAAACAAATTCACCATAATTTTGAGGGGGAAAAAAATGTAAAAAGATGTGACCATTTTTTTTTTTTTTGGATTGCCAGAACAAGTTGTGAACTTAACAGCCGGATTGAATGGGTTTGGTAATCCCATTGAGCAGCTGGATTAGGTTAGTCGGGTGAGAAGTGATATTGAAAAAATAGTCCAAGGGGATTACTATTAGAAACATTCAGAGTTATTTAAAATGATCTAAATAAGTGTATTTTTTATCTTTTTATGAAAAGATGTGTAAAAAAGTAAAGAGGTGATGTGATGGAAAAAAGATAAAAAGATAGATTATTTTAGAGTTGCCAAACTTAGCCTCAGTGTGTTTGGTTTGAGTTTTTTTAAAATTGAGTTTTTTGATTTTCGTATTCTTTTGTTTTTAGTGAATATTTTTTTAATTTTAAATATTTTTTTTACTTTTTTAGATGCATCTTAGTTAGATATATCTAAAAAGTAAAAAAATTGTGAAAAAGTATTTTAAAAAATTAATAAATACATAGAAATACAAAAAATGTACTGAATTCTTATATTTTTTTTATATTTTTGGTATTTAATGAATTTTTAAAAGATTTTTTTTACAAATTTTTTACTTTTTAGGTGTATTTATGTTAGGTGTGTCTAAAAAGTAAAAAAATTACTTAAAATATTAAAAAAATTTAATAAAAACAAAAAAACATGAAAAATAAGAAAGTAAAATTTTCTAAAAATTGTTTTCTAAAAAATAAAAACAAGCAATCTGATTGTTTTTTCCCTATTGCCCTATATCAATATAGCAATGATTTAGAGCTCTAAATAAGGAGTTTTAAATCCACCACTAGTGAGGTGAAAATTAAAAAAAAAACAAAAAACAAACACAACATATACTATGACAGTAGATAGGACTCACTATCTTTTTTTAATTCAGAGATAAGACTCACTGTCACATCATTAATAGTGACTCTAATTAGAGCTCCCAAACATTTTTTATATCAATAAGCATCTATTCTCTTTCCCGTTTCATTTGCAAAGATTCAACAGTAATATTAAGGCCTAGTTTGGGAAGACTAAATAAGTGTACTTTTTGACTTTTTATGAAATATAGGTTGGATTTGAGTTGGGTTTGAAGTGATGTGTTAGAGAGGTGATGTAACTTAAATAAGATGATGTAACTTAAATAGAATAGTGACTTTTTGACTTTTTATCTTTTTTTAATTATGCCAAACTTGACCTAAATCCATTTAAAATAGCAAACCATGCTTGTTTTTACGATACTATTAATGCCGTGTATACAAATAAACACTTTTGATATAACATCTCTAACATAATCTCACCCCATTATTGGTCCCATTATTCCATATCATCCTACTTATAATTTTATATAATTTAACTAATTTAGAATTAATTTTTGCAAAAATAGGAAAAATAAAGAAAAAACCAATATACAGGACAACCGAAAATGATTTAGATGAGATAATAAGATTAGCTGAAACAACAGAAATTTTAGGAGAACAGCCCATGAAATATTGGGAAAGAAATAAAATTTTAGCTAGTTTAGATATAAAAAACAAAGATTATAGGATTACTTCAGCACAAATAGATCATACACCAGCAGACATATAAGAATTTAGAACACAGATTAAGAAATTACTAGATCTAGGAGTAATTAAACCCAGCAATAGCCCACACAGAAGCGCAGCATTTATGGTTAGAAATCATGCAGAGATAAAAAGAGGAAAAGCTAGAATGAAAAGCTAGAATGGTGATAAATTATAAAAGATTAAATGATAATACAGAAGATAATAAATATAATATACCAGATAAAGACCAACTCATAAATAGAATACAGACAGCAAAGATATTTAGCAAATTTGATTGTAAGTCAGGATTTTGGCAGATAAAAATGGAAAAGGAAAGCATACCATGGACAGCCTTCTGTTGCCCTCAAGGACATTATGAGTGGCTAGTTATGTCCTTTGGATTAAAAAATGCACCTTCCATATTTCAGCGCAAAATGGATAGTATATTTAATAAATATAGTTTTATACTGGTATATATAGATGACATATTAGTGTTCAGTCCAGATAAAAGTAGTCATATAGATCATTTGTATATAACATTAGAAGAATTCATAAATAATGGAATAATAATCAGTAAGAAAAAGATGGTATTAAATAAACCCTACATAGAATTCTTAGGAATGGAGCTAGGAGATGGAAAAATTAGGTTACAACCTCATATAGTCAAGAAAATTTTAGACTATCCAGATAAATTAGAAGATACAAAGCAACTGCAATCTTTTTTAGGAATTTTAAATTATGCACGAATGTATATTCCTAACCTCAGTAAAATAATAGGACCCCTTTATAGTAAAACCACACCCACTAGACAAAAATACTTCAATCAACAAGATATAGCTCTAGTTAGAAAAATAAAAGACATTTGTAAAAACCTACCAGACCTACAACTTCCCTTAGAATCTGAATACATAGTTGTAGAAACAGACGCAAGTCAATTAGGATGGGGAACAATATTATTAGCTAAACCCAGTAAATATGACAGTAAAAATAAAGAACGCATTTGTAGATACAGTTCTGGAAAATTTAAAGAAAAAGATACAACTATGACCAGCCTAGATTTTGAAATACTAGGAGTAGTATACGCAATAAATAAATTTAGATTATTTTTGCACAAACCTTTTACAATAAGGACAGATTGTGAAGCCATAGTTAGATTTCATAACAAATTAAACGAGCGTAAATTAAGTACTAGAAGATGGGCAAAATTTTTAGATTGTATAGTACGACAGGGATATAAAGTAGAATTTGAGCATATTAAAGGAAGCGATAATAAATTAACGGACTGGTTAAGTAGAAAATTTTATTTAGAAAAAGAAGATAACCAGTTTAATTTTTGTGCAGATAATAGAGAACAGCAAGACCATGAACTTTGGAGGATTTTCTCTTCCCATTCATGAAGGCAGAACCAAGTTCAGACCCTTAATAGGGATTGAGCTAGACCCAGTTCAACAGTGTCTTTTAGATAACCTTTGGACCAGCCAAAACCACCCAGCTAAGCGCCTTTCAGCCCTAAACTCTCTCAGCATATATTTTTCAAAAATTCAAAACAAGCCCCTGTCTAAAAGTTTTTCTTTCTATGTAGTAGCTAAAGGAACCAAGCCTGGTATTTACCATGATTGGATAGAAGTAGAACCTTTAGTCAAAAATTTTCCCACACCTCAGTTTAAAGGATTTTATGATTTTGAGTCAGCCAGTACCTATGCCCGAAGACAAATAGGAACCAGTTACTTTATTAGCCAGATAGCTAAAGATTACCTGGACACATTGAGCAAGATGAGATCTACCATCTTTGCTACCAGTGGCGTTCCAGTTAGCCAGACAAGTGGAAGCTGTTGTACAAGCAGCAGTAGTTCTAATCCTCAGATAGATTCCCAGAATCCGCTCCAAATGTGCAGACATTGTGAAGGCCTTTCCAGAAATTTCAAGAAAATTATGGATAAAGGCAAGAAGGTCAGTGAAGAGCTAGACCAGCTCCGAGACGAAGAAAAACAATTGAGAGCAACCATTAGAACCTTAACCAACCAGCTTAAAAAATTAGCTCCAGAAAGAACACCTACCTCCTTACCTAGCCCAGAAATCAAACAACTCACCAGTGAGGAATTTGACCAATTGAGTGCTAGAATGTATTTCTTCAGGCATTCTATCATTCAATCCCTTTGTGAGAAAAGCCAAGTAATGGAAGACCTAAAACCCTATATTTATACCTTAGCTGGAGATAGCAGAAATGACGAGTTAGTCATTATTCAGCAGTTTCTTCAAGATCTCTCCATAGCAAGAGTTGACTGCCCCGGCCTAGCTTACCAATGGACCTATACTTATGAAGATGAAGAGCAACCCTGCTTAGATGAAGAAAGATGCAATAAGAGGTCAGAACTTTTTGGTAGATGTCAGTGTAACCTAGACTTCAGCATTTGCCTTTGCCAGATAAATTTAGCTACATTCGAGCCGCTGGAGATAGAAATTAGGGGCGAAACTCGTTATCTAACAGCTCCAAAACTGTTAGATTACGGCTTTGTCTCTAGACTAATTTTCACAGATCCAGATCAGACAAATAACTTCGGACACAAGCTTGCTCATGCAGTACTGTGCGTAATGGAAGAACATCATCCGTATGTGGAAGCCTTAATAGATAGCAAACTACCAGAGTGGAAGGAAATATGGTGCAATCCAGCTAAACACAAAATGTACCTCAGAGGAACTTCCACATTTCCGGGATACCCAGGACTTCTCAATAGGAGACCCTGGCCATGCAGAAGATTTTCACTCAAAGACCAGCTCAATAAATGGAGAAAATTTGCTAGAAACTCTCTCCTAGCCTATAATGGAAATTATGGACATCTAGTCTGTGAAGATAGACATCAGAAGATACATTGTAATTTAGCCATCCCAGGATATCCATTCAGTAAAGAGACATTTATCGATGAAAGTCAGTACCCAAACTACCAACATGGCGTCTCTCATGAATCACCAGTGATGGGAGAAAATGATCAAGAATGGGACGATGAACCACCCATGGGAGATGGAGATGATTTTTACGACCAACTTTCAGCAGCAGATCTTGACGACCTAGCAGATAGAATGTATGGATAAAATAAAATTAAAAAAAAAAAAACAGGGGGTCCCACCCACTACAAGACTCCATTAATCTTGTAATATTTCTACGTGACTCTTTCAATCTTGCAAGCATCACTCCATGGGTCAGCATCAATAACTGGCTCACCGTCAAAAGAAGACAAAAATCCATAGAAGATAGAGATTCTCCTAAGATATCAGAAAAAATGCATGCCAAGAAAAGACAAAAAAGATTTTTGTAGATATTTTGTGAGTCTGTCAGTAATGAAGATTTTCCTTCAATCACTACTTTAATAAAGTAGATATCTCTTATCCTACTTTATTAAAGAAAAGCTGTGAAAATCTTTATACGTGTCTTATAATAAATTATAGTGTCAAAATTTTGTCAAAAAGGAAGGATTGAATGATATGCGATGGGGTCCAAAGTAGTACCCGATATCATTATCCTAATCCTTTATTGATAAAATCTATCTATATCGTGATTTGAGTCAAGCATATAATTGTATATATATGGGTCTTGTCTTTATATGCATGCCATTTCAATCTTCCATCAAAGATGGCAAAGTTTTCAAAGATGGCATAAGTTTTCAAAAGGCCTAAAAAGCCTAGAGTCTAGGTAGTCATAGATTAGTCTAGGTAGTCATAGGACATAGATTAGTCTTTTGAGTTGTATAAATTGGCTTGCATGCCAACGAAAGAAGCAGAATGAAAAAACACCACTTCACTCTGCGTTGTAAATTTTCCAACCCCTCTCAGAAAACCTCTAAGTGTATTAAGTTTTTCAGAGTTTCAGAGTCTGTAATATAATATCTGTAAGTATATTTCTTATTAATATGAAGTGTGAGTTGTTTCTCTTTTTCCTTAAATATTTCAAAAGGGTAACTCTTCTATTCTAAAAATTTATTTTCTTTTTGGAAAAACTAAGTTTATGGAATGCTTGTTTGCTCATTAATATTACATGCTTTGAACCTTCGTAGTATCTTTAATTTTCTATTTTTGTTACTGAGTGACCTTAGCTGAAGAGCCCGTGTGAGCCGTGGTTAGGCGTTGGAGGGCGAATTATAGGCAGAAAGAGAAAAGTAAAAAATGGAAAATAAAAATATACTATGTTGAACGTGGCTTAGTCTCAAGGTGGGAGTACATGTAATGAAAACAAACATTTCTTAAAAATAGTTTTTACCATAGAAATTTTTTTTAGAATAAAAGGAGAGCAACCCGAGTAGAAATATTAAGGAAATATTGTCCATATACGAATCTCAAAAAACCAAAAAGTTGTATGCCCTTAAGACGTAGACTTTAGAAATTAAATTTCAAAAAATCAGGAAAGCACATGCCCTTAGACGAAGACCTTAGTAATAAAATTAAAATTAGTACCGAGCTAATACAAGAACTAGAAGACCAGATATTTAGATATCAGTTTCTTTTATCATTAGCATCTGGCAGATCCCTAGAAAATTACAGTTTTTCTTTTATCATATACACTTAGAGGTTTTCTGACAGGGGTTGGAAAATTTACAACGCAGAGTGAAGTGGTGTTTTTTCATTCTGCTTCATTCGTTGGCATGCAAGCCAATTTATACAACTCAAAAGACTAATCTATGTCCTATGACTACCTAGACTAATCTATGACTACCTAGACTCTAGGCTTTTTAGGCCTTTTGAAAACTTATGCCATCTTTGAAAACTTTGCCATTTTTGACGGAAGATTGAAATGGCATGCATATAAAGACAAGACCCATATATATACAATTATATGCTTGACTCAAATCTCGATATAAATAAATTTTATCAATAAAAGATTAGGATAATGATATCGGGTACTACTTTGGGTCCCATCGCATATCATTCAATCCTTTCTTTTTGACAAAATTTTGACATTACAATTTATTATAAGACACGTATAAAGATTTTCACAGCTTTTCTTTAATAAAGTAAGATAAGAGATATCTACTTTATTAAAGTAGTGATTGAAGGAAAATCTTTATTACTGACAGACTCACAAAATATCTACAAAAATCTTTTTTGTCTTTTCTTGGCGTGCATTTTTTCTGATATCTGAGGAGAATCTCTATCTTCTATGGATTTTGTCTTCTTTTGACGGTGAGCCAATTATTGATGCTGACCCATGGAGTGATGTTTGCAAGATTGAAAGAGTCACGTAGAAATATTACAAGATTAATGGAGTCTTGTAGTGGGTGGGACCCCCTGTTTTTTTTTTTTTTTTTTTTATCCATACATTCTATCTGCTAGGTCGTCAAGATCTGCTGCTGAAAGTTGGTCGTAAAAATCATCTCCATCTCCCATGGGTGGTTCATCGTCCCATTCTTGATCATTTTCTCCCATCACTGGTGATTCATGAGAGACGCCATGTTGGTAGTTTGGGTACTGACTTTCATCGATAAATGTCTCTTTGCTGAACGGATATCCTGGGATGGCTAAATTACAATGTATCTTCTGATGTCTATCTTCACAGACTAGATGTCCATAATTTCCATTATAGGCTAGGAGAGAGTTTCTAGCAAATTTTCTCTATTTATTGAGCTGGTCTTTGAGTGAAAATCTTCTGCATGGCCAGGGTCTCCTATTGAGAAGTCCTGGGTATCCCGGAAATATGGAAGTTCCTCTGAGGTACATTTTGTGTTTAGCTGGATTGCACCATATTTCCTTCCACTCTAGTAGTTTGCTATCTATTAAGGCTTCCACATACGGATGATGTTCTTCCATTACGCACAGTACTGCTTGAGCAAGCTTGTGTCCGAAGTTATCTGTCTGATCTGGATCTGTGAAAATTAGTCTAGAGACAAAGCCGTAATCTAACAGTTTTGGAGCTGTTAGATAACGAGTTTCGCCCCTAATTTCTATCTCCAGCGGCTCGAATGTAGCTAAATTTATCTGGCAAAGGCAAATGCTGAAGTCTAGGTTACACTGACATCTACCAAAAAGTTCTGACCTCTTATTGCATCTTTCTTCATCTAAGCAGGGTTGCTCTTCATCTTCATAAGTATAGGTCCATTAGTAAGCTAGGTCGGGGCAGTCAACTCTTGCTATGGAGAGATCTTAAAGAAACTGCTGAATAATGACTAACTCGTCATTTCTGCTATCTCCAGCTAAGGTATAAATATAGGGTTTTAGGTCTTCCATTACTTGGCTTTTCTCACAAAGGGATCGAATGATAGAATGCCTGAAGAAATACATTCTAGCACTCAATTGGTCAAATTCCTCACTGGTGAGTTGTTTGATTTCTGGGCTAGGTAAGGAGGTAGGTGTTCTTTCTGGAGCTAATTTTTTAAGCTGGTTGGTTAAGGTTCTAATGGTTGCTCTCAATTGTTTTTCTTCGTCTCGGAGCTGGTCTAGCTCTTCACTGACCTTCTTGCCTTTATCCATAATTTTCTTGAAATTTCTGGAAAGGCCTTCACAATGTCTGCACATTTGGAGCGGATTCTGGGAATCTATCTGAGGATTATAACTACTGCTGCTTGTACTACAGCTTCCACTTGTCTGGCTAACTGGAACGCCACTGGTAGCAAAGATGGTAGATCTCATCTTGCTCAATGTGTCCAGGTAATCTTTAGCTATCTGGCTAATAATGTAACTGGTTCCTATTTGTCTTCGGGCATAGGTACTGGCTAACTCAAAATCATAAAATCCTTTAAACTGAGGTGTGGGAAAATTTTTGACTAAAGGTTCTACTTCTATCCAATCATGGTAAATACCAGGCTTGGTTCCTTTAGCTACTACATAGAAAGAAAAACTTTTAGACAGGGGCTTGTTTTGAATTTTTGAAAAATATATGCTGAGAGAGTTTAGGGCTGAAAGGCGCTTAGCTGGGTGGTTTTGGCTGGTCCAAAGGTTATCTAAAAGACACTGTTGAACTGGGTCTAGCTCAATCCCTGTTAAGGGTCTGAACTTGGTTCTGCCTTCATGAATGGGAAGAGAAAATCCTCAAAAGTTCATGGTCTTGCTGTTCTCCATTATCTGCACAAAAATTAAACTGGTTATCTTCTTTTTCTAAATAAATTTTTCTACTTAACCAGTCCGTTAATTTATTATCGCTTCCTTTAATATGCTCAAATTCTACTTTATATCCCTGTCCTACTATACAATCTAAAAATTTTGCCCATCTTCTAATACTTAATTTGCGCTCGTTTAGTTTGTTATGAAATCTAACTATGGCTTCACAATCTGTCCTTATCGTAAAAGGTTTGTGCAAAAATAATCTAAATTTATTTATTGCATATACTACTCCTAGTATTTCAAAATCTAGGCTGGTCATAGTTGTATCTTTTTCTTTAAATTTTCCAGAACTGTATCTACAAATGCGTTCTTTATTTTTGCTGTCATATTTACTGGGTTTAGCTAATAATATTGTTCCCCATCCTAATTGACTTGCGTCTGTTTCTACAACTATGTATTCAGATTCTAAGGGAAGTTGTAGGTCTGGTAGGTTTTTACAAATGTTTTTTATTTTTCTAACTAAAGTTATATCTTGCTGATTGAAATATTTCTGTCCAGTAGGTGTGGTCTTACTATAAAGGGGTCCTATTATTTTACTGAGGTTAGGAATATACATTCGTGCATAATTTAGAATTCCTAAAAAGGATTGCAGTTGCTTTGTATCTTCTAATTTATCTGGATAGTCTAAAATTTTCTTGACTATATGAGGTTGTAACCTGATTTTTCCATCCCCTAGCTCCATTCCTAAAAATTCTATGTAGGGTTTGTTTAATACCATCTTTTTCTTGCTGATTATTATTCCATTATTTATGAATTCTTCTAATGTTATATACAAATGATCTATGTGACTACTTTTATCTGGACTGAACACTAATATGTCATCTATATATACCAGTATAAAGCTATATTTATTAAATATACTATCCATTTTGCGCTAGAATATGGAAGGTGCATTTTTTAATCCAAAGGGCATAAATAGCCACTCATAATGTCCTTGAGGGCAACAAAAGGCTGTCCATGGTATGCTTTCCTTTTCCATTTTTATCTGCCAAAATCCTGACTTACAATCAAATTTGCTAAATACTTTTGCTGTCTGTATTCTATTTATGAGTTGGTCTTTATCTGGTATATTATATTTATCATCTTCTGTATTATCATTTAATCTTTTATAATTTATCACCATTCTAGCTTTTCCTCTTTTTATTTTTGCATGATTTCTAACCATAAATGCTGCACTCCTATGCGGGCTATTGCTGGGTCTAATTACTCCTAGATCTAGTAATTCTTTAATCTGTGTTCTAAATTCTTCTATGTCTGCTGTTGTATGATCTATTTGTGCTGAAGTAATCCTATAATCTTCGTTTTTTATATCTAAACTAGCTAAAATTTTATTTCTTTCCCAATATTTCATGGGCTGTTCTCCTAAAATTTCTGTTGTTTCAGCTAATCTTATTATCTCATCTAAATCATTTTCGGTTTTCTTGTATATTGGTTTTTTCTTTATTTTTCCTATTTTTGCAAAAATTAATTCTAAATTAGCTGGTTGTTTAAAATCTTCTAGGTTCCAATAATCTTCCCTATTTTCAAAATCAAATTCTTCTAAATCATAATTTTCTGTATCTAAATTTTTTAAAGACGTGTTTGCTATCTCATTAGGTATGTATTTTTGGGCTAGGTCGGGAAAAATATTTCTACTTGGAAATAAAAAACTAGCTGGAACTGAATCTACTCCTATGGTACCACCACGCTTCGCACGCAACTCTGAGGAATGGGCGATGGTGCTAAGGGCATAAGCTGTTGGTGTATGTACAGTTCGCTTAAAGAAACTAATGTTGTTTTGACTGAGTAACATGCCACCTTGTAAGCTAAGGATGAAATTAAGTCCTAGGATGAAAGGATGATTCTGCCGGGTATTTCCAATCCAAACTTGAGGTAAAGGGAACCACTCTATATGCTGATCTTGAGAACCTAGATGATGAAAACTAATTTGTGCTCCATTGATGCAATGTGTGTATATCTGTTTAGTGCCGTCTGCTATACTAACTAAAGCTGGGGTTGTTAAAGTCGTGCTCCATCCTGGGGGAACTACTTGTTGTTCAATATATGATTTACTAGCTCCTGTATCTATCATGGCATCTATGCTAAGGGTTTTGGCTGCAAACTTGATTACACAAGAGATCTCGACTAGATTTGGTTTAGGTATAACTGGATAATTAAATGGTAAAGATGTAGTATCTGGTTGGGCTTTAGAGTATTGACTAAAGGGTTGAGAATCAACTAGGTTGACTAATTCTAATGAATTCATATGTTCTTCAATCAGTTTGTCTTTTAGAGGGTACTTGTTATGAAATTGTTCTAGCTGTTGTTTAAGCTGTCTATTTTCTAATTCTAAACATTCTATGTCAAAGCTAGTCTTAGTTTCTATCTCGTGTATTTGTATCTTTAGTTCTCTTACTTGTAGTTCTAATTCTCTAAGTGTTAAATGTAATTCTCTGTTTTCTAGACTATAATCTTCTTTAGTATTTCCTAATGCTATCTTGTGTGTCATATTTAATTTTTCTAGACAGACTATACAATAAGTTATACTGCATAATAAACATTGAGCTCGTTTATCTTTGGCTGGAAACCAATTACAATAGCTGCATCTAGTGGTATCAAATCCTAATCCTATTTGAAAGTTATGCTGACATTCAGTATCTGGATTACACTCCATCATAAAGAAAGTTTATTGGGAAGGTGTTAATCCTATTTCTTGGTTGAGTTGTCCTAAAAGATTATCTATATTAGTATCACTTTCTGAATCACTATCTGAGCTTATGGCTTCTATTTGATATTCATAATCGCTGACTATACTATATACTTCTGAATCATCACTAGTTATGCTAACTATGTCTTCTTCTAAGTCCTCTATAATATGTAGTCTTTCTATCTGTTTATTATTATTTGGTCTTTGTCTTTTTGGGCAGTTCTTTGCAAAATGATTGGGTTCTCCACATATAAAACAATTGCATTTTTTACTGCTAGGTTTTCTAACATATCTTTGTTTTCTCTTATCTTTTTCTTCTCTGGGTAATTTCTTATAATTTGACCTATTAAAAGTTCTACTTTTTCTAATGAATTTTTGTTTTTTCCATGGTTTTCTATAATTTTTCTTCCAATATTTCTCTTTTCTATATTTTCCATATTTTTTGTATTTTTTCCTATTATGTTCATCTTCATATTGCTGAGGAGTATATATTACACTGCTACAGAAGCCGTAACTTTGTTTTTTCAAGTCTTTCTGTATTTTAACTTCTATATATTTTTCTTTGAGCTTATAAAATGTAAAAATTATTCTAGGTCCTATTCCTAAAGTTCCTCTTATTCTTAATTCTCCAGTAGCTATTCTTGCTGGTAAACTTGTATAATAAACTGACCATTTGTTTTCTATCTCTCTTCCTAATTCTCCTGGTAATTTTCTAAAATATTTATTTCCTATTTCTTCATCAAAGCTTTTTCCAGTTCTTGCTGCTATGGCTAAATATTCTTTACTAAAAGGTACAATATATTTCCAACTCCCTAATGTCATTTGGTCTAACTCAGTTAATGCTATGCTTTGAGCGGAGTCATTTCCTCTAGAAGGATCATATCCTATAAGTATTTCTTTAATAAAATTTGTAAAATTCCACGGGTTATTTCCTAATTCTTTGAGCTGTTTAATTGTTTCTTCGTATTTCCCCTTAAAAGTTAAATAAATATTATAAGCTGAATCTCCTAAAAGTGTCTCCATATATTCCCACATATCTGTTGATTCATAGGGGCTAGTCATCCATGCTTTTACTGCATCTTTTTCCCATCTCTCTATTACTTCCTGCCATATCTGAGGGTCGAATCTATCTAAATCTAAAAGGGTTCCTTGATTATGGACTGGCTGCAATTCTATACTCCTATCTAGTTGTCTACGCTTTCCATGAAATCTATAGCTTTTATCTGGGTCTGCTTGACTACGTCCTGAACTAGGTAATGGTCTTCTTCCTCCTACTGCATACTGCATTGGTTCTATTGGATCTTCTACAGTTGGTTGTGGATTATGGGTTCCTGAGCTTTCTGTAGTCATATAAAAAGTTTCTTCTAGGTGGTTAGGTTGTTCTGGTATTCTAAAAATTTTGCTGGGATGTATATTATCTTCTATGATATCATCTACATATTCCGTATGAAATTCCTGATCCAAAAATGACACTGCTTCTTCATGGGTATCTCCTCTGGCTAAGTATTCATAATATCTGGCATCTAGTATTTTATTCATGTCTTCTAGGGTAAATTTTTCTAAATCTATCTCATCAATGTTATATATCTTATTTTGTGATATAGTTTTTTCTTCCGTCATTACGTAAAGCTGATTTATTTCACTACGATTATCTTGATTTTCTTTCCTATCTATACTACTAAATTCATTATCTTCAGATTTTTCTGGTGCTACATAGGTATACTGAGTAAATCTTACTGCATAATTTCCATCTGCTGTTTGGTATAATAAATTATCTTGAGGGGCTAATCTCTTTTGTCCTAGAAAATCTCCTAGTTTCCAATCTAGTGCTGCATTATCTTCAGAGTTAACTTTTTTAGCTGGTAATGCTTTTATTCCTTTTGCACCTAATAATTTAACTATCTGATCATTAGTAAGTCTATAGTGAGTATTGTTTTCTGAGACTGCTAGACCTAAAAATCCTGTGCAAACTAATAAATTCTTTTCTCCCTTTTTCATTTTATATCCTCTACTCTTTATTCCTATTTTTATCTTTTTATGAAAGGTTGAGGTTGGCAATAAAAAGTCTGGGGTAAAATAAACTATTCCTCATTTTGAATTCATATCTAGTTCATAACTTCCTAAAATACTCTGTCCGACATCATTAAACCTATCATCATAGAGACATATAAATACTTTAGTTCCTAAATTTTCTCTGGTTAAAGCCTTAACTCCTACCACTACTAATCCTAAATGAGTCATTTTAAGGTGTTCATTTACTGCATATTTATAGCTTTCTCTTTCTATTAAATTTAGCTCTATTTTCTCATCTTCTTGAGTTACGCTAATCATTCGTTCACCATAGTGTTTAAATAAATATTGTTTTTTATGAATCTTACCTAGCTTATACACATATTTAGCTGGAATTAATTCTAACTTTTCTTTTTTAAATTTTTCTATTTGCTGTTCTACATCTATAAATTCTTCTACTTTAACATCTTCGTCTTCATTACGCTTTTTACTACTACTTCCTTTTATTAGCTGTTTAAACATTTTTATTTTCTATAAATTCTACACACTGGTTTCTTGGGTAATTTAAGTTTTTCAAAATATCTAGCTATATCTTCCTCGTTTACTTGAGATTGAGGTTTGTTGGATTGTCCTTCTATTCCTTGCTCTTTCTGAACTATTTTTTCTAAAGACGCTAGACGATTTTCTAAACTATGTAGTTGTTCTGATAGGTATTCAAGTTTTTCGCACAATCGAATTAAAAATAAAATTTCTATAATATTTTGTCTTACTGATATTTTATCTGATTGATTTATTTCTTGATAAGTACTAATTCCTTCCGGGTTATTATAAAAATCTTCTGCTTGTTTTAAAATAGTCTGGTAATTTCTATTAGCTTTCTTATCACTACTCATAAACTAAGACCTTACAAGTTGTTCTAAAATTTCTAATTTTTGTTTTAAATTATCTTGAATTTGATTAATTTGTTCTATTTGTTTAGCTATTTGATTTGTAGCTGAAATTAATGTTTCTATTTCTAGCTTAGTAGGAAATTTTTCTAAATTTAAATCTATTCTTTTTTGTAAGATAGAACTACACTGATCTTGGATATAATCTAATTTTTTATCTTGATCTTTAATTATACTACGATTATTACGGAGATGATCTATAGATGAAATAAAAAGATTACTAATTTTATCTATGTCTCTTTTAATATTTTCTGCAAAATTAATCTGATAATCTATGATGCTATTTAGCTGAGGATTATGTTCACTATGAAGCTGATGTGTAAAAGTTTCTTCAAAATTACAACGGAAATTATTTTTATTTATGCTAAAGCGACGGTTATGGCTGATGAGTTCTAAATCTAGATACTCTACTTTTTTCATATACAAAATTAACTCCTACTATAAAATTATTACAAGCTACTATAATATGAAATTTATAACTAAAATCTCCAAAAATAAAAACTACTTTATTACCATAAGCAAAATGCATAAACTAATTTAAACTGTCCTAAAACCGAACACTGCTCTGATACCAATTTTTTTGGGTGTGTTAGTGGTTTACCACTATTTTGAAATTGGGCTGAGAATTATCTGACTAATTATGCAGTTATGCTATGCTACTAGATCTTCAAGCTGTTGTATGGCTATTTTTAAGGCTTCTTGTTTTTCAGTTAGCTGTCTATTTATTTGAGAAATTTTTAAACTGTAATTTTCTAGGGATCTGCCAGATGCTAATGATAAAAGAAACTGATATCTAAATATCTGGTCTTCTAGTTCTTGTATTAGCTCGGTACTAATTTTAATTTTATTCCTAAGGTCTTCGTCTAAGGGCATGTGCTTTCCTGATTTTTTGAAATTTAATTTCTAAAGTCTACGTCTTAAGGGCATACAACTTTTTGGTTTTTTGAGATTCTTATATGGACAATATTTCCTTAATATTTCTACTCGGGTTGCTCTCCTTTTATTCTAAAAAAATTTTCTATGGTAAAAACTATTTTTAAGAAATGTTTGTTTTCATTACATGTACTCCCACCTTGAGACTAAGCCACGTTCAACATAGTATATTTTTATTTTCCATTTTTTACTTTTCCCTTTCTGCCTACAATTCGCCCTCCAACGCCTAACCACGGCTCACACGGGCTCTTCAGCTAAGGTCACTCAGTAACAAAATAGAAAATTAAAGATACTACGAAGGTTCAAAGCATGTAATATTAATGAGCAAACAAGCATTCCATAAACTTAGTTTTTCCAAAAAGAAAATAAATTTTTAGAATAGAAGAGTTACCCTTTTGAAATATTTAAGGAAAAAGAGAAACTACTCACACTTCATATTAATAAGAAATATACTTACAGAGATTATATTACAGACTCTGAAACTCTGAAAAACTTAATACACTTAGAGGTTTTCTGAGAGGGGTTGAAAAATTTACAACGCAGAGTGAAGTGGTGTTTTTTCATTCTGCTTCTTTCGTTGGCATGCAAGCCAATTTATACAACTCAAAAGACTAATCTATGTCCTATGACTACCTAGACTAATCTATGACTACCTAGACTCTAGGCTTTTTAGGCCTTTTGAAAACTTATGCCATCTTTGAAAACTTTGCCATCTTTGATGGAAGATTGAAATGGCATGCATATAAAGACAAGACCCATATATATACAATTATATGCTTGACTCAAATCACGATATAGATAGATTTTATCAATAAAGGATTAGGATAATGATATCGGGTACTACTTTGGGCCCCATCGCATATCATTCAATCCTTCCTTTTTGACAAAATTTTGACACTATAATTTATTATAAGACACGTATAAAGATTTTCACAGCTTTTCTTTAATAAAGTAGGATAAGAGATATCTACTTTATTAAAGTAGTGATTGAAGGAAAATCTTCATTACTGACAGACTCACAAAATATCTACAAAAATCTTTTTTGTCTTTTCTTGGCATGCATTTTTTCTGAAATCTGAGGAGAATCTCTATCTTTTATGGATTTTTGTCTTCTTTTGACGGTGAGCCAGTTATTGGTGCTGACCCATGGAGTGATGCTTGCAAGATTGAAAGAGTCACATAGAAATATTACAAGATTAATGGAGTCTTGTAGTGGGACCCTTTTTTTTTTTTTTTTTTTATCCATACATTCTATCTGCTAGGTCGTCAAGATCTGCTGCTGAAAGTTGGTCGTAAAAATCATCTCCATCTCCCATGGGTGGTTCATCGTCCCATTCTTGATCATTTTCTCCCAACACTGCTTATAATTTTATATAATTTAACTCAACAAACAAACGTGACGTAAGAAATGAAAAAAACGAGAGGGACAAAATTTATTTAAAATATATTATATGTATTAATTAATGTACTAATTAATACACTAATTGATAATGTGACATAATTTAAAATATTTTTGATATTTATAATTTATATAATGAGTGGGGTCAATAAAAATATCATAACTAATATTAGTACACTAATTAACATATATAGCACCACCAATTTATTTAAACTATAACGTTTATTACAACATGGTAGGCCATCTGCCACTATTTATTAAATGTTTCATTAAATACATATTTTGTAAAAAAATGCATTAAAATTTAATCGGTGGTATTATATGTACCAATTAGTATACTAACTAGTATACTAATACTAACTGTAACATTATTATTGACCCCATTCATTATACAAATTACAAATACCAAAAACATCAACACTAGTTATAACATTATTATTTACTCCACTTATTATACAAATTACAAATACTAAAAGTATCTTAAATTATGTCACATCATCAATTAGTATATTAGTTAGTATATTAATTATTGCATATAACATTATTCAAATTCAATTCCAATGATTTCCTCAAATCAATATTAAATAAATAAAAAATTATAGAGACATCAAATATTCTACCATATGTTTCACATGAGTGTGAGATCCACACTACGTGGGTCCTACATCCATATAAGACATTTAGTAAAATATTTGACAAAATATTTGGGGTTCTTAGTATTACTATAAATAAATAGAAGGTTAAATTTGTCATTAAATCAAATAATCTTTATCCTTTCATTAATTTTTTTAGAATGATTTTTCTCTAGTTCAATCACGAACTTGAGGGTACTGTTGGGTCCGTGGAGGCCCATCACAGGTCTCATTTCGATAATATGAACCATTCAATATGCAAAAATCGTTGAGAACTATATGGTTGTAAAAAATCACGTTGATGAAATATCGATAGTTATGTGATCAACTCAATTTTGAATGGAAAAAAGTGGACGGTAAAAAGTAAACGACATACAAAAATCTGATTTGATCACATAGTTATCGATATCTAATTGACGTGATTTTTTATATAATATTCAACTAATTTTACACATTGATGATTCGAACTATCAAAATAAAACTCATAATAAATATCCGCATAACCAATAGTATTCTTTAATCCAATCACGAGCCGGAAAAAACCCATTCTCAAATTTTGTAGGTGGCAATTGAGCCGAACGTCCCACAGAACAATAAGACTTTCTTTATCTGATTGTCAATTTTCACTCATGCCTGAACATTTCCCCTGACAACTAAGCTTGTAACAAGATTTGATATATATCATATTAGATTTTTTATTCAAATTTGACGAGGCATTGGGGATTCTATTACACTATTTAATATTTTTAAAAAAGTTATAGGAAATTTGCTAAGGAATAAAAAATGAGATATGCATTATGTCATTTTTTTTAATATAATTAAATTAAAATTATTTATTTATTATTTTTTTGTATTTTTTCTACAAATTGTAGGTCGAATTATACTAATAGCCTTTGTAATTTAAGACTTATGTCACTTTGATCCTTAATTAAGGCTACAAATGAACAAAGCTGTTCATGA
Organism: Camellia sinensis; assembly: GCF_055761805.1. Taxonomy (NCBI): domain Eukaryota; kingdom Viridiplantae; phylum Streptophyta; class Magnoliopsida; order Ericales; family Theaceae; genus Camellia; species Camellia sinensis. The sequence continues at coordinate 236,160,367 of NC_138961.1, read as the reverse complement.
ACAAGTTTGACTTGGCTCGACTCGGCTCGACTCATTTAGTAAATGAGCCAAACTCAACCTCGAATATTAGGTTCGTTTAGTAAACAAGTCGAACTTGAGCTCTTATAATATCGGCTCATTTATTTTTATTTAAATTACATAATATATTTTATATATATTAAATAACAATATAAATACATTATTTACATATTAAATAATATAACTAATATTTTTATTTGTATAATATTAAAAAAAATCTAATTGAGCCGAGCCGATATTGAGTTTTATTAATATTAATGAACCGAGCTAAGCTTGAGCCTCCTTACTTATTAAGCCAAACTTGAATTCAACAAAAGAACTTGGTAAGCAAACCGGCTCGTTTGCAGCTCTAATTGTGATACATTTAATATTAAATTTTGAATATTATTTCAAATAAGGACAAACGCAAATATTTCATTTGTAAATAGTCAATTTCAATAGCAAAGTTGTCCGTATAATTTATTTTGTATTAGTTAACTTGTTATATGTTGTTTGAAATGTAATGACGTTTTTTTTTAAATGAATAACGTTGCAATTTTATTGGTTATAAAATTTTGTTTAGTTTGCTTTTCATTTTTTTTTTGATTTTTTTTGTAAGAAAAAAATTAAATTGTTGTACAAATTTAAAACACATAATTTTTATATAATTTTAGCTTATGGGAGGATAGAAATCAAATTTTAAAATAATTTTTAATATTTATTTTGGTTAAATTAGTTTATTTTTTAAAAAAAAGCAAACATAGCAACAACTTTAATGTCATTGTTAAACCAATCTATTAAATCAATAAATCTAAAACTAAAATGATTTTATATATTAAAATATCGATTACATATTAAGACTTTAATTACCATTTATCACAGAATAATCATAAAAAATATGTTAACAATAATTATAACCATCTACTATATTATAATTATAAAAAAAATCAACAAAAACAATCACCCATTACATAATTATCATCAAAACACATACTAACATTTAATTTTTAAAAAATTAAAATGTAAAAGATTTATCATTTTTATATAATTTTATATTTGGTAGGTAGAAATGAATTTTAAAAATAAAATTTCGACATTTGTTTTGGTTAAATTAATTTATATTTTATCAAATCAACGATTTTGTCATTAAAATAAAATAATTATATTTTTATTTATCTTTATTTAAAACGGAATTTAAAATTAAAGGTAAAGATCAAAATGACACACAAGTACTTGTTCAAAAAAAAAAAAAATGACACATAAGTGAGTCTAAAATTTGAAGACGACGGGTGTAATTTACCTAATTAATCTGTGTGTTTGGTTTTAGTTTTTTAAAAATTGATGGTTTGCTTGGTTTGTTTTTGAGAGAGTTGTTTTTGAAAAAAAATTTAAGGAGAGAGTTTAGAAATTTTTTTGGTTTGTTTGGTTGTATATTTTGGAATAGTTGTTTTTTTTTTGAGTTTGGGATGATTTGATATTTTGAGAGAATTTGAGTAGATGTGTGTGAGAGAAAAAGTGATTGAGAATGAGAGATGAGAGAGAAAAAGTGATTGATTGATGTGTAAGAGAGAGAAAGTGATTTTGGAAATTTTTTAAGAAAAACTCAAACCAAACAATTTTTTAGAAATTTTTTTTTAAAACTCATCTCCCAAATGCAAACCAAACTTTTTTTTTGTTTTTCGTGTGTTTTTTTTTAATGAATATTTTTAAAATTTTAAACAATTGTTTTTATTTTTTTAGATGCATCTTATTTAAATATATATAAATAATAAAATATTTATGAAAAAATATTTTAATAAATATACAAAAATATGAAAATTTTAGTGAATTTTTTGTATTTTTAGCATTTAGTAAATTTTTTAAAGTTTTTTTTTTTATAAATATTATATTTTTTAAATATATTTATGTTAAGTGTATTTAAATTTTTTAATAATACATAAAATATTTTAAAAATTAAATAAAATAAAAAATACCAAAAACAAAAAATTAAAATTTTCTGAAAAATATAATTTGAAAACTGAACCACACTGCGTGGAACCAGTAACACTTCAATACATCTGAAACAATAGTTTGATAGAGAGAGAGAGGAGAGAGAGAGAGAGAGAGAGAGACACTGAATTGTCTGTAATTGTGTATATATATTTACAAAGAGAATGCACTCTCTTTATAGAGAGGATATGATGCATTGGATGCCCACCGAAAGCATAAAGCATTTACAATATAAAAGATAAAGTGCTAAAGCTATAATGCTAAGCTATGATGCTATAACAGCTATTAACAATTATACACTAACAAAGCTATGATGCTATAACAGCTATTAACAATTATACACTAACAAAGCTATGATGCTATAACAGCTATTAACAATTATACACTAACATTCCCCCGCAAACTCAAGGAGGGAAAGCATCAACCAAGTTGAGTTTGGAAACAAGATCATTGAAGCGTCCAAGAGGATGAGCCTTAGTTGAGATATCAGTGGGTTGATCGACTAAAGCAATAGGGAGAAGATGAACATACCACAGGTAACATGCTGGCGAATGAAATGACAATCAATCTCAATATGTTTTGTGCGATCATGAAAAATATCATTGTGAGCAATCTGAATGGCACTCTGATTATCACAATAGAGAGGGGTAGGACCAAAAGAAGAAACACCCATATCAGCAAGGAGCCAGCGAAGCTAGAGAAGTTCCTGAGTAATATCAGCAAGAGCTCGGTATTCAGCTTCGGTGCTAGAGCGGGCAGTGAGGGATTGTTTTTTGCTACGCCAAGCAAGAAGAGAATCCCCTAAGAAGAAGCAGAGTCCCGTGGTAGAACGTCGATCCGTAGGATCCCCAGCCCAATCAGCATCAGAAAGGGCACGCAGTTCAAGAGATGAGGAAGTAGAGAAGTGAAGGCCATGGAACAGAGTGCCTTTGAGGTAGCGAACAATACGGAGTAGAGCAGCATAGTGGAGAGTGCGAGGAGTCGACATGTACTGATTGACAATGTGAACAGCATAGGCAATGTCAGGACGAGTCACTGTGAAATAAACAAGACTGCCGACGAGCTGGCGATAAAGAGTAGCATCGGAGAGAAGAGTTCCATCGAGAGGAGTGAGACGAATCTGCGGATTAACTGGAGTAGAGGTAGTTTTGCAATCAGTAAGACCAGCACGAGCCAAAAGATCGGATGCATATTTGGCCTGGGACAAATAGGAACCAGTAGAATCATGAGAGACTTCAAGGCCTAAGAAGTAGTTAAGAGTACCAAGGTTCTTTATCTCAAACTGACGATGGAGAAACTGTTTGAGGTGGAGAATACCAGCTTCATCATTACCAGTGATAATCATATAATCCACATACAGAAGAAGAAGAGTGGTACCATGAGGAGTAGTCCGTATAAAAAGAGCAGAGTCATAGGAGCTAGAGGTGAACCCGAAGTCATGAATGGTAGAACTGAACTTAGCAAACCAAGCACGAGGCACTTGCTTGAGGCCATAGAGAGCACGTTGTAGTTTGCAAACCTGATGAGGTGGAACAGTGGACCCAGGTGGAGGTTGCATGTAGACCTCCTCAAGAAGATGACCATTGAGGAAAGCATTTTTGACATCCATCTAAAAGAGCCCCCAGTGGCGAGCAGCAGCAGCAGCAACAGCAAGTAAACTGCGAACAGAGGTAAGCCGAACAACAGAAGAGAATGTCTCGTCATAATCAATACCATATTCCTGGTTGAAACCCTTGGCAACAAGACGAGCTTTGTAGCGTTCAATAGAACCATCAGAATGTGTTTTGATTTTGTAAACCCATTTGCAGCCAATCGCAGTCTTGCTAGGAGGAAGATCAACAAGATCCCAAGTATGAGCTTTGTCCAAGGCCTGGAGTTCATCAATCATAGCTTGCTGCCAAAGAGGATTAGTACAAGCCTCACGATAGGAGGTAGGTTCATAAGTAGAGAAGGCAGCAGATCCAACAATATAATCACGAAGATGGATAGGAGGTTGAGTTACCCGGCGTGGTCGACCTGTAGGAGGATCGGTGGGAGGAATAACCGGTGGAGAAGGAGGTATGGCAATGAGAGGTGGACCTTCAGGGAGAGCAGGCTGGACGGGATCAGGAGTGAGCAAGGGCGTCTCGATGAAGGAGGAACCTGTATCAAAATCATCAGAGAAAAGATCTACGGAAGGATTAGTAAACAGTACATTAGTGGAAAGTGCGGGTAAGTGAAAGGAGGATAGCGAGGAAAACATTTGGTGCTCACAGAAAACGACATGTCGGGAGATACGAAGACGTTTAGAGAGAGGATCCTAACAGCGAAAGCCTTTATGTTCAATTCCATACCCAAGAAAGCAACAAAGACGAGAACGAGGTTCAAGCTTGGTGTGTTCATGGGATTGAAGCAGAACAAAGCAGGCAGAGCCAAAAATCCGAAGATTGGCGTAAGGAGGGGGAGTGCCATACAGACATTCAAAGGGAGTTTGATTATGGATGACAGAGGTAGGAGCACAATTGATAGTGTAAACAGCAGTGAGGGCAGCTTCCCCCCAAAAGTTTTCAGGGCAGGAAGAAGATAGAAGGAGAGTGCGAGTAGTGTCAAGAATATGCCTATGTTTCCGTTCAGCGCGGCCATTTTGCTGGGACGTGCCAGCACAGGAACGATGAGGTAGTGTACCATGATGCTGAAGAAAGGAAAGGAAATCTGAATCTCGATATTCCATAGCATTGTTAGAACAAAAAATTTTGATGGCTTTGGAGAATTGGGTGTGGACCATTTGGGCAAATCTATAATAAATGTGTTTAAGTTTAGACCTATTTTTCATGAGAAAAAGCCAAGTAAACCAGGAAAAATAGCGAGATCCCCCCATAGTAGTAGTAGGGGACGGGCCCCAAATATCCGAATGTATAAGATCAAAAGGTGCAAGGGAAACAGAAGTACTTTTATTAAATGATAAAGCAGGTTGTTTGGCAAGTTGACAAGGTATACAATCGAAATTATATGGAATTACATGACCCAACTATCCACTAGAAACCAAAGACTTTAAGCGATTTACAGAAATATGCCCTAAGCAACAATGCCAAAGATAAAAGGGAGATAATGAGGAAGTAGCTGCAGGAGCAGCGATCTGAGGAGAGGCAGGAACATGAAGGTGAATGAGTTCATAGAGACGTCCATGCTTACGGCCGATCCCAATAGTCTGCCTCATCTGAGGGTCCTGTACCAAACAATCAGTAGCAGAAAATGTGACAGTTAGACCAAGTTCATGTAATTGACCAATGGAAATAAGGTTTAAGGTGAGAGCAGGGATATGATAAACTTGAGGTATAGATAAAGAAGATGTGGAAACAGTACCAACAAGACGAACATACATGAGGGAACCATCAGCAGTATGAATTAAGGGAATATGAGGAGATGAGGAAAAGGAAGAAAATATAGTAGAACTGGAGGCCAAATGATTACAACAGGCAGAGTCAAAATACCAAGAAAAGTTACTTGGGATCACAGACAAAGCAGTAGGAGGAGGTGTACCAGAAGGGGAGAGAAGATGTTTGAGCATGGCCTCTACATCCGTTGGAGAAAAGCGAGGAGTGGACGGAGCAGGTGATTCGGAGAACCCCTCAGAGGCAACAGCAGCAGTGTGATGAGACTGATTCCCGGAACGATGAAAGCTCCCCCGGAGAGAGCCACTGCGAGAGGAGTGGCTATTAGAGGATGATCGGGATGGATTGCGAAAACAATCCTGTTGCAGATGACCAGGACCAAGTTTGTTGCAGTAGCGGCAGGATCTGACGGGGCAATTGACCAGGAGATGGGTTAAAAGAAGGCCCCGATTCTGACAATAGAGGCAGGCAGTGGTCCGCTGGGTAAATGATGGCCGATACGGAGGAGTGGCAAGAACAGAGTCCACTTGATGAGTTTGAAGAGTCCCGAGACGAGTCTCCTCTGATAGCAACTCAGAAATTGCTTGTTCAAGAGTGAGCAATGGATGACGATGAAGCAGAGAGGCACGTACGAGCTCAAAAGAGGAAGTAAGAGCCATGAGAAAGTGCACCAACCTTTGCTAGTTGCGATAGATAGTAAATAAAACAACATCTTCTCGGTCATGCCAAGTTGGTTCTAAAAGAGCAAGCTGATCCCAAACAGAGTACTTTGAGAAAGGAAGTCATTAATGGACTTAGTGGATTCTTGGCGCATGAGGTGAAGTTGGTTCTGAAGTTGATATTGATGGGCAAGACCAGTAGTCTGGTATCGTTCTTTCAAAAAATCCCAGATGTCTTTTGTAGGAGTAGTTACAGAGTCAAGATGAAAGCAACCAAACTGAAGACTAATAGAGGTAACAGAGGTATTACGAAACTAAGTAATGATTTGGTAATTCTTACTATCCCATTCCTCAAGTCGGTCTTCATATGTAGCAGTAATAGCAGTAGTTTCATTAGTGTCACTGTCTTTCACTGGTTTGGTCACATCCCCGGTGACAATTCGCCAAAGCTTCTTTCCTTTGAGGAAGGAAGACATGGCTTGGGCCCACAGAACATAGTTTGAACTATTCAAAATAACGGAAATGGGATGAGAGGCATCATGACGATCCATAATACTAGTTGAGTCGGGCTAAATTAATAGAAATAGACTTGTAGGAGCAAAATTAGGTAAAACAGAGTGTACAAATGAGTCCGTATGGTCGAAAATAGCTAGGAAAGGTGTGCTGTGTAGAGATCATGTCGGCAGAATGCAAGATGATGTCAGCGGCGCACGTTAGCAAAACTGGCGCAAGTATGGCCCACAATAGCAGGATGGCGCAGGCAGGTGCACGATAGTGGAACGACGCAGGCGCGGCTCACGGTAGAGGGATGGCGCACGCGGGTGCACGGTAGTAGGTGCGGCGCACGAAAGAGCAGACCTGAAGGCACGTAAAGGCTCGTGTGAGAGTGGCGACGGAAGAAGAGACGCGCCGATCACAAAGGAGGCGCGTGAGAGCGCGTAGAGGAGTTTCTGATGACGTGCGTGGTGCCGTTGGAATCGTAAGGAGATTCCGAGCTGTTTGGTGTAGTTCCACTATGTACGGGGACTAAACACCAAAATTGAAAAATGCCAGAATTGTATACTTGGGCTCTGATACCATGAAACAATAGTTTGATAGAGAGAGAGAGGATAGAGAGAGAGAGAGAGACACTGAATTGTCTGTAATTGTGTATATATATTTACAAAGAGAATGCACTCTCTTTATAGAGAGGATATGATGCATTGGATGCCCACCGAAAGCATAAAGCATTTACAATATAAAAGATAAAGTGCTAAAACTATAATGCTACGCTATGATGCTATAACAGCTATTAACAATTATACACTAACAAAGCTATGATGCTATAACAGCTATTAACAATTATACACTAACAACATCATAGTAACAGCAGCCGTATTATTGTAGTATTGCACTAGGGTTTCTCGTTCGATTCCAAATCCCATGCACCATCGATCATCCCAACTCCTATTCACCAACAAGAACGGGTAATTAATTGGTTTTGCATTATTGAAATTCAATGACATCTTATGGAATGACCGGTGTAAAGTATCAAAAGTTTTCCAAGAAAATACTTAGCTAGCGTTTGGTAGAGCTTTTTAAATATAATTTAAGAATATGAGTTGTATTTTGAATTTATGAGTTTTGGAATTATGATTTGAGCGTGGAAAATTTGTTTGGTGAATGAGTTTTGAAAAGAGTTTTGAATTGAGTGGGAAATTTTTGACGTGGTATATGATATTTGATACAAAAACTTACAACTTATAACCAAATACGCAATTCAAAATTCTATTAAAGCTCATAATTTTTTAAAAAAATTTGAATTTTTTTTTTGTTGAATATATAAAAATTAACACGTGTCAATTGCAAAAAAAATTAAAAATAAAAAATTGCACTGTTCCGGTCAATTGGCCGGACGACCGGTCAGTCGAAATTTTTCCGCCATCGACCGAGTTTTCAAAAGTAAGTGGAATTAATTTTTGAAACTCATAAACAAACATTATGTGCAAAATAAGCCTTGGAACTAATGTTACCAAACAGAGCCTTCTATTTTCCATCAAAACAAAGAGAGGAGTTGTTTCGTTGGTCATACAATGATTCTAAACCAGTCTCCAAATGGCAATGCAGTTTGAATTTGCTTTATAGATGTGTTGATGTTGAATTTGCTGGCTTTTTGCGCACAAAGCTTGAAAATAGAGTTGATTTGATTCTGTAAACGAAAAAAAGTTAGCAAATACATAATTTAAGTGCATACAAGTGTATATATTAGATTTGAGGATTGTAAGTGTTATGATTTCCATATTTAGATTTCCAGTCATCTTGCACGACTGATGTTGTTAATTGTTCGGTTTTTCAGATGAGTCTTTTGTTGGATCATCATTCAACAGATCGTAGTTAGTCTTCCTTCATTTTTCCTTCTTCCATATTTAAAGCAATTGTTGTTTGAGCAGGTAGCTAAGAACCATAACTATGTTATGTTTACATTTATGTCTGTCTGTTTCTACATATATAGATAATTTCATAATTGCTGATAAAAAAAAAAAAAAGAGTAACTGTTGAGAAACTTTTAGCACAATTTTTGTATGCTTTATACACATATATTTTGGAACTTTTTATTTTATTAATGGTTTGGTTTATTTTTTGTTTGTTGGGTCATGAAGAACGCCCTCAAAATAGTACCATTAAACCCATCAGATAAGACATGCATTTATATATAAACCAACCATATTCCTTTATTTCATTGAGTTTCATTACATAAGTATTACATGTTAACATCAAAACAAAATGCCCTACGGGCTTACAGCTTTCCAAGTTAACACTTGGTTTCAACAAAAGAGTACTAACTCGTTTACACATTAAGCCCTTGGCTTGAAGTTACATGTAATTCATCAAAAGTAAACCAACTACACTATGTCCGCCTCTAGCCTCCCAAGCTATGTCCTTGGAGGTGGCATGCTTCCTGCACCTGAAAATGATATTCCCATAAAGGGTGAGCCACAGCCCAGTAGAAATGCACTAAACCAACCATGGACAATGACTAAAACATTAACAATTGATAGTTGATCAACACTGATACAATCACATAAATAACATATTTATGTCAACGACTTACAAGTCCCAATTACTTTTCATTTTCCCTTTAACAACAGATAAGCATACTAGCTCTATCATCATTTCCACAGATATGTATAAAAACTATATCTCACATTCAGATAAGCATAAAAACTATATCCACATTCTCAACAGATATGTATAACAACAATATCCACAGATAAGCATACAAGCTGTATCCACATTCTACAACAGATATGTATATCAACAATATCCACAGATAAGCATACAAGCTGTATCCATACTTCACAAAGATAAGCATATGAGCTCTATCTTCACTTCTCTAGACAAGCATATGAGCTGTGTCTACGGAGTTCATCCCCTATCTCCTCCCAATACCTATCCGGTTTAGAGGTACATCCCCTATCTTCCCCTAAACCGCGGAGTACATCCACTATCTCCTCCTCTACACATAACGTATACAAACACAATGGTTCTATATACAATCACCCAATACATACAGATAATGTATTCTATCAACCGTCAAGTTCCATGACACATTCCATTGATTAGTTTCCGTTTACCTAATCATCATGCATTGTCTACAACAATCTCGACTATCCTCCACCGATAGCCCAAAGCAGTTATTTCTAAAACAGAAAATAAATGCACAAATGGATATTCAATCAACATTTCATTTCTTCATTCTTCTCAATTAATTATCCCAATTAATTAAACAATGTAGTTAGGGCAATTCCCATAATTAACATTTCAACCCTTAGGTCCCATTTTCATCAATGATTCAACAATCATTCCATTCTTTTCATGCCAAACATGCATCTAGGTTTATTATGAATAAAACCCTAACTTTTGTAAAATTACACAAAAGTCCCAAACGTTCACAAATTACCTAACCAAGCCCAACATCTCAAAATACCAAAATTTAAAGACAAAACCCATAGAGAGGAGTAGGATATCCCTACCTCAAATTCGGAGTCCCAAAGGAGAAGACAACAAAACCCAACGTGCTCCAAAACCCGAGATTTTCAGATTAAAAAGAAGCCCTCGACGATCAACAACTTTTTTTGTAAAGGCCAAAGGTGAGTAAATCACTCCTACTAGATCAAAACCTAGAGAGAAGGTAGAGTCTAGAGTGAGAGGCTCAACAATGGTGATTTTGGAAAAGTAAGAGAGAGAAGAGAAAGTGAAAAAGTGATTTGAAAAGTCACAATTTCGGGACTTTAACCCAGGTCTCCGCTCGAGCGTAAAACACCCCGCTCGAGCGTCCACTCACAGACTTCCGCTCGAGCGGCCAACCTCCCGCTCGAGCGCAGAATGCACTCGCTCAGCACTTTTGCAGAACCAGGCCTCCGCTCGAGCTCCCAACCCTACGCTCGAGCGGCCACTCACACAGATCCGCTCGAGCGGCCAACTGCACGCTCGAGCGTAAAACACTGCACAACAAATACTGGATGGGTGTATTACCCGCTCGAGCGCCAACACCTCCGCTCGAGCGTACAGGCCAAAAATCTGGGCAACTAGTTTTGGTTTCTAAACTCAACCAACCTGAAACAAATCCGCCCAACACATCCTATAACTCAAATACGAAGTAAAAGGATGTAAACAAAATAATAAACAACTACCAACATCCACGGACACATGTCCGGATCACTGTACAACAAGGGTAAACCCGGGATCGCTATAGTTGGGTCATGAAGAATGCACAATCAGAGGTTTAGAGGTTTTTGTTAGTGGTCTGGTGCATAGTACAACTGAAAATAAGATTTGTGAGGTTTATCATCCACTCCTAGATTGCATTTTTTGTAAAAAAAAATTGTAGGTACATGGTGCCATGACTTCTTTGACTTCTCATTCCACTGCATTTGATATTGTTTGAATACTACTAATACTAGATCCAAGAGGATGATTAATAAACTTTGATTATACCTTTATATGACTATCTTTATGCTGGTGATATAAATTGGTGATAACAACGAATCTATATACAACACGAGTAAAGCAAAAACCAAATTATTGCCCTAGATTATACCAAGGGAATAGTTTTATGCAGTGGCAACATGAGAAGATGGATTCTTGTAGCCAACCCATATTAATTGGGCTTAAGGATGTTTAGTTGAGCCGCCGGGTAACAAAAACCTTGAATTATGCATCATATTGTTAATGTGAGTGTGTCCAGTCCAGATCACCATTTCCTGAAGTTCTTGGAATTTCAATGAGAAATTGATATTCAGCTAGGATTTGGACCTTATATTTTAGTGACTAAGGATGCCTTATATGTAGTCGTCTGCAAAGTTTCTTGTACTGCTATTGTTTCCACAGTTATTTTTTACTATTTATGTAGAGATGAATGAGTTTGGTCGAGTTTAATGTGAATTGACTTTTGTTATTGGGGACCAAAGGTTCTCATGACCTACCTTAGGCATTTTGTGGTTTGATGACATTTTCATGGTGACAAGGCCGTATGGGTGGTAGATAGACAACAACTAACATACCATGAAATGTTGTAATGAAATTATACAAGGTTAGCTACCATGAAATATCACAAAGAGATATTGTGATAGCAACTAATGGAAATTAACATTCAACGAAGTATTACAATGTTAATATTCTTTATCGTGAAATAAATTTTTGTGTAATCTTTTGTCGGCCAATAAATTTTTGTCATGTTGTTTCTTTTGCATCGCTGACGGACTATTTGTAGTTTCTTTAAACTTGTATCTGTAGAATAAATTTTCTTTTGAATGAAAGACATTACTTGCCTGGAGTTTCAACCTGATTCCAGTAAATAGGATGTACAAATTTCTCTGATGAGGTTAGAGGTTTAACATTCACATGTACACTGGGGGTTATTTACGAGCTATGAATGGGAGCTATGCATGCACCTAACCTGATGAACTAGTAATTCGAGCAATCTGGTTATTCATGAGCTTCTAATTGGAGACATTGTTATACTGACATGTTTGATTTTATACGAAGTTTTATATTTTTTATGGGGCTTGCTACCAAATAGTTGAAGATGTCGGTTGAACTGCACATGCTATAATATATATATATATATATATATATTTTATAGAACATGATTAACAAGAATAAAAACTAAAATTTGACAGGTTAGAAGTTTATATACATGGTTGCATAATTATAGAATTCAGTTTGACTTCTTCCCCTCCATCCTCAGGTGCTGCTGCTTTCTCTATTCAAGTTTTTTTTGTATTGTTTTTGTTTTTCCAAGGTGTAATAGCATGTTGTTTCAACATTAAGACTGAAATGGTTTAGGTTTGAGGATTCAAGGCACGTGTACATCACATGAAGACAAAACCTGTAATGCATAAAAAGAAAAGACTAGATTAAACCTACTGTAACCTTATGCTTCTCCCATTCTCTAAAAATCATCCTTAGACTATTTTGTTTCATTTCATTTGTTACCCAGGGGTTTTGCTTTATATGCTTTGCGATGAAAGAGGCTGATGACAAAGCTGTGAAGGAAAAATCTGGAATAATGGTAAAAGCAGGCACATTAAGTGAATGATCTCATTTAGTAGGGAATCCTATTATTTTCCATTAGGATACTCTTACCTTTACCACATAAGACTAATTAAATTATGAGCTATGTGAAGTATTTCAAACTCTTAAAGATTATGCCAGGATGGACATGTGTCATGGAAGCTGTGTAAAATGGTTTTTTTTATTTCAAATTTCTTAATGAGGTTCATCTAGAGTTTGAGAAATTTTTTGGTATTCTTTGTAATTTAGAGGAAATCATATTGAATTAAGAACAGTACTGCCTTTAATAGATAATATAGATTTCAAGTGTACAAGTTCATGAAGGTTTAACTATAGTTTTTTGCGTTAGCTTTCAAGTTAGTGGATTGAGTAATTTTTGGGTCCGGTAAATTTTTAGAATTGATCTATTAAATGATAAAATAAAACTGGATTACATAAGCACAATTATAAAACTAGCTATGATTTGAAGTTTTTTCTTAAATCTGGATAATTTTCCACGTGTTGCTCTCGTATACTTGATGCTTTTTGGGTGCTTACATTCCAAAATTTTGAGGACACAAAAATATTTTGTGTTAATCTCTTTGTGCCTTTATATTTCAGCTAGATGGGAAAAAGATTGGTGTTCTCCCATCAATCGAACAGTATTCTTTTTGTTAGCTGATATTTTAATATTATAATGTGTTATTGTCACGGCCCAACTCCAGGGGCTTACGGTTGGAATCGCAACTTACTAACTAATTCTTATTCGTAGCAAATTAAGCTGCGCAAGCGGAAATAAAAATAAGTAAACAGAAATTTTACGTCATGTTACTATTTAAGAAAGAGGAAATATATTTCTAGGGCTTTCATTATTTTATTATTCAGTGACCAGCCCCGAATAAAAACAAAAGGGAGTAAAAAAAGAGAAAGATAAAATAGTGATTCAACATCAGTCCATGTGCAGGTTCCATTTTGTGGAGTTATGGGTTTCCCTTACATCTCGTCACCTGAAAGGGTAACAGCTATAAGCACATAGCAGAGTGAGAAATATTATGCCAAGAGTGTAGGGAATACAAAATAACCATAGATAAATATTTGCATAATTTAATTGAAAATGACAATTTATTTAAAGTGACAGAATACAGAAATCATGTAAATAAGTAATCATAACCACGGTATAAAACAGAATAGAACAGAGGTCACAGAAGTGACGGTCAGAACAGAGGTTAATGGATCCATGACAAACAGAGGACCACAAAGTGGTCAAACAGAGGCAAGTGGTTATTTAAGTTCCCCAAGGCGTGAGACTCCCGTGGTGGTATTTACAAAACATAATTGTTTATAAGGTTATAGTCAAATATATACTAAAATTTAAACAAACATATCCATGGGTTTCCTTTTTAGTAAATAGAGTTTAGAAAGTAACCCACGTAACTAAAATAGTTACAAAACATAACTTTTATTTATATAACTTAATATGACTTAATAAAATATAACTTGTATAAACTAAGCTGTGGTAACTCAAAGCATTCATAAAATATATAATGGTAAATCAAGACATAATATAACTCACCTTAATTATAACCCTTAGTATTACTTTACTATCAGAACTTCCTTATTATAAGTTTCTTCCTCTCGGTTTTTCACTCTTCCTTTCCTTTATTTTCTGTCGTTTGTTTTTTTATTCCTTCTCTTATTTACAACACATTTGCCCCTATTTATATAGCAACCCGAGCCTTAAGGTGAGTGCCACGTATCCTCTCTATATGGGGCCATCATTAAGCTAGTAGATTTGAGCCTTAATTGTAGATCAAATTCACAGATTTGAATAAGTTTAAATCTCCTCAATATATATCTATATATACTTGGGCCTTTGTTTTGCTTGGGCCAATATTTGCAAGGGTTTTGCTGGGCCAACACTAGCTTAGACTTTTATTATTTATTTTTGTTTTTCTTTTCTTTTGGGCCGAAGTTCACAACCTTGCTGGGCAACTAGTTTATAACATTTTTTTTTTCATTTCTTTTTTCTTTTTTTATTCATTTATTTATTTGTTTTGGTGTTAAATTATTATTTATTTACTATCTTTAGTTTGACCCAAGTAATATTACATTTCCACAAGTGTGTTAATTGCTCCCAAATACTAATTCCCAAATAATTTTTTTTACTTAATTCTATATTTGATAACCTAATGTCAAATTAGATTTATATTTTTATTTATTTAATAGTCTATCATCACATGCAACTATAATTATATATAACTCTAAATATTTATGTGGTACCTAATTAAACATTCAGGGTGTCACAGTTATAGGTTTGATTTTTTTTCTATCAAGTTTGCTTGCCCACCATACAAGTCTTCCAAGTCCAAGTCAAGTCTTGGTCAAGTTTCCAGTTAACTTCTCCACCAAGAACCTTGCCTAACAAGTTTTCACTTTTATATATATTGAGCTAATCTCCTATCTTGACAGATACGATAAGAAGTTTTTGTTGATTTGTTATGCTTTGTGTGAGATTATCAGGTAAATAAAAAATTGTGTATGTGATAAAACTTTAGGTTCAACCAATTGTGCAGTATTGGTTAACCATACGATTTAGTCAGACTGTTGTATCCTGGGGGGGACAAGTCAAGGTTTTTTCTGCTGCATCAGTATGAGGCTTTGCCTAACCGTAGAGGGCTTGAATTTTCTTAAAGAGAGCGAATTTTCCGCGCCTCAGCCTTTTTAATAATTATTGTAATTTTTATTATTTTTATTTTCTAGTGTTTTATTTGTAATTATCACCAACAATTTTAAGGAGATTCAAATAGCAAAAATTCATGGAGCCAGTACTGGAGAAGCCCAACGAGAATACCGGCGATCTCAATAAGCCCTTTCGGTTCAAGGGAGCCCATTTCAAGATATGGAAAGGCAAGGTGCTTTTCTACCTCAGTCTCCTTAAGGTGGCCTATATCCTGACCAAGAAAAATCCGAACAAAGTTCCCACTGAAGAGATGACCGATGAGGAGTATGTTGCTCATCTTGAAAAAATCGAGAAATACAACACAGATGAGTAGAAATGTCGATATTATCTTTTGAATTGTCTTTCAAATCAATTTTATGGTTATTATGATATTACTTACACCACTGCCAAGAAAATTTGGAAAGCCTTGCAGAATAAATATGACACTGAAGAGGCAGGCGCTAAAAAATATGCTGCAAGCCGTTTTTTCCGCTATCAGATGATAGATGGAAATCAGTGGTAGAGCAAGTTCAAGATTTTCAGATGCTAGTGGCTGAAGTTAGATTCGAAGGCATCAAAATTGAAGATAATCTTGTTGGAGCAGGTATATTTGAAAAACTTCCATCATCTTGGAGGGAGTTCCAAAAGTCAATGCGTCACAAACAAAAAGAGACGTCCTTGGAGACTCTAATCACATAGATTCGGGTGGAGGAGGAAGCACGCGGACAAGATGCGCTTATGACACAAGAACATTCCACTGCAAAGGTAAATTTAACTTCTGGAAATACTTTACCTAAAGGTCGATTTCATAAAAATAGTCACTTGAAGCCAGTTAAGAAAATTTGGAAATATGTTGGAAGGCCACAAAATAAAAATTACCTGAGGCAAAACAAATGGAACCAAGAACCCCCTTTACAAGATTTGACAAACGTGACATGTTTTGTGTGTGGCAAAAGTGCGCATTTTGCTCGAACTTGCAAATTTCGGAAACAACAGTCTCGACCACAGGCTAATGTTACCGAGAAACCATTTATGGCTATGATTATAGATATTTTTATGGTTCAATCTGTCGAAGGGTGGTGGGCAGACTCTGATGCTAATATGCATGTCTGCTATGATAAAAATTAGTTCAAAGATTTCACTCCTTTCAATGAGAAGAGGACTGTTATGCTAGGTGACTCCAGTTTAACCAAGGTGCTCGGGTGTGGGGATGTTGAGCTGAATTTTACCTCTGGACGTGTGCTTGTTTTAAAAGATGTGTTGTACACACCGTCCATGAGAAAAAAATTGATGTTGAGTTATTTGCTCAACAAGGCTGGTTTCAAGCAGACTATTGAATCTGACCAATATGTAATTACTAAAAAAGACATATTTGTGGGGAAAGGGTATGCCTGTGATGAAATGTTTAAATTAAATGTTGAGAATACGAAAACACATGTTTCTGTTTACATGCTGTCTTCTATAAATTTTTGGCATGCTCGTCTATGTCATATTAATAGCCGATATGTGAGAGTCATGAGTAGTTTAAGATTAATTCCCAGACTAACAAATAAGCTTGAGAAATGTGAAGTTTGCAGTCAAGCAAAAATAACTAAAAGGCCTCATAAAAGTGTGGTGAGAAATACTGAACTGTTAGAATTAATTCATACTGATTTATGTGAATTTGAAGGAATTTTAACACGTGGTGGAAATAGATATTTTATCACTTTTATTGATGATTTTTCAAATACACTTATGTATACTTGTTGAAAAATAAAAGTGATGCTTTTGAAAATTTTAAAGAATTCCTTCTTGAAGTTGAAATCAATTTGGTAAAAAGATTAAAAGAAATAGAAGTGATAGAGACCGGGAGTATGAATCCTTTGGATTCAACTCGTTTGCTCAGTCTTTGGGAATAATCCATGAAACTACTCCATCATATTCACCTGCATCTAATGGTGTAGCAGAAAGGAAAAATAGAACTTTAACTGATTTAACAAATGCTATGCTAATTGAAACAGGTGCTCCTTCAAATTTGTGGGGAGAAGCAATTTTAACTACATGTTATGTTATGAATAGAGTGCCACATAAAAAAACAAAAGTTACACCTTTTGAGTTGTGGAAAGGGCATAAGCCAAATTTGAGATATTTGAGGGTTTGGGGTTGTCTAACTTTTGTTAGACTTGTGGATCCTAAAAGACCTAAATTTGGTGTGAAAGCTGCCACTTGTGCATTTCTTGGATATGCAACAAATAGTACAACCTATAGATTTTTTGATATTGAAAACAAAATAACTTTTGAATCAGGTGATGCAATTTTTCATGAAGAAAAATTTCCTTTTAAATCTAAAAATGATGGGGGTCAAAATTATCAAGAAAATATTTTATTTGAAACCGGTTCCTCTACTCCTCTTTTGCAAAACCAAGATATTGTAAAGGAGTAAAATAGCCAGATTAAAAAAATATTTTGGCCTTGATTATCATGTTTTTAATGTGGAGGAAACTCCATTAACTTTACAAGAAGCTTTGGCATCTCCTGACTCTGTTTTTTGAAACGAGGCTGTAAATGATGAGATGTAATCATTATTATCCAATAAAACTTGGGTATTAGTAGATTTACCACCAGGTTGTAAAACTATTGGCTGTAAATGGGTTTTGAGAAAAAAAACTTAAACCGGATGAAACTATTGATAAATACAAAGCAAGGCTTGTTGCAAAAGATTTTAAACAACAAGCAGATCTTGACTTTTTTGATACATTTTCTCCGGTTACTAGAGTTACATCCATTAGATTATTAATTGCAGTGGCTGTAATTCATGATCTAAAAATTCATCAAATGGATGTTAAAACAGCCTTTTTAAATGGAGACCTGGGTGAAGAAATCTATATGGATCAACCTGAGGACTTTGTGGAACCCGGTCAAGAAAGCAAAGTGTGCAAGCTAGTTAAATCCCTATATGGCTTAAAACAGGTCCCTAAACAGTGGCATGAGAAATTTGATTCCTGTATGATTGAAAATGGCTACAAAACGAATGAATGTGATAAATGCATTTACTATAAATCTGAAGAAAATTCACATGTCATTATTAGCCTCTATGTGGATGATTTACTTATATTTGGCTCTAATTTACATATCATTGTGGAAACTAATAATATGCTTAGTAGCCATTTTGATATGAAAGATCTTAGTGAGGCTAAGTATATTTTGAGAATGAAAATTACCAAAACCTGTGATGGTATATTTCTTGATCAGTCGCATTATGTTGAGAAAATTTTGAGAAAATATAATTTTTATAAGTGCAAGCATGTTCTTACTCATTTTGATCCTCATGTGCGTTTATTTCCAATTGAAAATGATGAAGATGTAATTAATCAAAAGGAATATGCTAGTATGATTGGTAGCTTGCGTTATGCGACTGACTGTAGTAGACCTGACATTGCCTATGCAGTTGGAGTACTTAGCAAGTTTACTAGCAAGCCTGGCAGTGATCACTGGCTAGACATTGAGCGGATTATGAAATATTTATCTGGTACCATAAAATATGGCTTGTTTTATAATAAGTATCCTGCAATACTTGAAGGTTACAATGATGCCGATTGAAATACCTTGTCAGGTGATTCATTATCAACCACTGGTTACTTATTTACATTGGGAGGTGGTGCTATAAGTTGGAAATCGAAAAAACAAACCATTATTGCTAATTTAACAATGGAGGCTGAGCTTATTGCTTTAGCTACAGCCAGTGAAGAAGCAAATTGGTTAAGAGATTTGTTAAATGAAATCTCTTGTTGGGAAAAATCGATTCCACCTATACTAATTCATTGTGATAGCACCGCAGCAATTGGTCGAGTTAATAACCGTTATTATAATGGTAAATCCAGACCTATCAGAAGAAAACACAGTACTGTAAGATCTTATATGAATAATGGCATCATAAATGTGGATTATATTAAATCTGGTGATAATCTTGCAGATCCATTAACTAAGGCCTTAGCAAGCGATAGAGTCTGGAATACATTGAGGGGGATAGGGTTGAAGCCCATTGACTATAGCAGGAGCCATGTATGAGGATACTCAACTCGGGAACCAGAGATCTTGTAACTGGGTTCAATGAGAAAAACGATCATATGATGGCCATGAGAAATGCACTAAATTACTTTTTACCCATCCCTATGATGTAAGTGCATTTATCCTGTAAGGTTGTAGAGGTTGAGTTATTAAAAAACTCTTAATGAATTTATGTAGCTCTTATTGAGTGGGGTGTTATAGTTACAGGAGCACCCTTGACAGAATTCACCTATGTGAGTGTGGTAGTGGGGCCGCTACCTATGAGGTTTGGGCTAATTCTCAAACACACTCATGAATCCTGGGATCGCACAAGGCTGTAATGTGCTGGCTTTTAAAGCTTATGTGAACACCTGGAATATTATGTGTGTGCAATAATTATTTATTTTCCTTAAGCAGTTATAGTTCAATGCTGAGCATACTATTGTCTCTGGAGTAGATATTATTGTTTCACTAATGGAGGTTCAATGCAGAGCACACCTACCATGATGCATAATATCCTTATTTGCCTAATAATCTCAGTTTTTGTTACCTATAATATTAAAATAAGTGGGGGAATGTTAGCAGATATTTTAATATTATAATATGTTATAGGTTTGATTTCTTTTCTACCAAGTTTGCTTGCCCACCATACAAGTCTTCCAAGTCCAAGTCCAAGTCCAAGTCCAAGTCAAGTCTTCACCAAATCTTGGTCAAGTCTCCAGTTAACTTCTCCACCAAGAACCTTGCCTAACAAGTTTTCACTTTTTATATATATTGAGCTAATCTCCTATCTTGGCAAATACAAGAAGAAGTTTTTGTTGCTTTGTTATGCTTTGTGTGAGATTATCAGGTAAATAAAAAAGGGTGTATGTGATGAAGCTTTAGGTTCAACCAATTGTGCAGTATTGGTTAACCATACGATTTAGTCGAGTTGTTGTATCTTGGGGGGGACAAGTCAAGGTTTTTCTGCTGCATCGGTGTGAGGCTTTGCCTAACTGCAGAGGGTTTGAATCTCCTTAAAGAGAGCGAATTTCCCACGCCTCAGCCCTTTCAATAATTATTGTAATTTTTATTATTTTTATTTTCTAGTGTTTTATTTGTAATTATCACCAACACTTTGGGTATGTTTGGTTTGTGTTTGAGAGATGCGTTTTAGAGATAAAAAGTGCGAAAAGTTGTTTGGTTTGATTTTTTTCAAAAGATGTTTTGGAAAATTATTTTGAGAGAGAATTTTAGAAAAAGTGATTGATTTGATGTGTGTGAGAGAGAGATTTGTTTGGAAAACTTGTTTGGTTTACAAGTTTTGGGAAATTTTTTTGAAAAAATTTGTTTGGTTTGATTACTTTTAAAAACTTATTTGTAGAGAAAATTTCTCAAAATTTTTTCAGAAATACAAACCAAACGAACCCTTTGTTTTTTGGAAACCTGGGCAAAGGTTTGTTTTACTTTCATAAATTTTAATTTCTAGGATCTACGGGACATTCTGAATTCTAATGTTGGGTGCTGTTCCTTTAGTATTTTTGAAAATTTTTACCTGCTTCTCAGAGCAATAACCATGAAATTAGCGGTCTCTAAAGTAAGAAAATACTTTCAAATTAAGCAAAAATACTTGTGTGGTGTATATAGGATGATTAGGTCATTGGCACTGTGGCAGTATAGAAGTGATATAGTGCAACACTCTACTAATTCTGAAGATGATTCCACGAAATGGAAATGTTGCTTCAGTTAGGGATGGCAATCTGAAACCGGCCTGACGGTGACCCGACCCCCCGTCCCCAAATTTAATGGTTATTCACAGAAAAATATCCTCTACGGGCCGGGGACGGTATTCAAAATTTCATCCCCGATGATATCCAGACCGGGGACGAGGATAAGTGTTTCAGACCCGGACCCGGCCCGGCCCCAACCCCGTCACCCGCCCCCGCCCCCGCCCCGCTTATTCTCCGAGATAAAATTACCGTTTTGTCCGTACATATATATATATATATATATATATCATATATGCTTGTATTTGTTTAGGGTTTCACTTTCACAGACACCTAACTCAGCCTCTCACACACGGCGCTCCTCTCTCTCTCTCGCAGCTCGCCACTGGTCTCTCCCTCTCTTTTATCTGTCACTGCTGCGCCTCCCTCCTCACTGGCGATCCTCCATCACAACCGAGCCTCTCACTCACACATGGCGCTCCTCTCTCTCTCTCGCTCGCCACTGGTCTCTCCCTCTCGCTCGCCACTATTCTCTCCCTCTCTCTTTCATTTGTCACCGCCGAGCCTCCCTCCTCACCGGCGATCCTCCGATCCTCCCTCATCGCCGCTCCTCCGTCGCTGCTCTCTCTGTTTAGGTGCCTCTCTCTCTCTCTCTAGGGTTTACATATATATATATCTGAGTGTTTAGATCTGAGTGTATGGATCTGTAAATATTTTGTATATTTGAGTTTAGATCTGAGTACATATCTGAGTTTCCATTTATTTTTGGGTCAATATTTTGTATATTTAGCTTCAGATCTGAAAGACATCATGGGAAGTAATGGCTTTATTTTATTTTGTTCTTCAAGTCTTGATTCGGATTTAAATTTAAAATGACAGAAAAGATAATTTTGTTTATTTACTTGTTTCGTTATAATCTGGTCTCTGGTTATTGAGTGCAGGTGTGGTTCATATCACTAGATTTTCAATATATATATATATATATATATATTTTACATTCTTTTTCATGTTTTTATTTTATTTTTATTTAGCATTTGTGCTTTTGATTTCTTGTTTGAATTCTGCTAAAAGATTGGAAATCTTGCACTATCAGAACACTGAAATGGTGTTGAACTTGTCATTTTTCTGAAATGGTGGTTATGTTGCTTCCTAGAAATTAGAATCATGCTGTCAGGAATATGTGTTACCTAACAAAACTACAAATGTCTCTTCTTCTAACCTTTATTGCAAAACATGTAGCATTGATCATTCATTTTCTAAAATTCAAGAAATTAAAATATAAAAAGTAACTAAATATAAAATAAATTGGTATATCTAATAATGTTATACATTGGGAAGTCTATTGTAAAACTTGTCACTTGATCAAATATTGCATTTTTGAAATTTTTTGAATGTTATATGAAAGCCTTTGGTCATATTAGAATGTGTTAACATTATTTATTAAATACTGTCACTGCCCCATGTGGTTTGCATGAGAGTTTTGTGGAGAAAGTGAAAATAAGTCCTTGAATGGTAATTTTTTCTGTGAAACTTGCGAGAATGGTTTATTGAGAATATGTGAGACTAGGAAGAACACCTAAAATGTCATGTAGTAGCAATTTTTTGAAAAAACATCAAAGTATTTTACTTGTTTCTTTTTTTTTTAGCAATGTTATATGTTATTAATTTTTCATTATCTTTTTATATTACTATTTATATGAATCATCCTATGATATATCTTATTTAGTGATAATTATTAAAAAATCAGAGCATAAACAACTCCAGCTTCCAAATCCTTAAATACCTTCTAGTATTAATTATTTGTTTTTTTCCTTTTGTTATTTAACAGGAATTCAAGTTAAAGGAGATGATGGAAGTTGTGTGGTTTGTATGGGTATTGGAGAAACAATATATTTGATTTTTTATGTTGTAATGGATATATATATATATATTTTTTTAATTTCAATTTTTTGGTAACCTATCCCTTGCGGGTTGTGCTTAGGATTAATTATTCTCTTTGCTACTTCTTGAATTTTCTTGTGTGTGTGCGCTGCTGGACAGATGTTTTGTTTGTGTTTTTTTGTTGTTATAGGATGTTTTGTGTGTGGGTTGTGTATGGGCTGCTCAATTTTCAGGATGTAATGGAAGTTGAATTTTCAGAATGTTGCTATAGGATGTTTATTGATGTTTATTGAATTTTCAGAATTTTCAGAATGTTTATTGATGAATTTTTAGCATTAATTTTTAGAATTTTCAGAACGTTTATTGATGTTTAAATGGATGTTTATTGATGGTTTGTATTTTGCTTCAGGATGTTTTGTAAATGGATTTTTAATCCATTTCCAGATTTTTACAAAATCCTTTGTTGCTTTAGTATGTTTTGTATGTTGCTTCAGATTTTTAATCCATTTACAGATTTTTAATCCATTGTTTCAGGATGTAAATGGATTTTCAGGATGTTTTTGTAAATGGATGCTTTCAGGATGTTTTTGTAAATGGATTTTGTATGTTTGTAATTTGTAAATGGATGCTACAGATTTTTACATATAAAAAAAAAATACCAGGGATTTTTTGGGGTCGGGGATCCCCAATCCCCGATCGGGGGTGGGGATAGGGCCAGGCTATGGGTCCCCGTCGGGGATCGGGGACGGGGATGGGGCTTATACTACTTTCAGGGATCGGGGACGGGGAGGGTAGTCCCCGGCCCCGCCCCGCCCGTTGCCATTCCTAGCTTCAGTGCATTCTTTTTGTTGTACCTTATAATTTCTCCATGTTTTTAGTTTCACATATGTTTTCTTGGTGCATTGATGTAAGTTTCACATTTTCATATTGTTTTTTTTGTTATGTTTTGATAAATATACTTACTTCTTTTATAATGACCTTTTTGTGTTTATGAAAAAAAGGAAAACACTTTTTGCAACTCTCGAATTGTTGAAACAAGAAAATTTATGTAAAGAGTCGAAGCTCCAAAAGGAGAGGCGAGAATTTTTTCTGATAGGTGATCAGAATATCTTTCCTTAGAGATGGAAAATTTGATAATTTCCTTTTTCATGTTAATAAATCATCTTCTTGCTTTTGTTTGCATGCTTGTGTAATTGTTTTTTTTTTTTTTTTGGCCGGGGATTTTCAGGGTCGGAGAAACCTGATCCCCGTTAAAGGGCGGGGGTGAGGGCGGGAGTGGGTTCCCCGTCGAGGATTGGGGCCGGGGACGGAGGAATTTCTATCATCGGGGATTGGGGACGAGGAGGGTGATCCCCGGCCACGTCCCGTTGCTATTCCTAATTGTCAAGGTCCTATGCATGGAAAATGAAGAGTTATCATCAGGGCATTACTAATTTGAGATTTTTTTTAAATTTTTTTTTATTTATTTATTTAAAAAAAAAACAAAAGAAGAAGAATAAAACAAAGTCACCTTAAGAAATTTCAAAGCACAAGATACAAGAATGAATATTAGTTAGACAAACTTTCTTCAAAAAGGTAGGGAGTATAATAGTCATTTTGAGGCATAAAATTACAAATATCCAGTAAAGAACCAAAATGAAAAAGAAAACACCATGCTGAAAGAAATACAGGAAAGATATTTATTATCTCAACAAGAAATTATCTATTAAAATAAAATAATCGGCAAAAATTTACATTAAGCATATAAGAAAATTTGTATCTTTCAGACCCAACCCACAAATTTTATTCATTGGCTTCATGGGCAGAACCAAAAGCGACAAAACTATTCTTACACTGTGTTTTGTTGGGGGATTTGAGGGATTTGGAAAAGGAAAGAGAAAAGTTAGGTGAAATGTAAATAAAATATACCTATATTTCACCTAGTTTTACACATCTTTTTCCTTTCCCTTTTTAAATCCCTCAACCAAACACAGCATAAGATTGTATATCTCCCTACATCCAATGGAAAAACAGAATCAAGAACTTCCTAGTGGAATCCAACAAGTAAACTTGGAGTGGTTAAAAAAAAAAAAAGAATAATATGTGACTTGTTGCTCGTTTCACAAAGTGGACAAACTCAGCGGGGCAGTGACCCTTCTTGGATAGTACAACTCTGTCCAACTGAAAACAGATGATTTACAGTCAAATAACTAATTTTGGAATACATCATTATGTACAAACAAATCAAGGTTGTAATATGACAAACCTTTCCAAGTGGGTCAAACAATTTCTTCAAGTAGTTTTCATCAGCATCTGCAGGGAGGTTCCTAACAAATGTTATTTTTGTCTGTTAAGTCAAAAATAACCCCATAAAGTAAGCACAACTGACCGCGGATAAAAAGTTTTGCTTTAAAATTCAAAAAACAAAGAATGATGCACTTTAGCAAGTTCTTCTGGATTAACTTCAGGTTCCTTAGCCCACTCCACAATTGGATGACAATTACCAGCAATAAGAAAATCTGATTTGGACCCAGCCCGATGTGCTCATGTAGTAGCCTATGATTTAAAATTTTCAAGGAGGTAGGTTCATATTTTTTTTTAAAGCAAGGACAGCATGATTGCTTGATCTAATAAGCCTCCAAGACTCTATTGGAAGTAAGATTGATATATTTGATAGAGACTTCATGAATTTAGGGGTTAGTCAATTGGCAAAGATGCAAGGCTAATGCATCAATGTGTTGGGTTTTTTCAAGAAAAAGAGTGGCAATGGCACAGTTATTAATATTCAATTTTTAACAAGGAAGTACGGGTGCGGGTACAAGTACGGTACGGGTACACCGATTCGGCAAAACTCAAAAAAACTATGATACGGGTACGGCTGCGGTACGCCGATATTTATTTATTTATTTTTTAATATAATTATGGTTAAAGGATCCAACTTACAAATTAAAATTAAATATCAAAACTAAAAAGAGAACTACTCATTTTCCTATAATTTAAAACTATTAAGCATTAAAAATAGTATTTGTGAAATCTCTCACATTGACATATTATGCACTATGAATTTGTGATCATAATTTATTTTTAATATCTTTCTTTTTGCTTATCAATTTGCTATTTTTATAGGGTGAGACCAAAGAAATAACAAGAGACCAAAGAAAGATTTAAAGTTAATTGCCAACAGTAAAGGAAAAAAAATTCTCAATTGGGGCAGGTTGTCAATTGCAATTTGCATAATACATAAAATTGCATCATTTCCAACTACTACTAATCAACTAATACAGTATCAATTTTTAATGTTTTGTGCATAAACTTTAAAAGTTTGTTATGATTAAAGATTTTATAAAAAAATTCTAACAGGATCTGAAGTAAAAGCATAATGTATAGTCATACACAGAACTACCCTTTATAGGCCTTGTTATTTTTTTTTTTTTTTTGTTCAAATTGCTTTTTAAAAACATCAAAATTATTTACTGATATGCTTATACAATTCATACAGACAGACAGGATAGCAGAGAAACATCAAAATTACTGATCTGCAAGGGCACAAAAAAAGAAAAAGAGAAAAAAAAAAAAAAAAAAAAATAGAATTTGACCCTGGCGTAGCTAAAACGTACCAACGGCGTACCCATGGCGTACGCACGCCGTACCTGAATGGACCAAACGTACTGGACCCTCTTTTGCCGTACCCGATACACATACTCGCACCCGGTAAGTACCTGGTACTCGTACGACACTATTTTTGGAGTACTCGTGCTTTATAGCAATTCATCAACAACAACAACAACAACATCAACAGATCTAACAATCTAATAGATCTGAGCTCAAACATCAACATCTCCAACAGATCTAAGCTCGTCAACATCTTCATCTTCATCTCTATCACCTTCCAGATCTGAATAACAAAAGCAAAAAACAAAAGAGAGAGCGAGAGAAAGAGACAGAGACACAGACAGAGATACCGTGAGAGGGAGATGAGGAGTCGGCGGTGAGAAGAGAGAAGAAGCCGGCAGTGAGGGAGCTACCGGTGAGAATGACTGAAGGAGCCGGCAGTGAGGGAGCTACAGTTGTTTGTGAGAGAGTGAATAAGAGTGAGAGTGAGAGAAAGGGAGGCCAGTGTTATGTTTGTGTGTCAACACACACACATATATATATATATATAAACACACAACACACACATACATATTTATATATAAATATATAAACAGGATCGGGGGGGCTGAACGGGACGGGGGTGGGCCAGGGCCGGGGCTGGGGTTGGAAAATGTATCCCTGTCCCCGGTCCAAATATCATTGGGGATTTATTTTTAAATACCATCTCCGGCCCGTCGGGGGTATTTTTCGGGAAAAAATCGCTCAATTCGGGGTCGGGGGGTCGGGGGGTCGGGTCCCCGTCGGACCGGGTTCAAATTGCCATCTCTTTTGACAATGCAAAGAGCTGAATGGAAAAACAGTCCAGAGACTGAATGGGGGTCCATTTAAACTCTAGATGATTTGAAGTTGTAAACTTATTAAATTGTAATACGAAAAAAACATCTAACTTGGGGCTGCACTGAAGTTAGATGTTTTGTTAACGCCTAATAGGTGAAAGTTGCAAGGCCTATTGAAAAGAGTAGGAAGCGAGCTCATGATAATCCTCAAAGCAAACCAGCCAATAAGATTTCAACTCAAATCAAAATTTCGAAGGATGAGGAGAACTTCAATACTTTTGGTGGTCCTAAATTAGGAATTCAAGTACTTGGCAGAGGTTGATTTCTCGTTTTCCTAAATTTCCCATCTTCTATAACTATATGTTGTTGAGGATAAGTTCTGTTACATTACATCCATTACACTGTACTGTAAAAATATATATATGGTTTTCTTGTTTATGGATGTCTGAATCAGTAGTCTGCTTTAGAGATA
Organism: Camellia sinensis; assembly: GCF_055761805.1. Classification (NCBI taxonomy): domain Eukaryota; kingdom Viridiplantae; phylum Streptophyta; class Magnoliopsida; order Ericales; family Theaceae; genus Camellia; species Camellia sinensis. Next base: position 236,132,604 of record NC_138961.1, on the reverse strand, counting down.
CTACAATTCCCTTGCTCAATCATATGTATTAAGTTTTCTATCACTGTCTATAGAAATATAGTTCAGTAGACTGTAATCTTTTGTGATGTATGGTTGAAAGAACTAGAACCATGCTACACCTTAAACATTAATAAGGTGGAAGATGACTGGTTGCTTTCTCACATATGTGGTCTCTTACTAGAGCTTGGTACTTTGCCATTCTGTCGTCTTTAGCTTCGTAAATCCCAGAAACTTGGTTAACCACAAGTTGGGAATCACTATAAACCATTAGCTCGGATGTGCGCATCTAAAGCGCGCTCTTGAGCCCGGCCAAAAGCGCCTCGTACTCAGCTTCATTATTTGATGCAGGGAATCCAAGGGTGATAGAGTGTTCGATAGTCAGTCCGTCTGGCGAAATCAGAACTACACTAAGCCCGGCACCGTGGTGGTTAGAAGCCCCATCTACGAAAAGTTTCCACAATTCGCCCACAAAGAGCTTCTAACATTCTGAGGGGTCCTGGGAGGCTTGCAGGTGGATGGGCGCATGGTCGCTCGGCTGTGCGGCGTCAGGTTCAATGCTGATCGGTTCCACTTCCTCCCCTTCTGGTGATGCGGCGCCGGACAGAGCAGGTTGGTCGGTAATACCCAACTCCGTCGTCGCATTGCCGGTCTGTAGCGTCGTACTAGCGGAAGGTTCTTCAGCGGGGCGCACAAGTTCCGTGTCGCCAACATCGCCTTGCTATGATACTTCGGTTAAATCTGTACTCACTTCCTCGGCTGCCGCTGCAAGATCCACTAGGCAGATGGGATGAATCCCAGATGAGAATTCAGCAACGAAATCGGCCAATGTTTGGGCCTTTATGGCAGTGCGTGGCTGGAACTTAACGTCAAATTGTCCCAATTCGACCGCCCACTTGAGAATTCGACCGGAGAAGTCCGCCCGCTCGAACAAAGCTTTGAGGGGGAATTCGGTCAAAACAATGATTGTATGAGCATGAAAATAGTGCGCCAACTTCCTGGAGGCCATTATCAATGCCAATGCAAGTTTTTCCAGCGGCAAGTATCCCGACTCTGTCGGCAGCAAGGTTTTACTTACGTAGAAGATAGGAAGGTGCTTGATTCCTTCTGACCGAATAAGCATAGCACTAACTGCATGCTGAGAAACGGTCAGATAAAGGTAAAGTTCTTCGCCGGGCTTCGGTGTTACCAACAGTGGTGCTGAAGACAGATACTCCTTGAGTTCGGCCAAAGCCCGGTCACATTCTGCGTCCCATGAGAACTTTGATTTCAAAGCTTGAAAGAAAGGGCGACAACGATCTGATGACCGGCTTATGAATCTGTTAAGCGCGGTGGCCATTCCGGCCAGATGCTGCACGTCCTTAGCCGAGTTTGGCTGCTTTAACTCTTGTACAGCTCTGACTTGTATGGGGTCTGCCTCGATGCCTCGGTTCATGACTAGGAAGCCTATGAATTTGCCAGATCCCACGCCAAAGGCACACTTAGACGCATTCAGGCGTAGCTTGTGTCGTTTGAGAATGACGAACATCTTGGCCAAGTCAGACAAGTGGTCTGCTTGATGCCGACTTTTGACCACCATATCATCAATATAAGCCTCTATTGTCCGGCCTAGAAGAGGAGCGAACATCTTGGTCACCATCCTTTGGAAAGTTATCCCAGCGTTCTTCAAACCAAAAGGCATAACTCGATAGCAGAAGAGTCCCCTTGGAGTAGTGAAAGAGGTGATCTCACGGTCGGGGCCATGCATGGCAATCTGATGATAGCCACGGTAGGCGTCCAAGAAACTGAGCCTGTTAGTCGACGCAGACTCGCCACTTCCCATTCTTCTTGGGCACTACGACCGTGTTTGAGATCCACCGAGGGTAGTGCACTTCCTGAATAGCCCGAGCTTCAAGCAAGTTCTTTACTTCCTCTGCGACTATCTCGGCGTGGTGCAACGCCGATCTCCTGGTTCTTTGAATGAACGGCCTTGCACTGGAGAAGACATTGAGGTGATGACAAATAAAGCTCGGATCGATGCCGGGCATGTCGTAAGGCGACCATGCGAAGACTTCGATATTTGCCATCAAGAATTCCACCATCTTGGTCCTCTCTTGGGCGGTAAGGCTCGAGCCAAGCAAGAAGAACTTGCTTGGGTTTTCGGTGTCAAACTGCACTTCTACCAACTCCTCAACAGCTTTGTCCTCAGCCTTGGTGCCCACATCGTCAAGGACTCCCCGGTCTTCGGGTCCTTTAATCATTTGGACGAAACCTTTGGCAACTCAGCTCCCATTTACTGCCACAAATCATTGTTTCGACATGACTTGATCGCCCCAAACTTCCTCAATTTCCCCCATAGCCGAGGGGAATCTCATGACCTGTTGGTAGGTCGATGCTACTGCCTGCATAGCGTGAAGCTATCCTCTTCCAAGGATCAGATTATATTTAGACGACACTTGTAATACCCAGAACTCCATTTGCTTGACCACGGATCCCGCTTTGACCGGGAGAATAATTTTTCCCAAAGGCCACTCCGGTTGCAAATTGAAACCAACCAATGGCGAAGTTGCCGGAGCCAAGTCTATATCTCGGAGTTTGAGTTGTTTGAACACGTCATAATACATAATCTCAACCGAACTTCCCTGGTCGATCAAGATGAGCTTGACATCGAACTCCTTGACGCGCAGCGTGACTACCAGGCATCATTGTGTGGCGTCTGAATGCACTCTAGGTCCCTTGTGGAGAAACTGATCACGTCTTTCTTCTCAGTTTTGCCCCTTTTGACCGCGGGCTGGACCGACAAAACTTCCCTCATGTGTTTTGCCTTCTTGATCATACCTCGGAGCTCGCATACACGCGCCGGCTCCACTATGCCGTGGATGACATTAACAACTCCTTGTGGGGGCGCTTCTAGGTCATCCGATCTACGCGGGTCAACCAGGGCTTGATGTGCGGCCTTCGCACCCCTATCAATGTAAAGGTCCAAGTGTCCGGTTGTGACTAGCTCCTCCAAGTGTTGCTTCAGAGGCAAACAGTCCTCTATCCTGTGTCCATGCTCCCGGTGGAATGTGCAGCGGTATCGCCGATTGAAACCTTTTTGCACATCACCTAACTTAGCAAGAAACCGGACATAATCCCCGTCACGGATTTCACTAAGTATGCGATAGATCAGAATCTTAAAGACCGTAGTGATGCCCGTCCGTGCTTTCAACCTTCTGTTTCCATCAGCTACGTCATCGCGGGGATATTCTTCTCTGTCATTCCGCCGACCCCTACCCCGGTTTCAACGATTTGAATCTCGGTCAGATTCCTCGGCGCGATCATTTGAACGGTTGGTCTCCTTTCCGACCGCGTGCACCTTGCCAGCCATCCTTGTAGACGTGCCCGTGGGCCTCTCTACAGTTCGGACTCGATTCGTGTCACGGTTCTTAATCTGAACCAAAGAGTCCAAATCTGGCAAATCGTTTTGAGAAAACAGATTTTTAGGAAAAGAAGTGCCAAACATGGACTGCTTTGCCAGATACAAAGTCGCCACCTAAATATTTTTTAAGGGGGAATTTAGGAAACCCTGACTCGGTGCTAAAGGCTACGTGCCCGTCATCACCAAAGTTGCCTCGGCTCGGGAGCTAGGGTACGATTGGGGAAGGTCAGCTATGAGCACCCCCTCTCGCCCGATCCGAAGATCGGCCTCTACTAACCGTGATATCCGTTTTTGAAAACGTTATGTGTTCTTATCCCGATTATTAGCCTAGAATTACTATGTTATGCGCACAGCAAACAAGTATAGACTAGATTGCCTAATTTGGGAATAAGCATTGCATATCCATTTGTTTTGGAGAAATGTTTTGGAATTTGCTACTCGCAAGTAGGCTAAAATACGGATTTCAATGAGCCATTCCAACTCAGGCAATCCGACCTTCATCCACAGGCATTCAAGCAGTTTATATCACATAAGCAGCTAGCCTCATGGTAATCATGCTGTTATGGCAACACTCACACGCATGTGGTATGCTAAAGCATAAATACTTACATTGTACTCTGTGCCAGAACAATAAACTGGTTAGCAATCAATGCATGATCCAAGTCCATGTTTAAATGTCTAATGCAACGCATACGAAATGTCACTAGAGTACGCTCGGCTATTCTATGAATGACATGTGAAAATGCACAAGTAGCATGTATTCAAGTTAGATTTGGAATACTAACGCAGTTAGCATGATGTGCCGAGCCCGGTGCATGCAATACTGATGAATGATGCACGCATGCATAGCATAAGGTATGCTAAATTAAACATGACCTATTACTAACCACCAAAGCAGGTAAGTAAAAGGGAGAAAGAAGTGGGGGTTGGAAGACATGCACACACTCACCCACACTTATTACAAATTTGCCCTCGCTCGGAGGGACCGAATAAATATTACAGATAATTAACCTACAAGCTAATTAAATATTACAGGCCACTAATTAGCTAAGCAAATTAACTGATCTAGGGAAAACAGATAAACTGCCTCGGGAAGAGAGCCCAATGCAATGCATGCTCGGTCCTGCTCGGAAGTACACTGCCATACACAAGCTGCCTCTGTTTTCCCTGCTATACTCCCCTGGAGACTGCCAAAGTCCCAGGATTGCTTCCCTGGACATTGGGAGACACCACCGGCTGAGTAGAATAGCCACCGGCAGTAGTATGTGATCATCGGCTGTTGGTGAAGCTATCGGCCACCAATGGATTGCCGGTCGGCACTGAACACTGCCGGTCGACAGAAAGTTCCTGCATAATCTGCAATTGACAGCAGCAGAGGGCAAGGCATAGCATGGCAATGCAATTCAAGCAATGTATGCACCAATCCCATCCCTCATCATGTGTATGGCTCAAAGGGACATGGTCCTTGGTTCTCGAACCATCAAGCGCGCATTTCAATGCGTGATGGCCCAAAGAATCAAGTGTGCATTTTCATGTCAAATAAAATGCAATGCATACAATCAAACCAAGAGGCTTTTACCTCCATCATGACTTGGTCAAGAGGTAGAGCATGCATGCCCATGCAATGCAATCCTAATGATGTGAGCTAGCATGCTACATAATCATACAAGCAAGTGATGTACACTAGGTACACAAACTAAGCAAACAAGCATGCCATAAATATGCAAACTACTAAAGCATGCAAGATGCAATCTAACCATGCGACAAGCTAGCAACTTGACCAAGGGGATACATGCCAAATGCGAGTAATTTCAAGCATGCAACACATGCAACCAAAGCATGCAAACATGGGAGAATGTAACAACACTTGGATGGCATGCGAGGGATGGACTTACACTAATTGGACAGCTCTAAGTTAGGTCCAAAACAGTGGCCAAAGCTTAAGAAGATGGGACCAAACACACATACACACATGCACACGTTAAGGCCTAAACACTTAAGCATCAAAGGGCACCTTTTAAGCACACTTAAAAGGGAATAATCATGGTCATGGGGCATGCATTAAGCTCTGAAAATCATGCAAGAACATGGTGCCAAACCAAGCAAACAAGATAGGCTAAACATGCAACAAATGGCCTAAGCATTCAAGGCAAGCTAATGAAGTATTGAACTACACTTGATATGACCACACATGGCAAGATTTAAATGACCAAAAACAGAGTTTTAGCACATAAAACAAAGCCCAAAAGACCACTTAGATGGCATCTAAATGGCTTGAACTCAAAAGCATACACAATGACCAAAACATGGAGCATACAACACAAGCTTTCAAAGCATTAGAGAGGTGTCCAAGGCAAGCATACAAGCATGTCAAAGGGACTAAAATGATGCTACAAATGGTGCCAAACCACTGAAATAAAGCAAGTAATGCATGCTACACACTCACACACTTAAGGCCAACAAACCTTCCATGCAAAGGGGGTATATAATGCATGTCATGGCCGACCAAAATGACTAAAGACAGACCTCAAACATGGAAAAATAAGCGCAAAAGCTTCACAAAGCTAGGCTTAAAACATGCTAGAACCATGGTTTACAACCTAAGGCATGTTAAGGCCTAAACATGGCATTACAAGGTAGGTATGCTAAGCATGCATGGTGTATCAAAACCAACTAAAAACAGAGGCATATTATGACATAATAAGCACAAAAATTAGCTAAGGCATGGTCAACAAGAGCCTAAGCTAGGTGCTCCCTCAAGAGGCCAAAAATGGTCCTTTTCGAGGACAACAAGGAGAGGGGGTGGCCCTCTCCTACTTGGGACTTCAAGGCACCATCCTTACCACTGAAATCCCTCAAGATTTCAGTGGTGAGGAGGCCCAAACACCTAAGTCCCGGAGCTCACTCAAAATAGCACAAAATGGAGCCTCTCAAGGCTTAAGAGGGGTCAAACACCTCCAAACCACAAAACACTCTAAACAAACTATTTAGAGGGGCCAAAAGCAGAACTTTTTTATGTTATATACTAAACACAAAACAATTCTAAGATAGGCAAAAATAGTATGCAAGAATGGGGAATAAAGGGACAAACTTCTTACCCTTGAAGACCTTCTTCACAAATGGTGGGCCAGCCCTTTCCTTGAGCTCAAAACAGCTCCAAAACTTCAAGAACAAACCTCTGGCCCTTCAAGAACCAAGAAAAGGTGTAACACTATGTGTTTGTGTGCAATAGTAAGCCTAAACACACACACTAAACACAAGAGGAAGAGAGATATAGAGCTAGGATATAGACAAACCCTAACCCTAGAACTCAAACCCTAAAAATGGCTGTCTAAAATGTCTAACCTCTAAAGCCAAGAGAGGAGGGCTCCTCTTATAGAGGAGCCAATCTTGTAAAGCTTACTTAAGAAGCTAACAAGGAAGCCATCCCTCCATACACGTGTATGGAGGGGAACAAAATGCAAGCCAACTGTATTAAAATATCTGCAAAAGCAGATGAACAGTAGTCGGCTGCTCAAAATTGCCATTTTGACAAAATAGACTGCCGACCGGCAAAAAAAGAATGCCGACCGGCAATATACATTGCCGATGGCAACAAAACACCAGCCGGTGGCCTCTGGCCATGGCCGGTGATGTGTGGGGATGCCTCACAAGGCATTCCCTGCCCCTCCAAGGCAAAACACAAGTGTTTGGTGCAAAACCAGACACTAAACAGTTGAGTTCGGAGATCCTGAGACAAGGCGCGTAGCCGAGACCTCTGGGAACTCCAAACGAACACAAACATGGATAATCACCGGGTGTTCAAACGGTGACGTCCAAGTCTTGAGGACGGTCAAAAATGGGGTGTCTACAGTCCTCTTGTCTGTTGCTACCGGAGTTGCCTTCGCGGTAGATACTGTCGCATCATCTTCTACTCGGATGTACTCGTTGATGCGCTGCATTAATTGGCCCATGGATGTCGGTTGGTGCATGGTAAGCAAGTCCCGCAGTCCATGTCCGACCGGGAGACCGCGCTTATATTATGTGATTGCCAGGTTGACCGGGCAATCCAAGATCTCATTGAAGGTTTTCCAGTATCTGGAGCTGTATGCCTTGAGTGTGTCGCTCAGCTCCATCTTGACACTAAGAAGGTGGTCAACTTCCTTTGGCGTTCTGGTGTTGGTTTTGAAACGAGTCACAAAGGCTTCTGCCAACTGTTGCCACCTTTCGATGCTCCCCTTCGGCTGCCTCTCAAACCATTTCAAGCTCAGCTCGCCCAAACTTGACGGGAAGATAAGACACATAAGAGCGTCATTCCATCTATGTCCGGCCATGACCTGTCGGAAGTGGCTTACATGCATGTATGGATCGGTCTTTCTGTCGTAGAGCGTGAACTTTGGCTGGTGGAAGCCCGCAGGAAGCGGTGTTGTTTCTATCTCCAGGGAGAAAGAAGTGGTGTTCAGCCTCGCCAAATCCATGTCTGGAGGAGAAGGCACAGCTAGGCGGGGTGGAGGCATTACGACCTCTTCATTGGCATGACCCCTATAGGATAACTGTTGGAATGCTGGTACCCTCTAAGTCTCTCACTGGCGAGCCCGCTCCGTCAAGACTTCCCGCAAATCCTTTGAACGAGCGGAGTAGGAGTACCTTGACGTCGTCGCTGGACGTGAGGGTTGGTAAGTGCTATCATGCGCGCTGGATTTCTCTATGGGCGCGTCGGAATCTCCAACCTTGTAACTTCTGGTGATTGAGAGAGACGGAGTATGCCGCTGGCTCTGACTGCCTGAACGGTGGGGTTAGGTGCGCTCACTGTGGTCTCCCACTCCAGCTACACCCTTCCCTTTGACATGCCGCTTAAGATCCTCCATCTCCGCCGCCATTCTCCGGATGACGGCTTCTTAGTCCCTTAGCTTGTGTTCCAGACGTCTGACATGCGATTCTCTCCGCCGCCGGTGACCGTCTGGACTTCGAGAATGACCAAAGCTTCTTCCGCGCTTATTCCGCGCGTCTCTTGAATGTCCTCCTGGAGAAGTCTCCAAGTCCGACATCGGAGGAATGGCGGGGTGTCCTTCTCTCCGTCGAGCTGACTCCGGGGTAAATCCGTCGAAGACGGAAAACAAAATCTTTTCGTTGTTTGCCATGGACGGCGATCAGATGAGCTGGGAAGACAAGGTTTTGTCTATCAAGTTCCCACAGACGACGCCAATTGTACGGGGAGCAAATATTCCGACGAAGCCCGTACTCCTTTCTTCCAAGCTCCGTATCTATCCGATCGTCCTGCGAAAACAATGGCAGTGAGCTACCCGGCGGTGTGTGGCCGAAAAACCCCTCCGACAATCGAGTTAGCACACACTCCGGGATAGAGAGAGAGAGAGAGGAGAGGGTTCAGTGTTTTGTGTATCTCATCAAGTGATCATCTGCCTCAGCATGGGGGGCGCAGACACCCTTATATAACTTCTGCGCCCCAAATCTACTCCCATTAGTCTCTCGACACGTGGTGCTGCTATCCCATCTGTCAGCACAAATCCAACAATCACCACTTAACCAAACCGTCTGGATATCTAGGCGGAGCCCGGCAGACCAGCGGAACCATCTCGGCTTCTTCTGACCGCGCTGCGCGGCATATCTGAGTGATCCACTCGCCGAGCCCCAGAACGACCGAGCTCAGTTCCATTCCGGCAAGCCGAGCTCAAGGCAAGTTAAACCGATTAGCTGTAGGCCTTCCTGCCGAGCTGAACGCACGAACCGTGGAATCCGTAATGGCAGACAGTCATCTCGGCCGAGCAACTTCAAGTAATCCGGTTTCCACACGAACGAGCCCAAGTAGCTCGGTCCAACATGACCCTGTGCCTTAACCAAGCAAAACCTCTCTAAACAAGCCCAAGCTACCGCGGTCCAAACGTGTTCGGCACTCAACTTGCCCGGCCTTTGCCATGGCCCATTTCAGCTCATAAAATCTCCCTCTCAGGCATATTTGCTGTCAACACTTACTCTGTTGGATATTCTTCCTGTTGATTTTGGAATTTGCTAAGGACAGTAGTGTTAGTATCTCTACTTTTGCTGGCAATGGTTTTGATATGGTTAGGGTGCTTTATAGGATCATCAACTATACTTTTTAACGAAACAGTAGTGGAAGTCCCAGTGGATTAACAAGTATCTTTATTTTGGAATTGTCCAAGGTTGTTAGTGTTAGTACTGTTGCACCATTAATGCTGAATGTATGTAATTTTCAATCAGGAACCAGTAATTACTGATCCATATGAAACTCCTGTAGTCTCATTACCTGTGGCTGTTAAGGAGCGCATGCTTAGGATCTTGCAACTTGGTATTGCTACTCGGTTTGATGTTAGTCCTAAAGTTGCTAGCAGAAGAATTTGTATTGCTACTCTGTTAAGTTCCTTATCCATTCTTCTTCCATTTTTGGTTTGCCAGTTGAACGTGTTGTGCCCCATCTTACAATCAGACAATTTACCATGGAATTCTTCAATCTTGATTTTGTTCATTGGCAGATACATATTCAGAGGCTGACCAGCCTCAAGGAACTGACTGAATCCACTGCTATATCTATTCTTTATCAGGTCTAGCATAATTACATCTCCATTTGACTTTTTGTTCCTTTATAATTTCTGATTTGTGCAGTGCTTTTATTTTCTATTGCCTTGTGTTTGCAATTTGAATACTTAAAGCTGTTATTGCAATTCTTCTTTCATGATGTCTTCTTCCTTCATCTATTTTGTAGTTCATGTCATCGGTGGCAGAAGAGATAAGGCAGAGTATCTTGCCGGGCTGATTTCTAGGGTATGTCAACCACCTCTGTGGATTGAACGTAATAATTCTTCTAGCTTTATGGACTGTTGAAATGACATAACAAATAATTTTATGAACTCCTTTTCTTGGCTACAGAAGCAAGTTGATAAACTGGGACTGAACCAACATGCTTTGAATTTGTCAACGTTAAGGGATGTTGCCTCAAAGGAATCAGAACTATCGTGCTTCTCTAATAGAGTTCATCTGCCAACCGCTGATCCTCTTGCCTCACGAGTAGGCTTGACTATGGCTAGGTTACTTTTTTCTGCTGCTATCTTCTCTTAACCAGCAGTACTAGAATTCTTTATCCATTCAGCGAACTTAGCCATTAAACAAATACTTTTGTTGACTTTGCTAATCCAAGTTGGTTCGTTGCAGGTATGACAGTTACGCATCTCTCTATTCCTCTTCATTTTCAGCCCAATCTCTATCCAGTCGAGTAGGTTTTGGAAAAATGGAGAAAAGTAGTCCTACCCCTTCGCACCAAACACCAGATTCTTCTTCTATGTCTTATAGCACAGTCAGATTGGATTATCCGCATGTAGCTGCTGCTGATCGTCAACATACACAACCCCAGGTTAGGTTTGATCTTTTCACAGGTAAACCTTACAAATTTGATCCATTCACAGGCGAGCCAATTCTTCCTGAGAGCTTGCTTTGCCATTTTGGAAGCCCATATTGATTCCTGGCACTATTGTTGGTTATGGTAGTAGAGGACCTTCGCTTCTGAACTTAATGAGGTAATGGTTTGTGGTTCCCATGTCTTAGCTTTTAACAGCTCCGCGGACATGGTTACTTGGAGTTGCTAAGTATGTGTTAGGTTTCTATATTACAACATATATTTTCTGTTAGGATGATCAGATACTTTTGTACAAATATATTTTAGCTTTTAGCATGTGTCCCAAGATTACCTTTTATTTATTTTCATTTTTCTTTTTTTCTGTTTTGGTTTCGTGGTTGTCTTTTATCCTCAATTCTTTTGGAGATGATTTTATTCAGGGAGAGAGAGAGAGGGAGAGAGAGAGAGAGTAATTTAGATCAAGGCCGAGGAGGATTTTGGAGAAAAGTAATGTCGTGATGATTAAATTTTTATTGATTTCTTTATTTATCAAATAATGTCATACTACTTCGAATCCCACCGCATGAATGTCCCGTAAGGTTCCACATCAAACTGTAAGTAAATTTTGTACAAATTTTAGTTTGCTTGATTAGGATGTGGTTTAAAAATCAATTTTGGCTATTAAATAAAACCATTAAAAATGCCACACTATTATTTATTTATTTTTAAAGTATCAAAACAAAATTAACTTTTTTTAGTATTAAATCTTTGTTAACTTAACTAATAAACTAACTTTTAACTCACTCACCAGGGGAGACCTAACATCACTCTTTTCAGAAATTTTGAATCCAAGTATTTTCTTCCTTTCTCCTTTTTGACTATCTTTTCCTCACCTCTATAATCAAGCTTAGTACATTATTATTTTCAGTCTCGAATTTTACAATATAAATGGTTTGAAAGCCCACGTGAGGTGGCACAGCAGCAACCTCATGTCCCCCACCCCACATCAACCAAACCCGCGATTATTATTGGTTATGTTTCTTGTTCAATTTGTGAATTGATGAAAAGCCAGAACTGCGTCGATCTTTCTTTCTACAATTCCCCTTTCATTATCATACACTTCCCCCTCTTTCTTCCACAATAATATCAGATGTGGATTAACGGTAGTGGTTGGGGAGCAAGAAAGCAATGTGTCAAAACTACTTTTCTATTTGGAACAGTAGTGTAAGTCAGAACTACCAAACAAAGAGTGCTGTTGTAATCTGTCATCAATATTGACACCAACGTGAATTGATTCACAGGGATACTGAACAAGAGGGAGGGAGAGAGGGTTTTAAGCCAAGAAGAAAAAAGGTTTGCAGTAAATCACACAGCGCATGAACATGCCCTTTTTATTTAAAAGGCGAAGATCGATAAAATATATATATATATGAAAAAAAATTCTCATAAACCTCCAGAGTGCAGGGAATTAGAGAATTATACCAATTCAATCAACCATCAATGGCAATTAGTTCACTTGCGTCTGGACAAATTGCAAAGCTTTTGATGTTTCACAATAACGCAAATTTTGTCCATAATTATTCTCTCGATCCTGAAGAACATAAAATAATGTACAAGCTTTGCACAAGAAAAAGGAAATCATACCAGCAGTCACAGGCTTTCCGAACATGGTTCAGAATACACACAGCCTTTCTAGGTCTCCTCGGAAGGATGACACACTTGGGTGATTCTACACTTTCACTTCCAATCAAGCATGTCTAACAGCCACAGGACTTCTTCCTCAGAGTTAGCAGCATCACAGAAATCCATTTCGATTCCAAAAACATCAATGACCCCTTCATTGCGATCATCCATGAATAGTAAAGAAATCCATGCACGAATACCCGACACAAATGGGTAAACCGGAGAGAAGTCAAGGTAGTCAAATGCAAGGGCCCTATAGGCGGTGCGGTCAATGTAGTCGAATATTGATTTGTTGATGATGCAAGCAACTTTGTTCGAATCCTTGCGACCCACAAGCACCGAAACACTGACTGTTTGGCACAGAGGAACCGTGAACCTTGGCTCCACCGGTAGCGTCATCTTGTATTCTGGGCCTTCCAGATGAAACCTAAGCATATCACAAATTCCAGGTGGCGGGATTCTGATTCCATTCTGAAGAACAGGGCCCGGTACAACTTCCGAGAAGATTAGCCTCTCTTCTGCCCAAATATCAATGTAGAACTCTAAGTCATTGAAGGACAGCCTTGGGGGAAGAAGGGTCCGACGTTGCTGGCGTTTATAGAACGTTTGGAATAGTTTGTAGTAGGTTACAATGGGAGGCGATGGTCGCTTGCAGATTGAAGGCCATCTCTTGGCGCATAGGCACTTCCACAGGTAATCATCTTGAGCCATCGCTCGCCACTCCTTACACACCGCCATACAGGAAGCTAGATCAGGCCCTTCCAGCAATGGAAAAACAGCCTTCAAAGCTTCTTCATACGACATTTTCAACTCACGGACAAAGATTAAGGGAAGACAAAAATATGCTGCAGCAACAATTTACAGCAATGGGGGCCTTAAAACTGATTGCCTCACATGGATACCCTGTAAAAGGCACAAAAGAAATTCAATGTCAGCAGCTATCCATCTCCAAGTTCAACACAGTAAAAACATTTCTTCAAAGTTGGGAATACAAGACAAATATCAACTGAATGATCCAAAAACAAAAATGAAGAATTTGATCATGAAATTGCAAATCCTGGATGATCAAAATAAAGGAAACTGAAAAATAATGTAAAAAAAGACAAATCCAAGTTCAAACTTAGCATTGACATAAGATTCAGTTATTCACGTTGCTTCAACCCTCATTCTATATTGGTTTCAAATTGCAGCATTACGTACAGTCAAGCCATAAGTGTGAAAAGCAATCACAGAAGAACTTCGAATTACAATTGAAGTCAGAAATGGAATAGTCAAATCAATGTACAAAACAATATTGATCTTACACAAATGATATCAAGAATAACACATCGACAACATCACCATTCAACGGTCCACATGTTTCAGAATTCTAGGACACCAAGCCGTATTGAATTGGTATGATGCTCCGTTCCATTGCATATAAGAAGCCCCTCTCAAAGATATTTTATCTGGCCTTTGTTAAGAAAAAAACAAAACTCGAGTTAGAGATAATATACATAAACATTTTTTCAAAAGTTTTTAATGTAGTGAACACCAAAACAATCGAACTAAGCACTTTGACAATCTATAAACAGAAAGACAATGTTTGGATCTCAGATACATTGAAGGAAGGGGAATAAAATAAAAATTAGAACAAGAAAAACAAAAAAATGAAATCACTTACATCTATTAATTTTCATTGGGTAAACAAATAAAATAAACAAATTTATTAAAAATGCCTATACAGTTTCTTCTCCATTTTCTAGCCCACCCACACAAAATAAGAATTTTAGTTTCTCTGGTTTCATTTTTTTTACTTTCCCATCTTTTCCTCTCTCTCTGTGTGTCTCCTCCCCCCCCCCCCCCCCCCCCCCCCCTCCTTCCTTCCTTCCTTCCTACACAATAACAAACCCAAAAAACAAACACAAAGTAAGAGTACTACTCTCTTTGGTTGCAGAAAAATGCAGTGCATGTATTTTACCCCATTCACAAAAACAATGGTGATAGAACTATTTGCTATATTTAACATAATTTTCCCATATTTTGGATCCAAAAAGCTAACATGCAAATAAAAAGTAAAACCTTAATTTCCTTTTGTTTCCTTCATTCTTCTTCAAAATCCCAGAAACCCAACACAATAGAACGTTCAGCAATCCCAATCCAAGCCTAAAACTTGAAAACAAATAAATTGAAAAAAAAGAAGAAAAAAAGAAAAGAAAAAAAAAGAGGGACCTTTTTACATCACAGAGAAGTCCCTACAATATGTAGATAACTATCCAAGCAAAATTCAGAAATTAAAGAAGCTAATTTCATCAACTCCATACATGTGAAATCTGAAACACACAAAATCATCCATTTTGGATCAGAAATCAAACCCTAGACAGTGATGCTATGCTAGAGGAAGGCCCACCAGATTCATCATATGAAGCACCCAATCACTACAATAATGCAAATCGAAGCATACGAGGATGATAATTTAGATCTGAAACACAAAAAACGTAAATGATCCGAAAAATATTCATTCACCTTTGAATCGGTACACCAAAAACCCTGGGATTCGTTGAAACCGATCAGAGAGATCTTCGCGTATGAGAGAGAAAAAAAGTACAAAGCCTCTTTGATTGATTGAGAGATAATAGGGGAGGTGTTTTGATTTGGTGAGTCGCGATCTATTATCTTATATTAGGATAAGCTTTGTTATTGGGTCCCACTTTGTCGTGTGTAACCCGTGTCGGGCCTCATTCGCGACAAACTGATACAGATGGACGGTTTACATGGATCTGGTGGAACGCGATGTATGTTGTCAATCACCAATTCATTTTAGTTTTTTCTTTCAAGGACTTTTCTCATGTGTGCCTTGTATATGGTATGTAAGATACTTACACTCTTCTATTTTGCATTTACACATTTATATGTATTGAATTATATCAAAATATTTAGAAACTTACACATTGGTGATTTGCTTAGCAGGTCACTTTTCAGGTAAATTAATAAAATAATATATTATATGACTAAAGGTGTAAATGGTCACAAGAAAAGTATAAGTTTTCAAGAAAGGCGTAAGGAATTTCAGAAAAAGGCGTAACTGATTACTGAAAAGTATAAATCATTTACTCCTTTTGTGTAACAATTTTTGGCATAAGATTTATACCTTTTGCTTCGAACATACACCTTTTGTGGAAGCCCAACTTAAAGCTTTTCGGAAGTCACTTATACCTTTTGTGAAAAAATAAATTCATCAAATTTACACCTTTTGCTTCAGCTTATACCTTATCGTGGAACTGCTTATATTTTTTTTGAAAAGTTACGCCTTTTGTGAAATAATTTTTCTCATAAGATTTATACTTTCTTTTTCATCAAACTTACTCCTGTTGTGAAAGAGTATATAACCACAAAAGTATAAATGTTATGCCAAAAATTCTTACACAAAAGGAGTAACTTTTAAAAAAATATATAAGTACTTCCACGAAATGGTATAAGCTTAAGAAAAAGGTGTAAATTTGATGAAATTTTTTTTTCACAAAAGGTATAAGTGACTTCTGAAATAGGTTTAAGTTGGCCTTTCACAAAAGGTGTAAGTTCGAAGAAAAAGTATAAATCTCATGCCAACATTTCTTACACAAAAGCAGTAACTTTTCGAAAATAGTGTAAACATTTTCACGAAAAGTATGAAGGAGTAACATTTCAAAGCGTTGATAACCAGAAAAGGAGTAACAAAGGGTTCATTTCAAAATGTTCGTAAACACACAAGGAGTAACATTTCGAAGTGTTCATAAACTCAATTGAGACAACCACTGAACAAATCAAAGGGTCGTGACCCCCGCTGACCACCCAAGCGTCGGTGGGCTCCGGTGCTCACAGCCATCTGAGATCGGCACCTCCACTGGCACCGCCGCCGCTAATCAAAGGTTTTTTGAAAGATTGGCTATCGATCTTGGTCTCTCTGTGTCGATGTCGGTCTGTCTCTGTCGATCCCTGTTTATCTCGGTTTGTCTCCAGCGATCTTGGTCTGTCGGTGTCCATGTGGGTCTCTTCTCTGTCGATCTCTGTCGATTTCGGCCCCTCTGTCGATCAGTGTCCATCCAAGTCTCTATGTCTGTTGAGCTCAGTCTATCTCTCTCTCTCTCTCTCTCTCTCTCTCTCTCTCTATCTCTTTGTCCGTTGCTCTATATTAAAAACGGTCTCTATGTCTGTCGATCTCAGTCTGTCGATCAGTTATACCTTTTGTGGAAAAATTAATTCATCAAATTTACACCTTTTCCCTAAGCTTATACCTTGTTGTGGAAGTGCTTATATTTTTTTTGAAAAGTTACTCCTTTTGTGTAAGAATTTTTGGCATAAGATTATACCTTTTCTTCGAACTTACACCGTTTGTGGAAGGCCAAGTTAAAGCTTTTTCGCAAGTCACTTATACCTTTTGTGAAAAGATAAATTCATCAAATTTACACCTTTTGCATAAGCTTATACCTTTTCGTGGAAGTGCTTAAATTTTTTTTGAAAAGTTACTCTTTTTGTGTAAGAATTTTTGGCATAAGATTTATACCTTTTCTTCGAACTACACCGTTTGTGGAAGGCCAAATTAAACCTTTTTCGGAAGTCACTTATACCTTTTGTGAACAGATAAATTCATCAAATTTACACCTTTTGCTTAAGCTTATACCTTTCGTGGAAGTGCTTATATTTTTTTCGAAAAGTTACTCCTTTTGTGTACAAATTTTTGGCATAAGATTTATAACTTTTCTTCGAACTTAAACCTTTTGTGGATGCCCAACTTAAAGCTTTTTCGCAAGTCAGTTATACCTTTTGTGAAAAAATAAATTCATCAAATTTACACATTTTGCTTCGGCTTATACCTTTTCGTGAAACTGCTTATATTTTTCTTGAAAAGTTACTCCTTTTGTGAAATAATTTTTCTCATAAGATTTATACTTTTTCTTCAAACTTACACCTTCTGTGAAAGAGTATATAAGCACAAAAGTATAAATGTTATGCCCAAAATTCTTACACAAAAGGAGTAACTTTTTAAAAATAGTGTAAGTATTTTCAGTAAAAAGTGTAAGCTTAAGCAAAAGGTGCAAAATTAATGAATTTTTTTTTTCACAAAAGGTATAAGTGACTTCCGAAATAGGTTTAAGTTGGGCTTTCACAAAAGGTGTCAGTTCGAAGAAAAAGTCCAAAGTATAAATCTTATGCCAACAATTCTTACACAAAAGGAGTAACTTTTCCAAAATGGTGTAAATATTTTAACGAAGGAGTAACATTTCAAAGCGTTGATAACCAGAAAAGGAGTAACAAAGGGTTCATTTCGAAATGTTCGTAAACACAGAAGGAGTAACATATGTTCATCTCAAAGTAGTAAACACAAAAGGTGTAACATTTCAAAGTGTTCATAAACCAATTGACACAACCACTGAACAAATCAAAGGGTTCGTGACCCCCGCTGACCACCCAAGCGCGGTGGGCTCCGGTGCTCACAGCCTTCTGAGATCGGCAACTCCACTTGCACCGACGCCGCAAATCAAAGATTTTTTGAAAGATTGGCTATCGATCTTGGACTCTCTGTGTCGATGTCGGTCTGTCTCTGTCGATCCCTGTTTATCTCTGTCTGTCTCCAGCGATCTTGGTCTGTCGGTGTCCATGTGGGTCTCTTCTCTGTCGATCTCTGTCGATTTCGGTCCCTCTGTCGATCAGTGTCCATCTAGGTCTCTATGTCTGTCGATCTCAGTCTATCTCTCTCTCTCTCTCTCTCTCTCTCTCTCTCTCTCTGTCCGTTGCTCTATATTAAAAACGGTTCTCTTTTACATTGACATACTTGGTTGGATTTGGGGTCGGAGTCGCTATTCCAAGCCCTCCCAGACTCGTCTTCTCTGGAACGGAGTTCTACTGGGAGAAAGGCCAAGCCCTCCGAAACGCCCTTCTCTCTCACATTGCCATTATCTGAACAAGACAAATACAGTGTGATTGGATTTTAGGAACTTACAAAAAAAACGGAACTTGGACGTTTTGCGAAGTTACTTACATATCTTTGTGGCAGAGATCTATACGTTTTCTCCGAACTTACACCTTTTGTGAAAGTCCAACTTAAAGCTTTTTTGGAAGTCAGTTATACCATTTGTGAAAAAATAAATTCATCAAATTTACACCTTTGGCTTAAGCTTATACCTTTTCGTGGAAGTGCTTATATTTTTTTTGAAAAGTTACTCCTTTTGTGTAAGATTTTTTGGCATAAAATTTATACCTTTTCTTCGAACTTACACCGTTTGTGAAAGCCCAACTTAAAGGTTTTTTGGAAGTCAGTTATACCTTTTGTGGAAAAATAAATTCATCAAATTTACACCTTTTGCCTAAGCTTATACCTTTTCGTGGAAGTGCTTATATTTTTTTTTTGAAAAGTTACTCTTTTTGTGTAAGAATTTTTGGCATAAGATTTATACCTTTTCTTCGAACTTACACCGTTTGTGGAAGGCCAACTTAAAGCTTTTTCGCAAGTCACTTATACCTTTTGTGAAAAGATAAATTCATTAAATTTACACCTTTTGCATAAGCTTATACCTTTTCGTGGAAGTGATTATATTTTTTTTGAAAAGTTACTCCTTTTGTGTAAGAATTTTTGGCATAAGATTTATACCTTTTCTTCGAACTTACACCGTTTGTGGAATGCCAACTTAAACCTTTTTCGGAAGTCACTTATACCTTTTGTGAAAAGATAAATTCATCAAATTTACACATTTTGTCTAAGCTTATACCTTTTCGTGGAAGTGCTTATAATTTTTTTGAAAAGTTACTCCTTTTGTGTAACAATTTTTGGCATAACTTTTATACATTTTCTTCGAATTTACACTGTTTGTGGAAGGCCAACTTAAAGCTTTTTCGCAAGTCACTTATACCTTTTGTGAAAAGATAAATTCATCAAATTTACACCTTTTGCTTAAGGTTTTACCTTCTCGTGGAAGTGCTTATATTTTTTTTGAAAAGTTACTTCTTTTGTGTAAGAATTGTTGGCATAAGATTTATACCTTTTCTTCAAACTTAAACCTCTTGTGAAAGAGTATATAACCACAAAAGTATAAACTTTATGCCAAAAATTTTTACACAAAAGGAGTAACTTTTGAAAAAAAATATAAGCACTTCCACGAAAAGGTATAAGTTTAAGAAAAATGTGTAAATTTGATGAAATTTTTTTTTTCACAAAAGGTATAAGTGACTTCCGAATAGGTTTAAGTTCGCCTTTCACAAAAGGTGTAAGTTGGAAGAAAAAGTATAAATCTCATGCCAACATTTCTTACACAAAAGCAGTAACTTTTAAAAAATGGAATAAACATTTTCACGAAATGTATGAAGGAGTAACATTTCAAAGCGTTGATAACCATAAAAGGAGTAGCAAACGGTTCATTTCAAAATGTTCGTAAACACAGAAGGAGTAACATATGTGCATCTGAAAGTAGTAAACACAGAAGGAGTAACATTTCGAAGTGTTCATAAACCAATTGACACAACCACTGAACAAATCAAAGGGTCGTGACCCCAGCTGACCACCCAAGCGTCGGTGGGCTTCGATGCTCACAGCCTTCTGAGATCGGCACCTCCACTGGCACCGCCGCCGCAAATCAAAGGTTTTTTGAAAGATTGGCTATCGATTTTGGTCTCTCTGTGTCGATGTCGGTCTCTCTCTGTCGATCCCTGTTTATCTCGGTCTGTCTCCAGCGATCTTGGTCTGTCGGTGTCCATGTGGGTCTCTTCTCTGTCGATCTCTGTCGATTTCGGTCCCTCTGTCGATCAGTGTCCATCTAGGTCTCTATGTCTGTCGATCTCAGTCTATCTCTCTCTCTCTCTCTCTCTCTCTCTCTCTCTCTGTCCGTTGCTCTATATTAAAAACGGTTCTCTTTTACATTGACATACTTGGTTGGATTTGGGGTCGGAGTCGCTATTCCAAGCCCTCCCAGACTCGTCTTCTCTGGAACGGAGTTCTACTGAGACAAAGGCCAAGCCCTCCGAAACGCCCTTCTCTCTCACATTGCCATTATGTGAACAAGACAAATACAGTGTGATTGGATTTTAGGAACTTACAAAAAAAATGGAACTTGGACGTTTTGCGAAGTTACTTACATCTCTTTGTGGCAGAGATCTATACGTTTTCTCCGAACTTACACCTTTTGTGAAAGTCCAACTTAAAGCTTTTTTGGAAGTCAGTTATACCATTTGTGAGAAAATAAATTCATCAAATTTACACCATTTGCTTAAGCTTATACCTTTTCGTGGAAGTGCTTATATTTTTTTTGAAAAGTTACTCCTTTTGTGTAAGATTTTTTGGCATAACATTTGTACCTTTTCTTCGAACTTACACCTTTTGTGAAAGCCCAACTTAAAGGTTTGTCGGAAGTCAGTTATACCTTTTGTGGAAAGATAAATTCATCAAATTTGCACCTTTTGCCTAAGCTTATACCTTTTAGTGGATGTGCTTATATTTTTTTTTGAAAAGTTACTCTTTTTGTGTAAGAATTTTTGGCATAAGATTTATACCTTTTCTTCGAACTTACACCGTTTGTGGAAGGCCAACTTAAAGCTTTTTCGCAAGTCACTTATACCTTTTGTGAAAAGATAAATTCATCAAATTTACACCTTTTGCTTAAGCTTATACCTTTTCGTGGAAGTGCTTATATTGTTTTTTGAAAAGTTACTCATTTTGTGTAAGAATTTTTGGCATAAGATTTATACATTTTCTTCGAACTTACACCGTTTGTGGAAGGCCAACTTAGACCTTTTTCGGAAGTCACTTATACCTTTTGTGAAAAGAGAAATTCATCAAATTTACACCCTTTGCTTAGGCTTATACCTTTTTGTGGAAGTGCTTATATTTTTTTTGAAAAGTTACTCCTTTGTGAAACAATTTTTGGCATAAGATTTATATCTTTTCTTCGAACTTACACCGTTTGTGGAAGGCCAACTTCAACCTTTTCGGAAGTCACTTATACCTTTTGTGAAAAGATAAATTCATCAAATTTACACCTTTTGCTTAAGCTTATACCTTTTCGTGGAAGTGGTTATATATTTTTTGAAAAGTTACTCCTTTTCTGTAAAAATTTTTGGCATAACTTTTATAGCTTTTCTTCGAACTTATACCGTTTGTGGATGCCCAAGTTAAAGCTTTTCGCAAGTTAGTTATACCTTTTGTGAAAAAATAAATTCATGAAATTTACACCTTTTGCTTCGGCTTATACCTTTTCGTGAAACTGCTTATATTTTTTTTGAAAAGTTACTCCTTTTGTGAAATAATTTTCCTCATAAGATTTATACTTTTTCTTCAAACTTACACCTTCTGTGAAAGTGTATATAAGCACAAAAGTATAAATGTTATGCCAAAAATTCTTACACAAAAGGAGTAACTTTTCAAAAAAAATATAATCACTTCCACGAAAAGGTATAAGCTTAAGCAAAAGGTGTAAATTTAATGAATTTATCTTTTCACAAAAGGTATAAGTGACTTCCGAAATAGGTTTAAGTTGGGCTTTCACAAAAACTGTCAGTTCGAAGAAAAAGTGTAAATCTTATGCCAACAATTCTTACAAAAAAGGAGTAACTTTTCCAAAATGGTGTAAATATATTAACGAAGGAGTAACATTTCAAAGTGTTGATAACCAGAAAAGGAGTAACAAAGGGTTCATTTCAAAATGTTCGTAAACACAGAAGGAGTAACATCAAGTGTTCATTTCAAAGTATTCGTAGTAAACACAAAAGGAGTAACATTTCGAAGTGTTCATAAACCAATTGACACAACCACTGAACAAATCAAAGGGTTCGTGACCCCCGCTGACCACCCAAGCGTCGGTGGGCTCCGGTGCTCACAGCCTTCTGAGATCGGCAACTCTACTTGCAATGCCGCCGCAAAGCAAAGATTTTTTGAAAGATTGGCTATCGATCTTGGACTCTCTGTGTCGATGTCGGTCTGTCTCTGTCGATCCCTGTTTATCTCGGTCTGTCTCCAGCGTGGGTCTCTTCTCTGTCGATCTTGTCGATTTCGGTCCCTCTGTCGATAAGTGTCCATCTAGGTCTCTATGTCTGTTGACCTCAGTCTATCTCTCTCTCTCTCTCTCTCTCTGTCCGTTGCTCTATATTAAAAACGGTTCTCTTTTACATTGACATACTTGGTTGGATTTGGACTCGGAGTCGCTATTGGAAGCCCTCCCAGACTCGTCTTGTATGAAACGGAGTTCTACTGGGAGAAAGGCCAAGCCCTCCGAAACGCCCTTCTCTCTCACATTGCCATTATCTGAACAAGACAAATACTGTGTGATTGGATTTTAGGAACTTACAGGTTTTCGGGGGAAAAAACCGAACTTAGACGTTTTGCGAAGTTACTGACATCTCTTTGTGGCATAAGATTTATACTTTTTCTTCGAACTTACACCGTTTGTCAAAGCCTAACTTAAACTTTTTGTGTAACAATTTTTTTCATAAGATTTATACTTTTTCTCCGAAGTTACACCTTTTGTGGAAAAAAAAATACATCAAATTTACACATTTTCCTTAAGCTTACACCTTTTCGTGGAAGTGCTTACACCATTTTTCAAAAGTTACTCCTTTGGTGTAAGAACTTTTGGCATACCATTTATACTTTGTCTTCGAACTTACACCATATGTGAAAGCCCAACTTAAGCTTCGTCGGAAGTCACTTATACCATTTGTGAAAAAAAGAAATTGATAAAATTTAGACATTTTGCTTAAGCTTACACCTTTTTGGGAACATATTTACACCATTTTTGAAAAGGTACTCCTTTTGTGTAACAATTTTTGGCATAACACTTATACTTTTTCTTCCGACTTACACCTTTTGTGAAGGACCAAGTTAAAGCATCTTCGGAAGTCACTTATACCTTTTGTAAAAAACAAAATTAATGAAATTTACACGTTTTGCTTACGCTTACACATTTTTGGTAACATATTTACACCTTTTTTGAAAATGTACTCTTTTTGTGTAAGAATTTTGGTCATAACATTTACTCCTTTTGTGCTTATACACTCTTTCACAAAAGGTGTAAGTTGGAAGAAAAAGTATAAATGTTATGCCAAAAATTCTTACACAAAAGGAGTACCTTATCAAAAATGGTGTAAGTATTTTCACGAAAAGGTGTAATCTTAAGAAAAATGTGTAAATTTGATGATTTTTTTTTTCCCAAATGGTGCAAGTGACTTCCGAATAAAGCTTTAAGTTGGGGTTTCACAAAAGGTGTAAGTTGGAAGTTAAAGTATAAATGTTATGCCAAAAATTCTTACATAAAAGGAGTAACTTTTCAAAAATGGTGTAAGCCCTGCCACGAAAAGGTGTAAGCTTAAGCAAAATGTGTAAATTTTATGGTTTTTTTATCACAAATGCTATAAGTGACTTCCGACGAAGCTTTAAGTTGCCGCTCACAAACGGTACAATTTCTTGAACAAAAGGAGTAACTTTTCAAAAATGGTGTAAGTATTTTCACGAAAAGTATGAAGGAGTAACATTTCAAAGTGTTCATAACCACAAATGGAGTAACAAAGCGTTCATTTCAAAATGTTCGTAAACACAGAAGGAGTAACATAAGTGTTCATTTCAAAGTATTCGTAGTAAACACAAAAGGAGTAACATCAAGTGTTCATTTCGAAGTGTTCATAAACAAATTGGGACAACCACTGAACAAATGAAAGGGTTCGTGACCCCCGCTGACCACCCACGCGTCGGTGGCCTCCGGTGCTCACAGCCTTCTGAGATCGGCACCTCCACTGGGACCGCCGCCGCAAATCAAAGGTTTTTTTCTCTGTGGCTATCGATCTTGGTCTCTCTGTGTCGATGTCGGCCTATTCTCCGTCGATGTCTGTCGATCCCTGTTTATCTCGGTCTGTCTCCAGCGATCTTGGTCTGTCTGTGTCCATGTGGGTCTCTTCTCCGTCGATCTCTGTCGATTTCGGTCCCTCTGTCGATCTCGGAGTGGCTGCTCTGTCGATCAGTGTCCATCTAGGTCTCTATGTCTGTTGATCTCAGTCTATCTCTCTCTCTCTCTCTCTCTCGCTCTCTCTGTCTGTCCGTTACTCTCTATTAAAAACGGTTCTCTTTTGCATTGACATACTTGGTTGGATTTGGACTTGGAGTCGCTATTCGAAGCCCTCCCAGACTCGTCGTCTCTGAAACGGAGTTCTACTCAGAGAAAGGCCAAGCCCTCCGAAACGCCCTTCTCTCTCACATTGCCATTATTTGAACAAGACAAATACAATGTGATTGGATTTTAGGAACTTCCAGGTATTGGGGGGAAAAAACGGAACTTACACGTTTTGTGAAGTTACTCACATCCCTTGTGAAAAAACTTACAGTATTTGTGAAAAGGTTACACATTTGTGAAATAATTTATTTTACAAAATTTAGACCTTTTCGTTGAAATACTTAAACCTTTTGTGAGATGTTACTAATTTATTAAAAATCATGTCTATTAAAAAATTTACATGTTTTATTGGAACTTACACTTTTTATGAGAACAGAACTTACACCTTTTTTGAAATTAGTTACATCTTTTCTGAACATGATGCTTACACCTTTTATGGAAATCTGAATTATATTTTTCTAAATTTTAAACCTTCAATGGGAAGTTACACCATTGTGACATATCTTTCATGTTTTGTGAAAACTACATACATGTTTTTGAAAATATACACCTTGCATGGAAGGAGTATTTGAATAAAATTTATACCTTTTGTTAAAAACATAAACCTTTTCTGAATGATTACACCTTTTTGTGGGAATGCTTACACCGTTTCTGAATGGTTACTGCTTTTGTGAATAACTGTTTTCATAAAATTTAGACTTTTTATGGGATATTACAACTTTTCTGCCAGCAAAACTTACACCTTTTAAAAAAATTTACACCTTCTATGGAAAATATGTTTTCAGCAAGTTTACACCTTATTTCAAAAGCTTACACCTCTTCTAAAAAGGTACTCCTTTTGTGAAGCAAACATGTTTAAAAAATTGTACACCTTTTTTGAAAATTTACACGTTTTATGGAAGATAAGCTTTTGATAAAGTTTGTTAAGGCCGTTTGATAACACTTACGTTTTCAGTTTTATGTTTATATTTACAAAAACTTAAAAAACTCAAATAAAAACTTGTTTGGAAAAATTTTTGATTTATAAATCAGTGGTCTCAGTTTATAAATTTGGCCAAAAAATAAAAACACAAAAATTGTGTTTCCATTTTGAGCTTTCAGTTTTTTTTTTTTTTACCACCCAACACTAGCCACCACCCGCCACCATTTTCCACCACCGTCTTCCGCCTCCGCCACCACCACCCACCCCCACCCCCACCCCCACCACCACCACTACTGCCCACCACCCACCACCCACTTGCCATCCAACCGCCACCACCCACTACTTGCCATTACCATCCACCGCTCGCCACCACCACCTACTTGCCACCACTACTCACCACCCACCTGCCACCACCACCTGCCACCACTAGCCACCCACCACTACTTGCCACTGACCTGCCACCACCACCACCGACCACCACCATCACCTATCACCCACCTCGCACCCACCCGCCACCACCACCCGCCACCGCCACCACCACCCACTCGTTACCACCTATCACCCGCCACCGTCACCCACCCACCCACCCACCACCACCACCACCATCCGTCACCTACCCGCCACCACCCACCACCACCCGCCATCCGCCACCCACCACCCGCCGCCCCCACCACCACCACCACCCGCCACCGTCACCCACCCACCCACCATCACCACCCGCCACCACTCGCTATCCGCCACCCACCCGCCACCATCACCACCACCACCTACTCGTTACCACCCACCAAGCGCCGCTGTCACCCACCCACCCACCCACCCACCCACCATCACCACTCGCCACCACCTACCACCTACCACCACCCGCCATCCGCCACCCACCTGCCACCGCCACCCACTTGCTACCACCCACCACCCGCCACCGTTACCCATCCACTCACCACCACCACCCACCACCCGCCACCACCACCCACCACCCGCCACCACCACCACCACCACCACCCACTCGCTACCACCTGCCACCATCACCCACCCACCACCACCACCACCACCCACCACTCATCGTCACCACTTTCTACCACCGTCTTCCGCTGCCACTTGCCACCACTCGCCATTTCTCACTCTTTTTTATATTTTAAATTTTTTTTAAACATTTTGTCAATTACCAAATGCGTTTGTAGTTTATGTTTTTCAAAAAATAAACAAAAACTAGTTTATAAAATTTTTGTAAATATAAACTGAAAACGTAAACGTTACCAAACACACCAAGAAATTATTTGACAAAAGGTATAACCTTTTCAAATATGGTGTATGTTTGTCCGAAGAAGGTGTAAATGACCATAGAAAAGATGTAAGTTTTGTTTTTCACTAAAGGTGTAACTTGAAATAATAAGTTTAAATTTTACGAAAAAGGTTTTCCCACAAAATGTGTCATTTTTCAAGAAGTTGTAAATATTTCCGAGAGGAAGTGTAAATTTTTAGGAAAGGTGTAAACTTTAGGAATAGTTGTAAACTTTGTGAGTTTTTACAAAAGGTACAAGTTCCCAAGACCAATCATCGAAGCTGAATGTTTCGTTTTTACAAGAGATATAAGTTCCCAAAGAAGACCAATCTCAATGAAAGCTGAATGTTTCGTTTTTAGAAAAAGATCCAAGGTGTAACTTTTACTAAGAAAATTAATGTAATGTAAAGATATAAAGTTCCAAGGTGTAACTTTTATGAAGAAAATGAATTTATAAATGATGTCAGTTTTCATTAAAAGGTGTCGGTTGTCAGAACAAGTATAAAACTTTAAAAAATCCCGAAGTGTTCAGAAGAGGTGTAAGTTCCGTGGGCCCGTCCGTCTCTCTTCCATCTCGGACCTCTCTCTTTGTTTGTCTTTCTGTCTGCCCGTCTCTCCGTTGTTCCATTTCCCCGTAGCTGTAGGGTTTTACAGAGAACAATATTTGAGTGCTGAGCTTGAGTTCTTGGGAAGGCTAGCCATGGAAGTGGATGCGTAAATACTTTTTTTGAGTTGATTTTTGTCGGTGGAGCACAACCGCAAGGGTTAATCGAGCACCACCGTCGGTTCGTCTGATCCGGTTGGTATTTCTTTTATTTCGCGCTGGTACATTATTTGTCTCCTTGTTTGTCTTCTATCATTCGCATATACCTTCACACCCAACCCGAAATCGACCCAATAGGAACTGTTCTGTACTCCATTTTGGTATTTTGTGCTATTCGAATAGAAACTCTTCCCTCTGCTAACCGAAATGGACCCAATAGGAACTGTTCTGTACTCGATTTTTGTATTTTCTCCTTTCCGAATAGGAAGTCTTCCCTCTACTCGTGTCCTGATTGTTTAACCCCGTCATGAAATAGTTCAGTTGCTTCTTTGTCATTTGTAGTCGGGCCTTCATAAAAGTATGTGCGTGTAGTCATTCAGCCCTAAATGAAAAACACAATGTAGTCCTTCCTCTTGAAGATTTGGGAAATTATGCATTTATCGCTTGTACACATAATTGTTTTAATTGTAAGCTGTGTGAACGAAATGCAAAATTTCCATGTGTGCCCTTTCTTTTGTCTGTTTCAAAATCTGTATATGTGTTGGGAAATTCTGCGTGTTGTTGTCTGTGTTTATGCAAAATTTTAAGGTTAACAGCCACATGTTGCAGCCGTTTGTTTGTGTTGTTGTAAATATTGATTGCAATACTTTGCAGGAGTTGTCGTCATTGCATCTGATGGATATTGGTCACCTCGCACCAACAATGTTAGTTTTCTCCTTAAAGACTTGCTACCAGTTGGTTTCGTACATATGTTTATAAACAAACGAAATCCATCACCAAGGAATACGCTGATTTTTTTCTGGATCAATTCTTACAGATGCCCTTGTACTTTTGTGTTTGTGTTATTTGTTTTGCACAAATTTTGAATGGCCTCGCTTTGCACCATCAATTTTGAACTTTTGTTTCAATTACGTCCATTTGATTTCAACTCTTCACTGTTTTGTATAAGAAAATATGCATATACGTGGCAACTGTACTTTTTGTTGTAGTCAACTTATAACTTTACTGAACTTACATAATCTCAATCAATTGACATTACAATATTTGTTTTAAAAATGACAAACGGCATTAGCAATTTGACCGAAAATGTAAAATGTCCACGACATTTGAAATGGACTGTCACAATTTAGGTAGTTTAAAGTGCATCGATCGAAATTAGACAACGGACAAAATGTGTACACCACCCCTGTAATTCTCCCTTCCATCTAATTTGTATGATTTGCTCTTTCATAAGGGGAAGGAAAAGATTGAAGACAATTGCCGAACAACATATCAAAATGTTTGACACTATCGCTGGCTCTTGTCGAAAGCGGCCAGTTGCACCATTCATTTGTTACAGGTACTAGTTGTTTATTTTGACAATCTGGAATTACATATTTCGTACTGAAATTACGCGCCTCGTCGAAGTTCAGTTTGTGATGTTTCAAATTGGTTTTGTTCCGCATGTCTGAAAATGTTTAACTTGGTGTCGATTTAGTCCCGGATGTACGAAAGCTGTCTTATGCCGATTTCGGGGCCAGCTTGACATAAAAACTTGCATATATATATATATATGTATTCATATTTCACATTTAGTGATGATAAGCTTGACGATGCTTGCATGCAGCCAGCAACAATTCAAGGAAATGCAAGGGCCAGACAACACTCGACGAAAAATGGTGAGTGTTGAAATCTGTATTCTATATAATACACTATGATGGAAACACATCGCTGGGTTGCTATCCACACGTTGTATTGAATGGTCGTAGTGGGCTTGTGATTGTTTCGCGTTTGTAGGATTGTAGCATGTAATAATGTCACCTTCCTATTGTTTTTGTAAATTTCAATTCGTTGTAAAAGTCCAGCTACGTTTTGTCGCTGACTTTTTGCTGCAACTGTTATTTGTATTTGCAATCTTATTTAATTACCAACAATGCACACGGATTGCGTTTGGCATAAAGTTGTAGTTACAGTAATTTCGGACTCATAGTTGTTACTTGTCTTGTACGTCTGTCATTTTCTTGGTTAAAGACTAGAAAGGAGATTGGGGAAAGGTGGAAGGCACTCCCCTCTGATGAGAAAAAGAGGTTTGTGGAAATGGCTAAGGCGAGCGCTGAGGAACACGCCAAAGTAGTACCATGTGCACTGAAGTCTGAAAAGGTCATTACGTACTTCATGTTTTCGTAAATGCATTTGGCTAGGTCCTGCTTTGCTGACATTATTGGTTGTATTTTTGTATTAATTTAAGGGTAAAAAATGTGCAGGGTAAAAGGAAACTCCGCATATCATTGAAGTCAATTGTTGAGCTAGTTAACCGGTTCAACGAAGCACAAAAGCAGGCAGTCATTGACATTGGGTTTGCTGGCCTCCTGGGGATGAAGTGTACACGTATAGATCACGACTTGTGCGCATGGATAGTACAGAACTTCGATCCTGACAGTAGTTCATTGAATGTTCATGGTTGTCAAGTCAGGCTCACGTGTAAGGCAGTTAATGTTTTATTGGGAATATGGTGTGAAGGCGATGACGTGCAGTTGGCTGGGTCATTGGAAGCATATCCCAATATCTACGATGAGGTTGGAGTTGTTAACGGAGTCATTCCTTTGAACAAGTTGAGACTTTATCTGACCGAGACTGCTGGTGCGGAGGACGAGTTTCGGCGGAAATTTGCGCTGTACGTGTTGGGGGCCATGTTGTGTCCTACCACAATGACCGGGTTGAAGCCATCGTTCATTCGTGCCGTGAAGGACGTGAATCGTATGCGAGCTTGTAATTGGGCAAAGTTGACACTGCAATTCCTTCACAACGGTGTTCGGAAGTATAAAGGTCATCGCGGTGCAACTGGATATGTTTTCCTGCTAATGGTATGCCAATACCTTGAATTTTTTTTCCATTCCCCCCTTCATGTGTTTCATGCATTGTTCTGTCATGGTTCAACAAATTGGCCTTGATTGGGACATACAATGGTACCTGCTTTGTGAGTACGACAAACAGCACTCTTCCTGACCAAGTATGGTACCTGCAGAAATAAATTTTGTGTGACTACCGTCATGAATTTAAGAACAAAGAGTACAGGGCAAAAAGTATGCTGAACCTCAATGGAGGAACCAATTAAAACTACGTTGCGAAGAGGGGAACATGTACATAAATTTTTTTTCTTGGTTTCATCAATAAAGTCCTTGGTGTGCTGTACAATTTTTTCCCCAAAAAACATTGCATGATATGTGCCTATAAAGTTGACAGCATCCTCAACAAAATCGGTATGCTATGTACGTTCCACTGCAAAATTGAGAATAATGAATGTCATTGTTACTGAATATAGTTCATTTCTGTGGGAAGAACAACTTAATTATGGTGTGCCCCTTAATGTCCACAGCTGTTGTACCTTGATTGTGTTTGTCTGAGCTCGACTACGACGCGGTCCACACCTCGGCTTCATGATTGGGGTGATACCCAAATACGGGAGACGTTGCGACGTATCAGAAGGAAGCAAAATTTCCCAACAATTGCGGTAAGCACTCCTACCACTGTGCACATTTCACACCAACGACCCACTTGTCTTCAACATACAATGTCAGACTTCATTTATGCGTTTCTATGATTAGGTGGAGTTTGATTACAGTAACGCCGATGATGCTGACATGGATGCATGCCATGTCGAGAACCAACAAACAGGACAGTACAATGAAGTCCGTATGAGCAATTTGGAGTCCGACATTCGTGAACTGAAGGAAATGATGAAGCAAGTTCTCCACAACCAAACAGATTTAATGGAGATGTTGCGACATTTCGAAGGCAAGCAAGTTGTTCGCAATGACAAGGTAATCCATCCAAGAATTACGCAATTTTCACACAGTTGAGCCACATCATTTGAAGATGGTTTGTAAAACTAAGTTCACGAATGTGTATGTATAATTAGGTGGAAGGCAATGATGTGTGTATCATTAACCTCTCCTCCAATGTTGCTCAACTGAAGGAAATGCTGAAGCAACTGCTTCAACGTTTCAGTTTGGGCTGCAACGAACCGTTCACTGAACAAACCAATTTACGTGAACTGAAGCAAATGCTACACCACCTCATCGAAGGTATATTCTCTACACCGCAACCGGCAGGCGTGGCCAAACAGGGTGTGGACCCTGCTGTTGGAGTCGAGGCGCATGAGGATGGCGTGGTCAAACCATCGGACGAAGTTAACCCAATGGAGTGTAATATTTCAGATGTACAAGGGGTGGATCACCAACAACATATTTTCAAGGGAACCTTGGCAAGGGACAAAAGTCATTTGCATGATGGGCACAAGCTGAACATCGAAGAAGGTGGGGACAACAACAAGAAGGGAGGCCTTCACTCAGGGGAAACATATGAAACTGAAGATAAATACAGTCCTGACCTTCAGTCAGTGGGCGTGAAGAACGTGGCGTGCGATGTGCATACTTCTCCTACTAAGCTTGGCAAACCATTGGGAGCAATTGGAATCGTTAGAGGAAGTGCGAAGGGAAGACGAAAAGGAAAAGGAAAAGGAAAAATGTGCGGAAGTGGAGTTCAAGCCACTGAGGTCGGGGATATGCAATTGTGCATCGATAGCAAAACAAATAGTGGAGTTGACGACAGCAGTTCACCTGTGGATGTTGATGGTGTGGACAACGTGAACAAGGTACAAATACTGCCTTTAATGCCCCACAAGTTGTGAATACCCAATTCATGCCCACATCAATAATGTGAATCAGTAATTTTACAATCATCTGTGTTGTATTGTACTAGTTGTCAAAGAATTGCATGTTTACAGTTATGACTGCTGCCATATGTTAGTACACATTTCTAACAAACTCCGCACCAAACATCACAAGTTGGGAAAACTCTGAGGCTCACAGTTTTTACATCATTTCACGTTTTTTTTTTATGACTACAGACCTTGTAATATAAGCTTCAATATTTTTATGAAATGTGTACTGTTAGTTGGCTGTTTATTTTTGTAGGACTCGTTGACGATGTTGGACAGCGAAGGGTTGTTATCGGCGGAGGAACAAAAACTTCTTCACTATGTATTTGACGATTGCAAAAATGAAATGTATTGTTTCATTTACTACTTGCAAATTTTCAATGACAGTCCACTGTGAAATAACTATCGTTCTAAGGATCATTTATTGCTTGTAGGGACATTGTTGTTTCCATGAATCTTCATGGACGGGCATGTGAAGTTGGCACCCGGCGTGACATGCGCACGCTCAAACCAGGGTCGTGGCTATCCGACACTGTAAGTGTTGGCTGCACAAATATGAATCTGCGTTTTTCAGTACCCCTAACTCAGAAACCTTTCTAATCAACTTGCCTTGTGTCTTGCATACAATGTTCCAGCCAATCAACTTGGTGGTGGTGCAATTGACTAATCGCCAGAGGGATTTACACAATGACGGGAGGCACACTGATTGGTTCTTTCCCGTATATCTGTCGGTAAGTAAGTGTTTAAAGCTACGTTGTGTATTGTGTATGACATATTTTGACAAATGTTTCCGTCAATGACCTTTACGCATTACACATGCAGACTATGATTCTAAATAAAGATATGCAACCTCTGGACCATGAACATATCGTCACATCATTTTTTGGACATGACAGATACACTGGTGCGATTGATGTATGCCAGAGGGTAATATCAATGTTCATCCCGTTATATTAAAACGAAAATATGAAAGCCATTACATGTTTGCATGGCCTCTAAACAAGATCTGCCGTTGTGTTTTCGTGTAGATTTACGTGCCTTTCAATTACAGAGGAGTGCATTGGTTGTGCGTTAAAATTGATATGGTGGACCGTGTAGCCTACCTATTCGACTCAGTCCCATCCAACCGACCGAACAAAAGGAAGCTAAATGCAGCTAAAATTTTGGTATGTCCTTCTGGTGCATTTCTGAACACTACAAAAAACTTGAACATCCTTTACGTAAACCAACTTCAACCTTGTGGAACAGGTTGAAACTATGCACGACTTGCTGCAACTACACTTTGGAAATGATTATGTTACAGACGTGCGTACCTTCCACCGCTGCATGTTAGACGAGAGGCCAGTACAACAACTGGACGAGTAATCCACAATCCCTCCCTCACATTAATGTCTAAGCTGCATGACTGACTTAATGAACCTATTACGTATTGACGACAACTTTAATGTGAAATTATTTTTGTAGCACGTTTGACTGTGGGATGTTCGTCATCAAATTCATGCAGCAACCTGATTTAAGCCCCGGTCCACACAAGGTACATTCTACCGCTTAATTTCCATTTGTCAATCAAATCCTTCCTCGTACGTCCTCCAATTTTAACTGATTTGTCTTACGATTTTTGTGGACAAAGTTCGCTCCCTCTTTGCGTCATAAGTTGTTGGTTGACATCGTTATGGATGTCAATAATGCAAAGATCGCAGAGTACCGGGAGTGCCTTCATATGAGCAATGCCACAAGCTAGGCCAGTGATGGGAATGGGCTGCCAGTACGCCAGTAATTTGGGTGGCAATAGGAGTTTAACTAATTTTTTATTCTTTGATTTCAATATGGATGTTAATTATGGGTCCCCAGTATTGTTTTTGCTGGACGATGTAAATATGGACCAACTGTAAACATGGATCAAACATGTCGATGTAAACATGGATCAAACATGTTGACGTGGCTGCTGACTTAGTACTATTTTGTTTACGCATGTTTCTTGTTCGGATGAATGCGACTGTAACTGTATATAATTTACGGCTGCTTTTGTTACCGAAGTTAATTTATAATTTAATTACAAAAAAGGGAAAATTAATTTTCAAAAATGAAAGAAACCACATTATGAATGAAAACTCAATACTCTTCGTAGGTAAGTTATATATCAGCCCATTAGCACATATGACTCCAGCCAAAAAAAAACTTTCATGGCTTACAGGGAAGGATAAAAAAAAAGTAAATCAAATCTACATATCTGCTGCATCATCAGCAGCGTCTTCTGAAGAGTTGTCCGTACTGTCTGACTGACTGTCCTCATCCATTGTCTTATCAGACTTCGCTTCGTCCGCCGCCAATTTGTCATCGGTCAGCCAATCAACGTTCTGCTTGATAGCGCCGACTTACCGCTCCAAACTTGACAACCGTGTGTCCACTTCATTCAGCCTTTCGTAGATAGCTTGCAACTGCTGGAATACAGGAGCAACATGAGCTTCAACAATAGCTTCAATCTTGTTCGAATCGGACATTTTGTAGGAATATGTGTATGGTTTATTTTACTGACTACTTTTTTAAAGGAATGTACAGATTCATAATATTACACAACACTATGCTGTAAGTATTTGTAATATATGGTACATGACTTGTATGTTTGCAGAAGACCTCATGCATTGTGACATACATCGTATTAATTTCTCAAACTGGCCGAATTCATCTTGCAAAAATTCGTTCCTTCTTGCATGCACCAAGTCATCCGTTCAGTACCCCTGATCGTCCATTATTTGGCATTTCCAACACACATGCATTGTACCTTCCATCAGTACTATCCCACTGTCATTGATTTCCACACCGACAGTTCATCATACAGTCACATTCGTCATTTGTATTTGTGCCCCAACCCAATTACATGTCTACTTATCCATAAAGGTTAGCAAAATTGCTCTTATCAGATACATATGCCGTTCCAATTGCACCGAACCTTTAAATGCAATACCCGCAGTCATTAAGTTGCTTTTACGCAGTTTGGGTAGTTGTTGCCACCAAACAACAATAAGTGTGTTCACGTCTTTAAACCTACCACCAACGTATTAATGACTATGGGTTGAAGGTAATTTAACATTTACTACCAACAACAAAAAAGTTTGCAACCAGTGTTGTTTCCTTTGCATTTGGGTTTGTTTTTGCGTCCATATATTCTTCGTGAACCTGCGAAAACAAAGTTGGACTCAATCAAGAAGCTTCACACCTATGGATGCACACCATGGTAAACGTGGTCGTGGACAATCACTTGCAACGGCTGGCAGCTCCCGACCGAAGTCACCAGAATTGGATTATGCAGGTGGGTATATTGATTCCTTCGGTGATCGACGTTTCTTTGAAACAGGGTTCCCACTGTGGAGTTTTGAACCTCTACGGGATTACAACTGCACCCCAATACAAGATGCTTGCCTGGGGAAGTATTTTGGAATTCCAGTTTCACTGTTTGCCAAACGAGTTCAGTGTGAACACCACTGTCGATGTGCTTTTCTGAAGGTCACAAAATCCCGATCGGTTGAAATGCAGCGGCAATTCCCTCATGTCAGCGACTTGCAAAGTGAGGTTGATCAAATGACTCGTCGACTCATTAGGAACTCACAGATAGAGGACGCAAAGGCAGAGTCGAAGATACATGGATCGAACCCGGCATCTGCGATAAAGGCTATAATGGAGGATCCTGCACTGGTGTCGGACCCTGACCTTTCAGATTACTCAGACTCCGAAGTTGTTGATTTGAGCGAGGATTAGCAGACCTGGACATGTGTATGACATAGTAAGCGTAGTCTTGTGAGATGGCATCGTCGCGCGAAAATAAACGACTTAGAAACTAACAGACCGTCATACTCTGCTAACCATTGCAACGGTGCATGCGTTAACGTCTTCATCAAAATGATTTGTTGAAGGTATTTTTTTGGGTCACCGTCCTCGACTAAAATCTGTCTTATGATTTTTGTTGGTACGATGACAAGGTAATTTTTTTGTAATGTCAATGACCGATATCAGAAACTATCATTAACCTACGTTTTGTTGATTACTTCATGTTTGTGAATCGTTCAATATGGACAACAAGGTTTAAGTGTCGGAATCATTGACTGGAATCACAAGCTGTAATTGCAAACAAAAATTGTGCACAACCAGCCAACGGTCTCATACACTCTTACCATCAATATGGGCACAAAATGTTTTGTTTTTTCAAAGACGACGGTTGTGTGGAAGCATACCCCATGGGGTCAACCTGTGCATTACCAATTTTTCTCCCATTGTGCATTGTTATGAACTAATCAGCTCCCCTCCAAACAAAAAAATATACAATAGACCATGCAGAAACAGAGTATTGATATTCATTAATGAAGAAGTCAGCACGATGGTGAAGAAATGTACCACGCATCCTATATCTGCTTTCAACTTGCTAACAGATAATAGTTGAGGCCACAGATAAGTGACAAACAGATACTAGTTGACAGATAACAGATTTGCCAAATCTGTTAATTACAAACAAACCTGCAACACATAACAGAAGTTGTTCATTACAACCAAAATTGATGCACCCAGATAAGAGAACCTGCAACAGAAAACAGGCCACAGATAAGTGACAATGCACCGAAAAAATTCAGTCATCCACAAAGCATCCACAAAATTCATCCACAGAGCATCCACAAAAATGAATCCACATACCATCCACAAAATTCGTCCACAGATCTGCCAAATAGCATCCACAAAGCTATTACAATGACACCAATGTTTCCCAAAATTCATTACAGACTAACATTATAAGTCACATCATAATAACTTATAAAATTCATTCCGTACATTCATTCCATAATAAAATTCATTCCACAAAGCTATTAAGTAAGTTACATAAGTTACATCATAATAAAATTCATTCCATAAACATTACTTACATAATGAAGTACAATACAACAAAAACTGGTACAAACTTTCATTCAATTTCTCAAAATACAAACAAGTACGAAAGTTACATGATCAAGTACAAAATGATAGAAGGGCTGTGCTACATCCCCCGAATTTGGGGGCCCCTAATCCCCCGAAAAATCAGAACAAGGCAAAAAAAAAAACATGCCCAAAACGACGTTGCTTTGGGCATTAGGGGGATTAGGGGGGCATTTTTAGGGGGACAAATCATTTCTCAATGATAGAAAATAGGAAAATGATTTGTCCCCCTAAAAATGCCCCCCCCTAATCCCCCTAATGCCCAAAACGACGTCGTTTTGGGCAAATTTTTTTTTTTTTTAATTTTTTTTTTTACCCTTTTTTTTTTTTCCTTGGTTTGAAATTTAGGGGGATTAGGGGGCCAAAAATTAGGGGCATGTAGCAAGGCCCTAGAAAAAATAATGATTATATTTTCTATCCTTTCAAGCCTTCGACCATGGTCATTTCCCAAGTCATGAAGCCTCGTCCTTACATCGTTGAAGTGTTCTACTGTTAAAGCATCACCAGCTCTAGTGTTGGAAGGGATTGTGGACATAACGCCTTCATCATCTTCAGCCACGAAGTTGAAGTAATTGCAATGGGGAGTGGGAGTGGTACTCTACAATGCATGACAATCAGTTAGTTGAATACGACAAATATTACTGTGACTACTAAAGGATTAAAATTTCCAATACATACTTACATATTTTGATGGGCAAACAAAGCACAAACGCCCTTCATTTCCATTCTTATTGTTCTGACAATACGTATGGCAGCGGTTTTTCCACAATTGCACAGCCTCGTTTGTAATCTTATGTTGCTAATGTTAGAAGAAGAAGCCATTTTTTAAATCCGCATACATGAGAAATTTGTAGTGGTCTGCTATGCTTCTGTTTGATGGGGTTAATAGCAGGTCTAGCTTAATTTGAGGGACAGAGTGTGTCTTTACTGAAAACATCTATTTGTTCAAACTGCCATGTTTAATAGCATTTGCACAGAGGTTACACAGACTAAACTGTTAATAGCATTTTAACAAACATCGCAGCTCAATGTACACACGTAGCATTTTGAAACTGAACAAATACAGCAGTTTCAAACATAGCATTTGTGATTAATTACACACATGTTACACACATAGCATTTTCAATCTGAACAAACATGGCAGTTTTACAAACATATCAGGTCAATGTCAAGTAAATTATCAATCACACATGTTAAACAACTATTATCAACAAATCATGCTGAAGTGAAATGATTAGGGGCAGATTGTTGGAGACTGTGATTCAGTAGTTATCAAACTGAAATAGTTATCAACAAATGACACATGTGATTTTCAACAAAGCACACTGAAATACTTATCAACAAATCAGTAATAGTTATGAACATTTAAGTTCAGTTTGATAATAGTTACCAATGTTGATAATAGTTAATTCAAGTCACGCAGCTAACACATTAGTTGATAGCAGTTCATTACAACAATTCATGCGTGATTGACAACAAATTCAGCAAAATCACATTATCAATCACACATTGAAAATTACACAACTATATGCATTCGTTCAACTAATTATCAATCTGCATAATCATACTATGTTCTGCAAAGATGTGATCCTTTCATTTTATGTTGGATCAGTTTCTGCATATTCATACTACGTTCTGCAAAATTTATACTTTAACTCTAAAAGGTAAATGCATAAATGTTCGTCACAATATGTGCCGCATTTTTCAAGCATACCATTTATCTATCTGCATAACAGTAATTTTCAAATATATTTTGTGAATCACAACCTAACTTTTTTATTTCAGCGTTTGGAGGACGAACCTGGTTCATCTATGGCCTGAAAGCCCACGTTATCGTCAACAAATTCCTTCTCTACAGCCGATGGTGGTCGCGGTCGAGCTATGGTTCGCGAAGCAGAGAAAATGAGGGCTACCGCGGTGGGTTGGGTTTACGAGTGGGTGGCCGTCGGGAGTGGTCGCCGGTAAGGCTGGGTTCGGTGGAGGAGGAGTGAGTGTGACAGTGAGGGGGAGTGAGAATGAGATTAAGGTGTATACTCTGTATAACCTGTATAGCAGAGCGGGAAAACGGAAATTTATGTTTGGTTTGCATTTGGGAGACGAGTTTTAAAGAAAAAAATTTCTAAAAAATTGTTTGGTTTTAGTTTTGTAAAAAAAATTTCAAAATCACTTTCTCTCACTTAGATATCAATCAATCACTTTTTCACTCTCCTCTCTCCTTTCCAATCACTTTTTCTCTCACACACATCTACTCAAATTCTCCGAAAATATCAAATCATCCCAAACTCTCAAAAAAACAACTCTCCCAAAATACACAACCATTGTTAACATAAATTTCAGAACATAAACCTTACACTTTTGATCATTTACCATGTGTATTATCAAGAAACCAAGACAAAATGACATACCTGAATCCATTGATGAACGGTTAAACGGAAGCGTGATTATCAATGAACTCTTTGTTATTGATTATGTTATTGCCTTCTAATCCTTTCCCCTTTGGTGCCTTATGTTTTTCCTTGAGAGGATTTAGAAAATAAAATGGCAGTGTTCTTCTTTTTTCAGCTTTTTCACTTGGGAAGGAATAGGGACCATAACATTTTAAAGGTTGTAATTGGTTTTCAAAACTGAAAGGTTGTGGAAGTTCAAAATGAATGAAAACCAACTTTAACCATTATTGGTTTTAATTTCTATTTATTGGTTTTCAAAACTGAAAGGTTGTGGAAGTTCAAAAGGAATGAAAACCAATTTTAACCAATATGTTTTAATTTCTATTTCTGCCTCTCATAGAAATAGAAATTATACAACTAGCTAGTATCTACACATTAGGTCCATAACACATATACTTTTAAGCCTATTAACTGAATTGAATCACTTAAATTGTAGGCTTCTTATAAATGATAACACCACATTCAATTATGTGGTCCCATTGAGACATTATCTAACAATCTCCCACTGGACCACATATGTATCCTAAAAAATGTGCTTAACTTTACTGAGCTCAGAAATTTGTTATCATAACTTGAGGGTATCCAAACAATCTTGTCCATTAACTATATTAATATAGGATCAAAGCGGTCTTCATTACATCAATCGTAACTCGACCCACCAATGGCCACGTATACTAATACAGCTAAATGACATAGATCAATCATGGATGCGTAGCATGGAAATTACATGTGATGTGATCCATACATGCCTATTTCCAACTGGTCCTACTTAACTTTATTGAGATCAATACTTCACAATACGTAACAGAGCGTAATAAACAGAATATTTCATTTCTGCAGAAATTAATCAAATTACATAGATAAAACTCAAGGCTGACATAAAGCAATAATATAAATACAAACTCCCACTAAACCAGAATGTTCTCAAATAGAACAACACCCATCTGAGCAGTGTGCTCATGAAAAACCTTGGGTGGTAGTCCCTTCGTAAGTGGATCCGCTATCATGGAGTTTGTCCTAATGTGCTCTATGGAAATCTGTTCACTCTGCACTCTTTCTTTTACAACTAGGAACTTGATATCAATATGCTTTGATTTTGTTAAGCTCCTGTTGTTATTTAAAAGAACAAACCCAAAAAAAATTTAAACTCTCTCCCCAAATTTTTTTTCAAAAACAACTCTCCCAAAAACAAACCAAACAGTCTTCATTTTAATTTTTAGTCCATAAGCCAAAAAATCACTAACAAAAGACAGAATGAATTAAGACTGGGACCCCCTTTCCCCGTACAAGGATCCTCTCCTTGCAAGCCCCTCCTTGTGCCCGTCCTTGCAGAGCCTTCGGGCCTACTTTTAGGCCCAATTTTGATAATCCAAACCGTTCATATTTTCTGATTTATTCAGTATATCATACCTGTAAAAAATCAAGTTGATTTATTCACTCTCTCTGCTTCCAAGTCCCTATATATGGAGCCTCCCTTTCTCCTCCCTGCCTTGGCGCGCTCGCCCTCCAATTCCCTCTGGAGATCGCCCACTCTGCTATCCACCTCGTCCTTCTACCTGACCAGCTCCTCATTATTGCTCATAGCCTCTTCATGTCGCTCGACCGCGGCGGCACAGGCTCTTTGCGCCTCGTCGAACTTCTTCTGCTCGCCAGCAAGTTGGAACTCGAGCGACACAACCTGGCGGCGTGTGTCCTCCAGCTCCGCCTGAACCATTTGCAGCTCAGTGTGGGCACTCTCCCAACTTGCACTCTTCTCCTTCAACTTTGCAAGCTGGGCCTTGGCCTCATCTGCCTTGAGTTTGGCACCCCCCGCCTTCCTCAGCAGGGCCCCTGCTAAGGT
This sequence comes from Camellia sinensis, assembly GCF_055761805.1. Taxonomy (NCBI): domain Eukaryota; kingdom Viridiplantae; phylum Streptophyta; class Magnoliopsida; order Ericales; family Theaceae; genus Camellia; species Camellia sinensis. Next base: position 236,091,166 of record NC_138961.1, on the reverse strand, counting down.
GGTTACCTCAATTTGAGCAAAGTATAACCCCCTTAGCAGCTCAGCCTCGTTGAAGCTGGAGGCCGAGCGCAAGGCTGCCTCTTCTACAATCCCTACAAGGTGATCTGCCCCTGCTCTGGCTGGGCCTTCTTCTCCCTCCAGCCGCCCTGCGGTCCTACCGACTCCTCCTTCTTGAGGTATAAGACCCCCCTGAGGCTGTCCCTCCCTCCTTGGCCCAGGGCCAACAGCCTCATCCTCCACTTGCCTTTCGGGGACGACCTTTGCGCCCCCTACGACGATCGCCGCCACCACTGGCACCACCTCCATGACCTTTGAGGCAAGCATTTATTACGACAACACCTCTCTGTCGGAACAGGACCCCCTTACCCTGAGCAAGGTAAGCTACAACATAGGCTTTCGGCAAGGAGAGCAGGTCGGAAGGGACAACGAAATGATGAGAAAAGGATATAAGCAAATGTTGTAGACAAGAAAAAGGTTAAGTTCTCTATCTGGAATCCTCTCCCATATACTCTGCTTCTTTCCAACAACTTGCTCGTCGGAGAGTTCGCTGGGGGACTACTCCGTTCCCCGTTGAACTTGCCTGCAGGTTATCTGGTGGGCTTGATCACTTGGACACGGCCTGGAGGAGCTTAGACCTGTCTGATCCATACACTGAGACGAACAGGATTAACACATAATCAGTGCAAATTTCCTGTCACAAACATTATATCCAAGTACAACAAAATCTATTACTTTGAAAACACAAAAAATTAAATTTAAAAAATATGAAAATACTAAAATAACATAAAAATAGCAACTTCCTAACCACCTTTTAGGGCTGGTGTGGCATGTTTACAAAAAGCCAAAAGTCAAAAAGTCAATATTTTTACTTGGATCACATTATTTTAAGTCACATCACCTCTCACACACATCATTTCAACCCCTAACCCAAACGGAACTCATATTTCACAAAAAGTGAAAAAATACATTTATTTATATTTAAAAAGTGAGGAAAAAAATTGGACTAAAAAGGTGCAATTTTTGTCTTTGTGGATGAAAAAAATGTGGATGTTTGGGTTAACTTTTTGACTTTTATAAAAAAATGTGTATTACAAAATTGTATAAATTAATGTGTAAGGCAAAATTAGAATTCGAAATTGTGTAGGCGTAATTTTTGACTTCCTGTGAATAGTAATAACTTTTTGACTTTTTTGGTTTTTTTTCCCAACTTGCCAAACTTGGCCTTAATATGTAGTGTCACGTACGTTTCCGTTTCCCTCCCAAATTTGGAACAAAAACCAAAGTCGGCAGACAGCGCTTTTGAAATCCCACAGACGCAGTACTTTTCATGATGACACACATGCCGTAGCCTTTCTAATCTCACCAACTCATTTCCATTTCCCATACAAATTTCGACTACTTTGCTGTCCCTCCTTCTCTCTCCATTTCGGTTTTGCTGTCCACCTCCAGTAACACACTCTCTCTCTCTGTGTCTCCATTTCGACTGCGCCAGGTCGCCGACGGTAACAGTCACCATTTTCTCGGGCATGTGTGAGTCTGTCTATTTTTTATTTCGGAGCACATTATTATTATGACCTACTGTGTTCCACTCGCACAACATTACCATTTATGAACTATGAAACTGTTCCTCCTTAGGTAATTGAAACCATACGTACGATTAGGTATACAAACTACATGGGTGACAAACTGATATTGCCATTGAGGAGTTCCAAACTGACAGACGGTCTTCGTTGAGCAGTGTAGTCGGGTTTTTATTTCTCTGCATGAAGGTAAGTTGCGTATGGGTGCTGTTGGGTTGAATGTCCGATATGGCCCTGTTTCAAGTGTGCGCATTGGTTGTTGATTCGGGCTTCAAGTCGTAAATACTATAAAACGAGTACAACATATGGCCAATTAATTTTCGTAAAACAGTGGCATGCCATATCTGCATAAATTAACGACAACATATCGTAGTTGAAAATAAACGAAAAGTACCACTCGTACAATGCACGTACGACTCAATGGTCCGTTGATTGTAAGTTGTTAACAGTCAATTTCGTTTTGTTACAATGTGGGAGTAACGTTCTTTCTGCATCCTTATGAATATTGCATGCAATTCTTTGCAAGAATTATCGTAATTGGATATGGGCGACATGTCAGACAATGCGAAGCAACTGTGAGTTTATGTCGTTCAGTATTTGATACAGTTAGGTTTGCAAGGTTATGTTTCCTGTACCTACTAAATACCACGGTCTGTTCGTGTATGGCATATTGTGCCGTTATGTACTGCCATCAGGAGGTTGTGCGATTTGAGTTTGACACATTTGCGATAGCCTCAAATTGCACCATGAATTTCGTGTAATGGATTAAAACTGTGTCGATTTCTTACCAGAATATGTGCACATACGGCACATGTCGCGTATTCTGCGGAGAGCATTTGTGAAATCCATAATTCACTGAGTTACACTAAACCACTTCGGTTCATCATTTTCGGTGACAACGGAAAACGACGTTACCAATTTCACGAAAATGGCACAACTTTTGAAATGGGAAGGCAAGATTGACTAACTTGAAAGTTAACCGACGAAGATGATAGGATGCACAAAACGTACATACCACCGATGTAATTTGGCCTTGAACAAAATTTCATTTACGCTGATATTTGTTACAGGCAAAGGAAAGCATTGAAGGCAAGTGGCAAAGGTTCAGGAATGGAAAGGGTTGACATTACCGAGCCCCCTCGTCGAAAGCGGCCACTTGGGCCATTTATTTTTTACAGGTTCGATCCGTGTCCTTCAAAGCGGCTCACAGTACGAATCCCTCTCGTCAGAAACATGTGACAGTATTTTTCCACAATTCTGCATTACATATTTTGAACTCATAGCTTGCGCCTGTGCAGATTTCAGTTTGTACTCACAAGAAATTAAGATTTTAGAGACCAAAAGTAAGGGCCAAAATAATTTGGACCATTTATAATTGTTGTTGCAGAAATGATGTGGTTATTATATTTTTAGCAACCAAAATTGGACATTACGGATGCATTATTATGTAGTTGGGACCAAATTTGTTTGTGTCACAAATTGTGTACGTATATGCATATATATCCATCCATATCTAACATATACTTGCGCCGAAATTGACAATGGTTGCAGCCAGGAACAATTCAAGGAAAGACGAGAAGCAGACAACCCCGGACCGAATATGGTTAGTGTGCAGACATATAGTAAGTAGAGTACCGTGATGGAAACACGTGACTGCTGTGATAGCAAAGTATGGACTTCTATTCCATGCGCGCACCAGTCATGTGCTTCTATTGTGTTGCATTCAGCGATTTCCAGCAGTCATAGAAGCCATATTGCATGTTCTTATAAACTCCGATTATTTGTAAAATTCCATGTCCGTTTTTATTTCAACTGTGTGCGAAATAGTAATTTGTATGTGCAAACATATGTAAATACCAGAAAATGTGCACACATTGCGAGTGATACAACTTTTGCTGACAATTATTTTGGACTTACAGCTCCTTTTTGTCCTGTATGTGCGTCACGTTGGTGTAACACTTACAGAGCCGAAAGGATATTGGGGAAAGGTGGAAGGAACTCCCCTGTGATGAGAAGAAGAGGTTTTAGGACATGGCTAAGGCAAGTGCCAAGGAACTGGGCGAAGAAGTTGCAAAGAAATCTGCAAAGGTACTTACGTGCTTAGTGTTTTTGTAACTGCATTTGGGGAGGACCTGCTATCGACACAATGTTGGTTACTTTTTTGTATTAATGTTCACGTTAATCACATTGCAGAGTAAAATGCAAGTCCGCATATCATTGAAGGCAATTTTTGATATCGTGAACCGGTGTAACGAAGCACAAAAGCAGGCAGTCATTGATATTGGGTTCGGTGGCCTCCTGGGGTTAAAGTGTACCCGTATAGATCACAACATGTGCCAATGGTTGGTACAGAACTTCGATCCCGACACATGTTCGTTGACTGTTCATGGCCGTCACCTGAGGCTCACCTGTGAGGAAGTGCATGTCTTATTAGGTATACGGTCAGAAGGCAATGATGTGCAGTTCACTGGTTCAATAGACGCATATCCCAATATCTACGAAGAGGTTGGAGCTGTTAAAGGAATCATTCCTTTGAACCAGTTGAGAGTTTATCTGACTGAGAGTGATGGTGCGGATGACGAGTTTCGGCAGAAGTTTGCGCTGTACGTGTTGGGGGCCATGTTGTGTCCTACCACAATGACCGCATTGAGCCTGTCGTTCGTTCATGCCGTGAAGGACGTGACCGGTATGGGGGCATGTAATTGGGCAAAGGAGACACTGCAATTCCTTGTGAAAGGTGTTCGGAAGTATAAGATGAAACTTCAGCGCCAGGCAACTGGATGTGTTTTCCTTTTAATGGTAACGTAATCGACCGTTGTTTGTTTGTACCATGCCGATTACATATTTCATCCATTGCTGTGCATATGGTTCAATAAAATGGCAGTCGTTGCGAAATACAAACTTACCTGTTATTGAATAGCATGACAAATATACCTGTACGGGCCACATTTTTTGTAACCACGAAAAGCTTATCTTTTGAACCGGAAAGCTGCATGGGGATTCTGCGATCGAGACACATAAACACATACATATGATTGTGTTGTAAGTTGTATGCATTGTTAGCGAATACGGATTACTTTGCCCGGAAGTGTATAGTAAATATCTTTTCCCCCTTACAATGCAGCTATTTTACTTGGATCGTTTTGGCCCTCCCTGCAAGAGTACGTCGGCTACTACACGCTCCATCCCTCGGCTAAATGATTGGGGTGATGCCGAAATACGGGAGACGAGGCGACTTATGGGAAGGAAGCAAATGTTGCAGCAACATGAGGTAATCAACCCATTCGTTCTGCACATTTGACAGCATTGCCCCACCTGTGTTATGGATAACGGTGACAGACAGAATATGTGTTCCTATGACTAGGTGACAAGCACCGACAAACAGTGACCCATTCCTTAGCGTACGTCATATTTTCAGTTTGTCCCTCCCTATTTACTCTGAAATACTCGAACTTTTGGGGGGAAAACATGAAGTTTCCATGTGGACGATGTTGTAGCCTTACAAATTCAATTTTATGTACTACTTCTGTTACGAAATGAATTTTCGTTAAGCCCTGAAGTCAGATTTTTGGAAAAGCTTGAAGATTTTGGTTTTTTAACCTTGTAAAAAGGTCAAAACATTGTCGTTCAGTTATTGTTAGTTAGTTTGTAATTGAAAGTTTCTCTTTGTTTATGTAATTGGGAAAAGGTAAAGTGGTAAACATGGGATCGACTGTGAAGTTTTTATCCACACCAGATGAGCATCATTTACAACAACATTTTTTTTCCATTTCAGACGAATGGAGTAATTAATTTTTATTAGATATATTTAATATGTAAAGTGTGTACACATATGTTGTGTGCAACTTAAGAAAGCAGACGGAAACTTTACGATTCACAGTTGAGCTCGATTAACGATTCAGTGCATTACCATTTTCATTTATGATTTGAATCCCGATTTGACAACTATGTTAGGTGGAGTTTCATCCAACAAAAGCGGAAAGCAACAACATTGATGACGCAATTGAGACACACCATGTCAATAACAAACAGAAACCACGGATTGATGATGTTCGTTTGAGCAAGGTTGAGACCGACATTGGTGAACTGAAGGAAACCATGAAGCAAGTGCTTCACAGCAATGCGGAAATAAGGGACATGTTGCTCAATTTCCGAGGGAAGGAAGCTGTTCACAATGCAAAGGTAAGCAAAACCAATCAGTACACATGCTTCACACAGTTCACAGAGGTTACTTGAAGATGAAATATTGTACCAGGTTAATGTATGTGTTTGTGTGATTAGGTGGAGTCGACTGAAAGAAATTGTAACATTAACATATCCTCCAGCATTGGTGAACTGAAAGGAATGCTGAACGAACTGGTTGCAGCTATATTGTCTGGGAAACAACCGTTTACTGAACAGACACACATTGCTGAAATGAAGCAAATGATGCAGCAAGTGCTGGCAGGTTTATCGGAAACAGCACAATTGGCTCGCTCAGAGGAAAAGGGTATTAACCCTACCATGGGAGTCGAGTTGCATGATGGCGGCGTGGTCTTACCAAATTATTATGGTAGCCCAAATGAGGGTAATGTTCAAGATTTACAGGGGGTGGATTGGGAGGACAATTATGTGAATGGAATGTTGTCCAATGAGATAATTGATATGCACATTGGACAGTTGCGTACTGTCCAAGAAGTTGGTGACATGCACAACAACCGTCGCCTTGCGTTGGAGGAAACATACGCAAGCGAAGAAAGCAAATCTCTTTCAGTTCAGTTTCTGTCCATGAAGAACGTTGCAAAACAGAGTTTATCTTCGTTTGATGATTTGCAAACCTTGCCACCAATGCGAGGAGAAACAGACAATGTGCATCCTTCTGCTGGTAAGGTTGCCCAAACATTGGGAGCGGGACAAATTGTAACAGGCACACGAAAGGGAAGAGGAAGAGGAAGAGGAAGAGGAAGAGGTGTTGAAGCGACAGACGTAGGGGATATGCATTCGTGCAACGATAGCAAAATAAGTACTCGACTTACTGCCGAAAAATTCCCAAGTCGCCACATCACTTCACCTTTCGTATGTTTCATTACCAATTGATGCCGACAGCATTACTGATCATAATAGAACCATTATTTGTGTTGTATTTTAATATTTGTCATTCTACTGCAAGTTTGCAGTAACAAATGTTGTACAATTGTCTTACAGATTTCGGACAAACTCCTGTCCAAACTGCACAGGTTGGACAAGCGGTTCCGTTCAGAGGTTAGACATCGCTTCACCAATTTTAGATGCATAAGGATGTGTTATGTACTTTGCAAATTACATTTCTGAACAGTGGTGAGTTAGTTAATTGTTTATATTAATAAGAGGAGTTGATGTTACTTGATTGTTTATATTGATAGAAGGACTTGATAACACTGGAGAGCAGAGAGGTTTTATCAGCGGCCCAAGACGAAGTTGTTGACTCTGTACTTGACGACAGAAACAATGAAAGGTACGGATGAGTTTAGTACTCGCAATTAACCTGTTCCGTAGTATTTGTGAAATAAGTTTGAATTCCACAATTTTCATGTGTCGTGCTATGTTTATTTGATTCTTGTAGGTATCAGTTCTTTAATTTTTCATTCTCTATGATTTTGATGGGTTTATGATGGGTTTATGATGGGTTTATCCATGTCGTATGTAGGATTCTCTTTGAATTTAATGCAGTGGGCTACGGAAAGATCAGTGGCTAAATTTCCTGTCTGAAGTTTTCTTCTTTTGGTCTTATCCTGCACACATGTACCTATTGGGAAAATTGCAAACCACTGATATTTTCACAAAAATGTTTACACATTCATGGAAACCTTTATAATTTTAATTATGAAACTTAATAAAGTTTACCAATGATTTGCAAATTTTTTTGAGAACTTATAATGAAGTGCAATTTTCCCTACCTATTTTCTTCTACTCTGCTTACATTTTCCATTTTGATCATTTTGGGATATTGTTGGCTCCAGTTTGTAAAAAACGTGTTTCTTTTTTTTTAACTTGCTGACCTGTAAATGAGCATTTCAATTTTCACATATTATTTTAGCAAATACTATTGGACATGTCATGAGTTGTAATATCTAAAACTTTGTCTTTTCATTTTGTTTTTTAAAAGCTTAAAACTAATCTTCATTGGATTGGAGCCTAGTAGAATCAGGAATATCTGCCATAGTTGTACAACAGGAAAAACTAATCTTATGTTGTAGAGTTAAGCCAGATACGTTTAAGTTTTACTAGGCTGTAGGTTGCTTCTTACTGATTGATGTATACGTTTTATGTAGGGACATTGTCGTGTCTATGAATCTGCATGAAATGCCTTGCGAATGTGCTACGCGACGTGACATGCGCACGCTGAAACCAGGGGCATGGCTATCCGACACTGTAAGTCGTGGCATCTGACAATGTTATTTCCACTATATTTGCATGATGGACATATCCATGTAGGGACATTGTTATTTCGTATTACATTTAAACAAATGGCAAACCTTATTTCGCAAGTTGCCTGGTCTGTTACAATGTTCCAGCCAATCAACTTGGTCGCGGTTCAATTGACTAACGCACAGCGGCAAGTACACAAAGACGGGAGGCATACTGCGTGGTTCTTTCCAGTATATTTGTCGGTAAGTAAGTGTTTTAGGTCGGTTGTGTATTGCAGAAGACATATTTTCAGAAAACTTTGGCTGACTGAACTTTACACACTAAACATGCAGACTTTGATACTAAATCAAAAAACTCAACCTCTGAACCATGAAAATATGGTCAAATCATATTTTGGACATGACAGATATACTGGGGTGCTTGATGCATGTGAGAAGGTAATATGAATGTCCATCCCATTGAAGCGAGTAGATTTAATATGGACGTCGGTAATATGAATGTCGATCCCATTTACTTGAATGTCAATGTAAATATGAAAGTGCGTACATGTTCGCATGCCCTCTAAACAATGTCTTCACTTGTGTTTATGTTTATGTGTAGATTTACATGCCTTTCAATTATGGAGGAGTACATTGGGTGTGCCTAAAAATAGATATGGTAGACCGTGTGGCGTACCTATTTGACTCATTGGCATCCGCCACACTGGACACCAACAAGCTAAACACAGCAAAAATGTTGGTATGTCGTGCTGAATTTCACAAATCTACTTCCACACTGTCACATCCTTCACATAAACTAACCGTCTCATTCTGCAACAGGTTCAAACAATGCATGCCTTACTACAACTACAGTTTGGAAATGAATATGCTGTAGACATGCGTACCTTTGAGGTGCGCATGTTAGAACAAAGGCCATTACAACAGCTGGACGAGTAATCCACAAACCCTGTGTCACATTGACTTCACTCTTGAATCACTCATTTAACGAACCTGCTTATATTTTACGAGAAACTGAATGTTACATTTCATTTGTAGCACTTTCGACTGTGGGATGTTTGTGATCAAGTACATGCAGCGGCCTGATATACCCAGCGGTCCACACAAGGTACATTGTACCGCTTAATTTCCAATTGCGAAATAAATCCGTTTATTTCCTACCGCTGCAACTGTACCTGATTTGTGTTATTCGCTTTCTGTACATAGTTTCATCCTTCTGTGCGCCGGAAGTTGGTGCTTGACTTCGTTATGGATGTGAACAATACAAAGATGGGCGAGTATCGTTCGTGCATGTGATTGATTGCAATTACAACAAATAGTGCAGCAATTTTATCATGGCCTGCCAGTACGAGTGTAATTTTGATACCCAACCACAACTGGATTACTGCATCAGCTTGTCGTGACTACTTTTTAGGTCGCAGCTGTGATAATACTAATTTCCCACGCGTGTTGATTGTACACATAATTTCAATGTTTGGGACTCGAACAAACGAGGGAAAGTAGTCATGTTTGTTTGCTTTTATCGTGGCCTGTACGTAATGTGATACACATAATTCCAATGTTATGGGTACAGTACAGAACAAACAATGCAATGTCATATTTGCCCAAATGACTATAGTAATGTTTGTCCAGTGCAATGTGATAATTGTCCAACAAACAATGCAAGTTGAAAGTAGTAATGTTTGTTCGCTTTTACCACATGAATTATGTTTGTTCGATTTTTTTGAATGCCATGATTTTGTCCAAAACAAAGCAAAAAAAAGCCCACAGAACAAACAAATAGCGGTGACTATAATGCACTTTAAAGGGGAATTGATTACTTCATAAAAATGCACAAACGGTGAAAAATTGCACAAAAAATAAAAACAACCATACAACAGACCATTAAAAACACAGAGTATTGATATTCAATTTTTTTTTTTGTTCAGCAAAACAAAAAACTGTATTGATGGAAAAGCACATACAAGGTGTCAATGATACATCAACAAAGAGGAGGTTGGAGACCAACGAAGAGAAACAAAAACAGAAGGAAAACAATAAGAATGTAACTCCAAGCCCATCCTCACAAAACCACATAACAGGGCAACCAGATGAAACTCCAAGGCAGCATGAACAAACTTCAGACCATACAGCCACCATTGAGACTTGAGCCTGAACCTTCAACCTCCATTGAGACTTGAGCCTGATCCTTCAATACAGTTACAACAAGGCCCGCAGCAGACCTCCAATAACTTTTCCCAATCCAAGAGCAGACTTCCAATACAGCACACCAAAACATCATTCAAACAATTGCAAAAAGGCCAATATGCAGCAGCAGACTTAAGCCTATTCGTTGATCCCATATAGCAGCAGTAGAGTACATATATAGCAGAGCAGATTTGAAGCACAGCAGAGCAGCAACCAAAAATGAGCATGCTTGACCCCATAAACTAAGCCAGAGCAACAAGCCAAAAATAAGGCAAAGCATAGCAACATTGAAGCACAGCAGAGCAAAAGTAGCCACCAAGAAGATATGGTAATACCACAGACTGACCAAAATCCTGCATACCACAGCTTGACCAAACTCGTGCACCCCAGTTTCAAAAAACACCAAACACCACCCCCTAAATGAGACTTTGATACTATCCAGAATACAATATATGTCGTCCACTGAATACTGTAGGCCTCTATAACTTTGCTTACAGCAAAGTGCAACCCTCACTTTCACCATCTCAGCCAATTCAGGCCCATCAACAATCTTATCATTAAAAAGGCAATCATTCCTACCTTTCCAAATCATTCCTAGGTGTGCAATACAAAAGAATACATATATAAACTAGCCTAGGATTTGGGGAACAGAACGCCTAGAACACCCCACTCTGATTGAGGATCTGCCAGCATGGCTTGGGCTTGGTCCAACTCAGCTTTAGTTGTCTGAATGGATGCAGAACGATGTCTAATTTGGGAGAGCATCATCCTTGCTTCTTGATTAAGCTGGTCGTGTTGCTGCTGCAGATGAGCCTTTCTTTGCCGGACAGAGGCAAGTTCTGCCATGAGTTTGGCTTCCTCAAGTTCAAGTGCTGAGTGTTGCTGAAGAATGGCTGCAGAGGTCTGCTGGCTGAGTTTGAGTGAAGTAGATATGGTGTGGGCTTCGTTTAGGAAATCCTTATTGGTTTGAATATCCTTCGAGCAAGTCTGAACCATCTCTGAAAGGGTTGGCCATTCTGTGATGATCTTGGCCAATTGCTTTAGTTGAATGGGGTTGAAAGGATTAGGGGAGAGGTTTACAACAGCAGAAAGACAGGCCAAGGTTTCATCAGGTTTGTGGAGAATGATTTCTTCAACTGGGGTGTTAATGAGGTTGATGAAGGTGGTTAAGGTTTGTTGAGTTTCAGCATCAAACAGATGTAGCCTTTGAGGCAATGGGGATATTTCGTCTAGATCTTGTTGAAGAATAGAAACTTCGGCCCAAATATCCTGGCATGGACCGACGGCCTGTGAACATTAATAGTTTGGTGAGAATATATGCTTGCAAGTAATAAAGAGTAAATAGGATGAGGTTGGAAATGGTAGTACCTGTCCTGATAACGTGCACGCAGACGGTTGGCCTTGTTCAGCTGTGGTTGTCGCATGAGGACGAGTTGTTTCTGGTACTGATGAAATGGCAGCATCAGCGCCTTGGGGGTGTTTCTCTGGTTCTGCTAGCAGGGGAAAGTCATGAGGACCTTCAAGTTCTGTCTCGCCCATTGGTCGTGGAGGTGAGTCCTGTATTATGTCCATCCTTGTAAATTGGAGAACAATACCAGTTACTTAAAGAGAAGTTTTTTTTTCCCAAACGAACAATAACATTTGTATTTCTATTTACCTTGGTTGTGGTGAACTTCTGGTTGAGGGGATTTTGTGTTGTCATCTGTTGGAGAGGATTGGCTGTTGATTGAAATGTCAAATTCAATCCTCTGTGATTCTTTGTTTGACGTTTGGGAATCGGAGGGGTTGGATGGTGATGGTTGAGGGCTAGAGACAGAAGGGACAATGTGTTGAGGAGAAGTGGAAGGATGTTGTGATGCAGACTGTGTGGATTGCTGTGGCGAAGGCTGTGAAGCAGGTTGTAAGGAAGTTTGTTGCGATGCTTCAGGTGGTGGTGGAGTTGGTTGTACAGTGGGTTCTGTGGGTACATTACTGATTGGACTGGGAATTTGATGAATGTGTTGAGGAGAAGTGGAAGCATCGTCATCATCAGCAGCAGCAAGGAGTAATCTCCTTCTTTTTCTCTGCACAAAAGTAAGTGATCAGTCGGGCGTGAATGCAAATTCAGATGCTGTAAATATGTAAAGTGAAGGCTTACTTGGTAGAGCTGCCCTGAAGGATTTGATGTTGTTTCGCCAACCATTTGGCTGAGAGGGATATCCCACTCACTTAGGTCTGTGCTTAGAGCAGGAGCAGTGGAAGGCTCTTCTCTCTTCTTCGCCGTGACCTCTGTCTCAGCAGGGGTACGGGTGGTAGCTCCTCTCTGTGCTTGTGTCTGCGCGGCTGCGAAAGAGTCTACCATTAATTTCGGAACTGAGGGGGTGTTTGTCTGAGTAGTTGCATCCATTGGATCCTTGCCTTTACGTTGGTCCCTAACCAATGGTTCAACAGCAGGCACAATTTTGGCTGTCAAGGGTTAAACAAGTTAGTGTTGTAGAGAAAAAAACAAAACAAATTGCATGACACAGTCAGGGATATGAAGTATATGAAGGAAGGATACCTGTAGCCTTAAGCTTGGAAGGCGAGGATATGCGGCCCTGAATATGAATACAAGTATCGTTAAGGCAGCTTTCAAGTGGCTTGCAGAAAATAATGGCAGTCATAAGTCCCCACCAATGGTCAAAAGCAGCCGAGCAGTCCGAAGCAGGTTTGAAGAAGAAGGGGCCAAAATCTTGGAAAAGTTTGGTGTTCTCTGACAGAATGGATTCAGCTTGTGTAGGATCTTTCAAGTGGATTCTGGACCCAATCTCCTCATGGATGGTTGGGTGGAAATAAGGATAAGGGATAGCCTGGGAAAGACCAAATTGCCTGGACCATTGATTGGGACAGTATGTCTCAAAACTGCAGCTGGATAGCTTGGCGGAGGATATGGAACAGCCAACCAAGACATGTCTACAGGTGAGAATGTGTCTCCAACTCTCATTTTTTTCTTGGACTTGCTCATTGTGTAAATCAGAACGGTCTGTGAAGAGGAAGCGAAGTCTACTGGAGGAGAATTCAAAGTTTTGAAATGGCATGTACAGGTTGGAAGGTCTCTGCGAAGGAAGGTTGTAAAACATGGTAAGATGATTTGTGAAAGTGAGTTTTGAATGGCTGTTATAAGTGAGCAGTTGCTCAGCATAGGAGTGGCAAACAGGTTTCAAGGTGTTAGGTGGTGGGGGTCGTGCCTCAGGGAAATAGGCATACAACCAGGCCTGGAAGAGCCAGAAGGGGCCACCACAGTTGCCAGAAATCTTCTTGTCGACAAAGGAAAATAGGGCCTTGTAAAGGGTGGCAAGAAGATAAGGGGCTAAAGCCATAAGTTGGCCGTCTTGCATACACAAGGCAAGGGGGAGGTATTCTTTCGTGATCTTGTACCCAGGGACACAAAAAAGAAACTCACAAAGCCAAAGTAAGTAAAAAGCAGTTCTTTCTTTGTCATCGACAGGGGAACCACGCTTGCCTTGGTATTTTTTGGCAAAATCTGTATAGCACATGTCAGTGTTTAAAGTAAATGTCACTTTTGGAGGCTCAAGGAGAGCATGAATTGGATTGCCCAAGATTGGCAGACCAGTCAAGTGAGCTACATCTAAGATGGTAGGGGAAATCATACCAAAATTGAGGAGTAGGGAGTTACTAGACTGCGACCAAAAGCATGCAGCAACAGCAATCAGCCCTTTGTCCACGTCATAAATTTTAGTCGACAGTCTAATTGCTTCAGCAATGCCCTGGTGCTTCCATACTTCGGCGTCGTGACCTTCAATTCTCCTGGCCCAGCTTCGCCAATCAGAGTCTGGTGACCTCCACCCTCTGAGTGGGTTTTTGCTGACATTCCAGTTAGTCCACTTGAGTCCAGCTTGGTTGAGAAGAAGGTTCTCACCATTACCAAGGGGATAGTATGGAGCTAGCTCGTCTGGGAAGTAAGACGCGAAGGTAGGGCCTAGAGTAGCCTTAGCGACAGAGCTTGGGCTGGGCAATAGGGTTGCAGCAAATTTTAGAGGAGCGATAAGTGCTCTGATAGGGTCCGGGAAGCGGAGTAGGTCTTCATTGTTCTCCTCAGATGGAGATGGTTGAGATTTTTTCGGTGCCATGGCTTAGGGTTTTGTGGTGCTCTGGTTTTGAACGGCAATGGTTGAGAAGGAGTACAGTCTGGGGAGTTCGAATCAGAGGGAAATGAAGTGGTTTGAAGTTGAAAGGGTGGGTCTTTTATAGCTTATGATGGGGCCAGTATATTTAAAAGCTCTTATATTGGGCTGTACTTTATGTTTGTTTTGGGCCCAAACAATGGCCCCCTCGTTGAAGTTAAATATCATATGACTTGGACCCCCATGACCCCCTCTCTCTCTGATTGGCCACTTTTTTTTTTTTTCAATTTCTTATTTTTTTTCCTTCTCCAAACAGCAGCCCCTACGTGTGTGTGTGGGGGGGGGGTGGTGGTGATTGGGGGGGTCTCAATCACTTCCGCAATATTTAACTTGAACATGGGGGCCATTGTTTGCACCAAGTTTTGCCAGTCTCTGTCGACAGATGGTCCACTTAATCGAGGGCATGTGGCCAAGTCTGAAGGAATGTCCACGACCTGAAAGTGGGCTCTCTGCATGTGGGTCACCTAGAAGTGATAGGGGAAGTTTTTACCACCAGTCACGGAGTTAGCGGGCACACTTTCAGGAGGAAGCATGAGACAAAGCAGGAGCCTTGCTCTGTCGACAGAAGTTTAAAACAGTTGGTGGCCATGAAATAAACACAAAAAAGGGAGCTCGACAGATAGAAGTGGAGGTTTAGTATTGATATCCGTATACTGTTTTTGTGGCCCATCATTGCATGATCCCACACGTCTACACCATAACTGCCACTGTAACTGCCCCGACTTCGAATCTTCAAGTCCACTCTGCCAAATATTGACTCTTCCCTGTCGACCTTCCTTTTCACCATTGTGGGGCATGTCCCTCATCATTATGAGACAAAAATCGACAGAATATTGTCCACTAAACACAACCACAGTCCTTGCAAACTGGGTCAATGAACCGCAACACTTGGCCACTCACAGTTACTGCCCCTGACTATGAATCATCAAACTCTGCCAAATATTGAATTTTCCCTGTAATTTAATCAAAATATATTCAATGTCGGTAAACTTGAAAATACGTTTGAAATAACATTTTTCTGTATTGTAATGACTTAAACACAATTGTTGTCCTATATTTTACGTAACGAAAATACACAACTTATTTATATCAAAAACAAAATATACATCTCGGGTTTATAATCAAAAAAATGGGAACTACTTTTTTTTAAAAAAAAGTTCACTCATATTTTCACCTACATTCTGATTGGATATTAGATTAAAAATTCATCTTTGCACCTATTTTTCCCATATCCTCCCAACAGCTGCTCCATTCAACTAACATTAGGGCTGAGCAAGGAATCCGTGAAATCCGTAATCCGATCCAGTCCAGTTCAATCCGATAGGTTTGGATTGGTTTTTTGAATCTGTGGTTCGGTTCCGGATTGAAAAATTAAAAATCCGTAGTACACGGATTGGTTCCGGATTGAACCTCACGGTTCCGGATTGGAACCGATCCGGACCGTATACAAATAGTATATATTTTTATTATACATCCTCCCCCATAGTATCTTCTCTTATTCTATATAAAATCTAAACTCAAACCTAAAATCGTATAATATCTTCTTTTATTACTTTTGTTTGCTAGATTTTAGTTTTAATTTATAATGGTCTAAATACTTATGGTGAAACTAGTTTTTCTTATGGTTGTTTAAATTCTAGCACAGTATGTCGCTATTATAGAAATAGATGTTGCTATTGTAGAACTAATATAGCGCTATGCTTATATTTTTATAAAATTAAAGTGTTATATATATTTTTTTGTTATTTAATTATGTGAATCCGTGGTCCTAAACCGATCTAATCCGTATTTAAATGGATTGGTTCGGATTGATTCCATGACTTAAACGGATTGGATTGGTTTCAATTTTTCAGGAACCGTAGATAACGGATTGGTCCTGGTTTTATCCCAATCCGGTCCAATCCGAACCATGCTCACCCCTAACTAACATTGAATCTTGCATGCCACCTGACTTACACGCTGGAGCAGTTACTGGCAGTGCTCATGGATTTAGTGGCCACCCTCCAAGAGGAAACATGAACGAATTGGGAGTCTATCTGTCGAGGAAAGGCTAAAAGGACCTGGGCACAGGTGGTAACTTCAATTATATGTACTTCGACAGGTGGCAACTTACTTTCTACATTGTAACTTCTGTGTAGTTTTTTCCCTTCTACTTTCTACTTTGTTACAAACAACACAACAACTTACTTTCTACTTTCTACTTTCTACTTTGTTACTTTCTACTTTGTTACTTTCTACTTTGTTACCATCAGTTCATCGAAAGAAGTCTTCATCCATTTCAGGCATTTGAACCAATACCACAATTGCTTGATTTTCTTCTTGAACTTGTCAACTTTAAATTACTGCTTCGTTGCTGTCCATATAGGCCCACCATAATTTTACTAACAATAAACCCATACTTCCATAGTAAACATTAAATAATTTCACAACAAATCAATACGAAGCGAAACACATCGTTAGTTGATAAACCACACCGCAAAAAACCCTTCAATTAGATCCAACCAAATATGGAACAGAAACAAGCAACCCGCAATAGGAATCTTGGAATACAGACATAAGCCAATTTCCCACCCAAAACAACACACAGACAACCCATATATATCTCACCTCACCTTCAGTTAGTTTTGAAAATGACGAGTCACTGCAAACACAAATGACAACATCACTCTAAACAATATGGGAAATTTACAACTCGTGGCCTTGTACATAAGTAACGTTGTGCCATTTCCTGGCATTGTACATAACCAATTATTTACACGTTACGTACAGCAATCCATGCAAAATGAAAACTACATACATTATTTCCATGTGTTTTCAATAGCTAAGGGAATAAGTAAATCATACAAATTATACAATTACCTGATTCACCTCATCAATTGTGTTCGAATCATTTTTCCACACTGCTGCTTCAACACTACCGTATTGGCCCACAGGCTGCTTGGAATCAGGAGAAACATCAAAAAATAGTCGTCATTGCCTAATGTGCGGTGTACTTGGATCCACCAACCCAGTTTTGCAGCGAACGGGCAATGACTCCGCATTGTACTCACGGTCAGTTATGTGGGGTGTATCTGCATCTGAGTTATTACCCACTGTTCGGCTAAACCGAACCTTAGGACACATTCGCTTTGTGTGCCCAATGCATTTGCAATTCCCACATTTTCTTGGTCTTCGACAGTTGGACGAGGCCCGTCCTGGGTTCCCTTTTGTCTTCACAACATCAGGATCTTCTACTCCAAATTGTCGACGGAATGAATGTTTCCCTTTGTCTTCATTCCCACCGTTCAAATTCCTCTCATATAACTCCTTCATCCGGCTCATCATCGGAAGACATGCATCCCTAGCATCCTTGAAACCTTCTGTTGATTGCGAGGCATAGAAACACATTTCGTTGTAGGAAGAACACAATATCCCATACCGGGCCGTCTGTGTTGTAGTGCTATCAATTGAGGGTTGAGGCCATTGCTGGCCATCCTTGCTTGCAGCCCTTGTCCATCTATGCAACACACAAGTTGGGGGAATTTGCGTTAAATTTTCAGCTTTCATAACACATATCATGTGGCAGCAAGGTAGCCCCAACGACTCAAACTTCATGCAAGAACATCTCATTGCAGCATCCATTGGACTGTGTGTTACTATCCATGATCTGTCCTTCACTCTGTACTTATGAATATAGTAGCATTTCTGACCATCCGGCAAAGGGAACACATCCTTCACATACAACTTCCCCTCTTCTAAGATTTCATCACGGAACATTCTAAATATATTTCGGGTGAATAGCTCAGCTCCATGTCTCTCTATATCTCGCAATGGAGTAATCAATACCGGAAAAGTGTTATTTGTTTCAGCATCATCTCCAACCTCGTTTATACCTTATCCTTGCAAGAGCCCGATCATAGTGCCTAACAAATTCATATAGCTTCAATTTGTGTTGGAGGAAGGGATTGAAATAAGCATTCATACACTCCGAGCGCTGAGTGCTCTTCATCCCAGCAAAGAAATGTCCACGCATATATGCCTCAGCCCACATATGACGCTTCTCATATGTCTCCAACACCCAACTGTTGGTTTGAAGTCCAAATTCTTCGACCATTGTCGTCCAGCCATGCTCAAACTTTGTCTCATCCGTTTCCATGTCCATGCACTGCTTGAAAGCATGTGCAAAGCCACTTATGTGAACATTTGAAACAGCATTTTTCCCAAGATGCCAATTACATAATCGATGTCTTGCATCTGGAAATACTCTTCTGATTGCCTCTCGCATCGACTTATCCCCATCTGTCAGTACGGACACAGGTGCTTTATTGCCCATCGCCTCCATAAATGTTTCCAAAACCCACGTGTATGTCTCAATTGTCTCATTAGCTAGCAAAACACATGCAAATATCGTGGTCCTAAAGTGGCTAGTCACACCAGCCAACATGACAAACGGTTTCTTGTATGCATTGGTTCTGTAAGTTGAGTCAAATATCAACACATCACCAAACTTTGCGTAGTCGGCCCACGATTTCGAATCTGCCCAGAACAGATTTTGCAACTTGTTATCGTTACACACATCATACTTGTAAAAAAAACGTGCATCAACATCAAGTTTTGCGCATAGGTAAACCAACGCACCCTGCGCATCACCACCCTCAACTTCTGCTCTACGTTCGGCTTGAATATGGTTGTGCAGATCCGTGCGGATGAAACCAACATTCTCATAAGACCCGGACTGATTTACCATATAGTCCATGATTTGGCTAGTCTTCACACCAACATTGCTCATAGTCATTGCTTGAGCTTTGTCACCGCTGTTTAAACTGCGATGTGACCTCAGATACATCACACAGTGTTGTTCCGCCAATTCATGGTTGTGGTCTGCGACG
Organism: Camellia sinensis; assembly: GCF_055761805.1. Classification (NCBI taxonomy): domain Eukaryota; kingdom Viridiplantae; phylum Streptophyta; class Magnoliopsida; order Ericales; family Theaceae; genus Camellia; species Camellia sinensis. The sequence goes on along the minus strand of NC_138961.1, from coordinate 236,071,985 downwards.
AAGTGAGTCACAACATACTTTCCCCCTTCACCAGCATCCGCATCGTACCGTATGTGAAATTGGGCTTTGCAACCTACTCTTGTTAGTGCCTTGGGAGCTCTACTCTTCTCAGCAACACGGTCCAAGTATTTTGGTAATCTCTGACCTTCCCTTGAACACAACCACAGCCTACTAACGACCTTTCCCTCTTTATTTGTGTTAAATCTGGATTTTTGTATACTAAATCCCTTGGCTTTAGCATACGCATTGTAGAAATCTTCTCCATCTTGGACCGAATCAAATTTCTATTCCAGAATAGCACGTTCAACATCACCAACCATGTCATTGCGATGAGCATCGTCAACCATTTCTTTTTTCACATCGGCTTCGCCATCTTCAACGTTCATGTTGGTTGCTTCTTCATTGCTCGGACCAGCTTCGCAACCATGATCAGGTTCTGCCCGACTTTCATTCATCAAACGGATGTCATCTGCTTCATTTGGAATGTCATAATCATCACCTTCCCTTTTAACTTCCGCTGGGGCCATACTGCATATGACATTACTACCAACAATTACTTGATGACCGAAAATTGTTAACACAAACACAAACATGACATTTTCACACAGTTTACCTGTTTGTGCAAACACAAACACTCGCTTGAGAAACAGAAACAGAAAGGTTAGCTGCCAATGGAGGGGTTTCCGTTGGAGCGAAGCGTAGAGCGGTTGAAGTCAGGATGGGGGTTTAGTTGAGGGAAAATAACTGAAGTGAACGGGCCAGAGAGACAGAGAGAGAGACAGAGAGAGGGACACAGCTCCATACCTCATATCTAGTTCGAGAGAAGGGCTTCACTTCAGCAATGGAACCAACACAGCCTTCTAGTTACGTTGTTGTTGGAAATCGCCCGTTATACTGTTCCCTACAGAGCTTCGTCAATGGAACGAACCCAACAGGGGCTTCTCCCTGTTAATGGAAATCAACGGTTACACTGACTCAACCTTACACAGAGAGGAGAACAGAGAGAGATAGAGACGAAATACAGAGAGTGAGTGGGATGCAATCATGCAAATACAAGCATTAACCGGTTGCCCCGGTTTCAACTTTTTCACGATTAAACAATTCAATGGTCTTGATCAATTATTGTAATCTAACGGCTAACAATTGGGTTGCATATGGTGTGCAACCTTAAGGGGGTTGCACACTTAAGCATGACCCTTCTTTCAATGATGGGGTGTTTGGTGGGATTTTTTTAGCCAACTTATGGTTTTTGACTTTTAAAAAATTATTTAGAACTGTTTGGTTAAATTTATTTTAAATAACTTTTGATTCTAACAACTTATTTTAAGTTAAAAAAATTGATTCTGAGAAGCTGTTCACCTCTTACTTCTGATTATCAGCTTCTGCTATAGACATATTAATTCACGATTATTTTCTTAGATTTTTTTACTTTTTATTTTTTAAAAAATAGAAAAAGGTCCAAATGAATTATAAAATATTATTATTATTTTTTATGAGAAATTAGACAAATAGTGAATAATAAAAAATAAAAATTAATTGAAAAAGCTATTGCACAGCTTATTTAACAAACACTACTCAACAACTTAAATTTATAATTCAATAGCCATACTATACAGATTAACAACTTCTGATTAAAATCATAATTTATAATCTGTTAAACTATAATGTATAATCTATTTTAACAGTTATACCAAAAATGACCAATGTATTTTTCATTATTTGGCAGAAATTTATTTTTGCACTGGGACTTTGGCTTGTAGCTAGCTCTCCTATTCAGTGTTTGGCTGTAATACACTTTTGAGGGGAAAAAAAAGGGAAATTACTTGTCAATACATGTTTACACAGATAATTATAAAAAAAAAGTAATAAAATTTATAAATATTAATAATTATAATTATAATTTTTTTTGTTAATATGTAATAATTTTATATAAATATCATTGAAAATTAATTTTTTTCAACACAAAATAATTACTAAGAATTTAGGATGGACAAACATCGAGTTACGTTATACACAAACGTTCAAACCAATTTAGCATTATATAGTATAGAGTTTGTATATCCAAGTCCGGTCTGGTCTAACATTGGATCTAATTTATCCATCCCAAGGTTGTCTCTAAAATAATGAATAAATCTCAAACTTACCTACATATGAGTTATTAATTTTAATTTTTATCATCTTGAAGGTTATTAAATTTTTAAACCCTTTTAATAATTATTTAAATTTAGATCATTGACAAAATTCAATTATAAAATGAATATGATCTTCTAAGAAGTGTTTTAATTTGAACTCTGTAAATAAATATACGTATGTATTTTACATTATCTTTTATTATTTTTTTAACTTTATTTTGTAACTAAATAATGTAAAAATTAAAATTAATATTTTATAAATAGAGAGACTGGCCGAATTGGGTTAAAATTATTTATCCCAAACTTAATCCAAAAATTAGATGACCTGGAAATTTCAATGATGTTATATGCACCAATTAAATAATACAAAATTCAAAAAGTCATTATCCTATTTAAGTCACATCATCTTATTTAAATCACATCACCTTTCTAACACATCACATCAAACTCAACCCAAACCCAACTCATATAAGTCAATAAGTCAAAAATTACACTTTTTTAAAACATCCCAAACCAACTCTATATTTTAAAAATATCAAGGTAGACTCGCCATCATGCCACCCATACTTTCATTGCCCCCACGTATAGGTGAGTTTTAGTGAGCTCAAATAAATTTTTTTTTTCTTTCGATGATGTTATGTGCACCAATTAATATATTAACTTTTGGAACAATCTTATGTGTAAAATAAATAATTTGAAACCAAATCAAATAAATAAAAATAAATTACTTACAAAATTTATTTACCGAAACAACTTAACAATAAAATGATTAAGGCGAGTGTGTGACACTTTGTCCTTAAGACAAATTTGCTATATAGAATATGTATGCAAGAAAGCAAAAAGGAAGGCAAGAAAAAAAATGAATTTCGAAATGAAACTAATGCCGGAAACAGGTCTGCTTTTATAAGGCCGAATATGAATGAGATTCAAACCGAACGGATGCAATTTTGAACCGAACAGGCGTAATTTAAACTTGAACAGATCTACTGGCAGTTTTGAATCTGTCCATAACTATTGGGTTGTTTTATAACTATTAAAAAACAGTTTGAATCTGCTGGGATTTGACCAAAAATGCACTAGTATGGACATGAAAAATTGAATTCAAATTTGGCACAAAATTTGAATTAATTTCGTTCAGAAAAAATAATTTTCCCATGAGAATTTTTTGAAACAATTCAAATAAATTTTGTTCAAAAAATTAATGCTAGAACCGACCCAACCCACACCTACGCTCAGCACGGCTCGGCCGACCGATCGGACGGACGGACGGACGGACGATGGTGGCGGCGGCGCGCGCACGTGTGTGGTGGTTTGAGCCAAGATTTACTTTGTCTATAACTCCTCATTCTTACAAACTCGAGGTGACCCTTGGGGCCCAACCTAAGTGTTGCCACCTAGAACTTATAAACACATATAAGTTCTATTAAGTTTTCAATATGAGACAACCATTGCAAGGAAACCCACATTTTACTCTTTAATTGTCCATTTTACGAACCTGAAAACGACGTCGACTTCACATTCACTCATAAATGGTTTTGACACAGCGCATTCACCGTGTGACTTGCCATGTGGCAAAGAACACGTTACCTCTTTGGACCCACCCAAAAAACGTGTGGGACTCACTCAAATTTGGGCTCAAAGTTGGCCCAAAATAAACTTATAAAACCATAAATTCCAACAACCCCTCGCATGAATGGAATTTGGCGGAGAGAAAATGTAACATGATCTAATTACAAAGAGTACAGAAATTGGACATATTCTGCAAAGGATAGATAGCTTTTTGTTTTGAACCTTCCCTTGTGAGACACTATCGAATTTACTAGTTAACAATGAACATGATGCCTTGAACTGTTCAGTCATTTGTATAAACCAAGACAATAGAACTCAAACAGTATAGTATCAGACACAGTTTAATTCTCACTATTGTGTTCATTTTGGTCCTGAACAACCTGGTCTTTCATGAGTACTCTAGAGAATTGTAGCCCTTCACAAATCTCATAGAACCGGCCTAGTTCACACTCATATAAGTGATTCTTATGAAAAGTACCATTCCATACTCCATTAGGTATTCCTAGATATAAGAATCATTAAAAGTATTACTTAACCTAAAACGCTGCAGACATCACTATTTCATTATAGAAATCGTAGAAGTTTGACTCCCTAATGATCCTTATGAGGCATACACAACTCGGTTGTCCCTTTGAACCTAGATCTTAAGATCTTTAGTCAACTAAGTCGGGTTGCCGTTGTGGTAACTCTTATTTAATAGGCTTAAGGCTCATTCCTCTCGATGAATTCTCAGCGAACTCTCTTGTTAACCCTTTGGTTAGTGGACCCGCAACGTTGTCTTTAG